>NW_025335440.1:19046304-19207447 GCF_004798865.1 Varanus komodoensis | reverse complement strand
ACATTTTTATGTAAGCTTTATTTAAGGATAGACAGAACTGGATTGATAATCAGCATTTAAGATGACTCAAACTTAAGACTGGAAAATAGAAAGGGAGATAAATTGAAAGTTTCATTTCTATCCAGATAGTATCACATTGTGAAATCTTCTTGTTCCTATCTGATCCCTGATTGGGTAACATCTCCAGTGTGATTATTCCAGGAATTATGAAATAGCAATGACAGCCAGCTGCAGAGGAAATGATACTGAGTCAGCATCAGATAGGGGAACAATGATACTGAATCAGCATTTACAAAACATTGACTATTTGTATAGCTGTGCATTACAGTTCAATACTTCTTGACCCAGAAATACGTACCACCTAGTACAATGAGATATATGCCATAGTCTGTTTGCACAGGATTGCAACCTAACACCACTAATGTCTTCTCAGCAGTAAGTCCCACTGAGTTCAATAACTCTTACTCCCAGATAATTTTGAATGAGGGGGGACCTCCCCCCCAAAACCCGCCCAGGAATAATCTTCTGGAGGGTGGGCCCCTTTGTAGTACAGGCTTCCCCTGTTAGGTGAGTGTTCCAGGAACTGATCTGCATCAGTGTACAGAGCTGGGTTGCTGTGAGAGGCTGTGTTTGTTTTCAGTGAGTTTTTTCTTTCAACATGGCTGCCTATTCTGTGATGGCGGATTTACATGAACTATGTGCAGTGGTGAAATTTTGCTCAGCTGCATGTTCAGCAGTTTTTGACCAAAAGTGGCATGGCTTTTATGCCCCACCCTCCCTACTCACCCGATCTCGACCTGTGCAACTTCTTTTTTCTCTGGATGAAAAAAGTCCTCAAAGGGAAACGTTTTTCCAATGTAGAAGAGGTAAAAGAAAAAAAATGACAGAAGCACTCAAAGGCATCAAAATTGATGAGTTCAAAAGCTGTTTTGAGCAGGGGAAAAAATGTCTTGATAGGTGTATTGCATAAAACAGAGAGTACTTTGAAGGTGACTGAAGTTTGAAGATGTAAAAATAAATACACTATTTTTAATAAATGAATTCTTGGGGGGGTTTTTTGGGTCCCCCTGTCATATTCAGTTGGAGTTTTAGTGTGTGTGTGTGTGTGTGTGTGGGGGGGGGGGGTGATTGGTAGAAGGGTGCTATGGTGATTTTTCTAGTTCACCCAAATAATTATTTATTACATTTTATTTTATATAAATCATTGTTATATTTATTACAAAATAACTTCTATCTGAAAACATGGGGCTAGGATGCAGTGTTAGTTCCAGTAATAGTAGAACCATTGAAATTAAAAAGACTTAAGTTAGTCGTGATTGAACAGGACTAACAATGAATACTATGCTGACAATGGAAGTTATTCTGTACAGCCCTAGGTAAAATAGAGTGTGTAGCTCTTGCAAACAATCTTTCAAAAAACTGTGAAGTGTAACTCCTGTACTTATTGACAGATTTTTCCATCACCAAGTCAGACTATCTTACTCTGTTTTTTCTACTCTGACTCTGATGCTTCTCTAGGTATCAGGCTCAGATGCCAAGGGGTTGGATTTCCCTGTGTGTAAAGCATGTATTCTACCACTACCAATACTAAGTGCTTTGCTAGTATCTCAGCATGCAGAAGTAATCCTAAAACCCTGAATAATTGAGATCATGTTATTTCACACATCCCAGGTTGAACATTATGACATATTTTGCGGGGACATTGTTCTTGTAAGGGGAGAGTGTAAGAGACTCATGAAAACTGATGACACAATATATAAAATGCATAGAGCAAAGAATAGTATGTGTGCTTTTATTTGTTTCACTGATTGCCCTCTTTTGTTCAAGGAGCTCAAGTTGATTCCTGAGTGCACAGTCGCCTCCATACATTATTGGAACAGACCTCTGTGCCTGTGGAGTGCCATCACGCCATGGGTGTCAAACAATATTTTGTGCTCCAAGAACAGTTGGTCCCCAACCTTTACAAACTAGGCAGCATCACTGATAAAATGTCTATACAGGGAGAGAATTCATGCCTCATAGCAACTCCACTGGAGAGGAAAGTGTGTGAATTTTGATACACAGAAGAACTAATTCTGCACAGCAGAGGATTTCCCTGAACACCTGAGGTCCAGGTAAGGGGAGGTACAATGGCCCAGGTTCCTGTGCCTCTGTGTGTACCTACCTGTGTGTACCTACCCTCTTTACTGAGTGCTAAGATCGGAAGAAGTGTTCTTTCTGCTTATATTCACTGACAAGTAAGTAGATCTATGAACACAGGTGGAGGCCATGCTTTACCATGGACACCACCTGCCTAGAGAGCTGTACCCCTGTTCAGATCAATGCGATTGGATCAGTATAACATAGTGCTTAGAAAGCTGGACTGGGACTCCAGTGAACTGAGTTCAAGTCCCCATTTACCCGTAAAAGATCATGTGGACTCTCAGCCTCAGCTACCTTGTAAAGTACATTGGATCCCTTGCAGGAGGAAGAAAGGCGGGGTATAAATACAGTGGTGGTGTTGTCATCATCATCTCTTCAATCATCTCTTCATCATTTTATTTAATCTCTCTACTCAATACAAATAGCTCAGGGACTGAGACAATGGGAGCCATCCAGGCACATAGACAGTGGACCAGCATGTGCAGCCTCACAGTCTTCCCAGTTTAACACCCCGCCCCTCCACCCCCACGAATGTCTGAACCAAAGAGCTTGACCAAGGATGCTTCCAGACAAGTGTTTTGTTGTGCAATCATACTCCTTCACTCATGGAATTTCATGAGATGTCTGCTAGACACTGCCACTTTCTATATTTCCCAGCAAGAAACAGTGGAACAGCTGCACCCTGCACTTCTGATGGTGAGTGCTTGGTGCCTTCATCTGGAAACATCCCGAAGTTCCTTTCTAAAAGAGACGGACATGTGTAAGAATTATGTGGTTTCCCTGGAACACAAGGCATAACTGAAATGCTAATGGAATAAAAAGTTCCAGTCCAATGAAACAAGAAAGACTTTAGAGAGGATTATTCAGATACAGCACTAGAAGGACAGAAGCTAAGGCAACTACAGAAGAGGATATTTGAAAAGTGAACTTCATATGCGCCAATATGATTGTGGTTGATAACTAAAGAGAAAAAGCAACTAACTTTACAAAAGTCACACAGTAACGAAGAGGACATAAACCTTCCTCCTTCCAGTTCTTCCATAGTCAAAGGTGTGTTTGTCTAGGACGGTTTAGTACTTCCAGCATATTTGACTAGAAAGGAGATCTCACCATCAGCATGAGGCTCCCATCTGTGTAACTAGCAAGCATATTTTCCACCTTTGCAAAGAAGGAAAAAGGTTGTCTCGAGCACTGCCGGTAGTTTTCAAAGAAATGAGGTTAGGTGCCCTCTTGCTTGGATGCCAATAAGCAAAAAAGTTCACATAAAATCCATGTAATCCAGGGTGACTGGCAATTCTGCTTGGGAAAGGTTTAGGACAGGAGGAGCAGAGATATTGAATTCATCTCACTTGTCTTAGAGGGCAGTCTCTGGAGATCCACAACGGGGTCATTAGCCCAGAATCTCACATAAAGGTCAGTTGCATTGCACCAGCCAAGGGGATAAAAATAGTCTTAAATAATACAAATGAAAAGGGGGGTAATAAAAGTTCACTCCCCAAAGCAATCTGGAAATGCACAAATACTCTCTTTCTTATCACTGCACTAAGCATTTTATGGTTTTCAAGTTATTAGCTCTTATGCATGGAAAATGATCCATGCTTCCAAAAAGAAAGGGGGGAAACCCACACCCAAAACAACACCAAAAACGTATCATCTGCTTCATTGGCCTGTGGTCAAATGTATTTAAAATACAATTGGTGTATTGAATGCACATTTACCAGGGAGTAAGCTCCATTAACTCATGAGTAAAGATGCATTGGATTGAACTGCAAGAGCTCAAAATGCCCCTTTTCTGTTTGTTCTTGTATGATAATCACATGCTCTGTTCTCAAAATGTTGTGGATATTTTTGCCTTTAGGGAAAAAGAAAAAAGAATGTTCCTTGGCAATTGCAGGCTTAAAAGCGTTCAAAAATGTTGAGCTGGTGGAAACGCTGTTACTTCCTTCCCTGTTTTGGTCATCATATGGATTCTACTTCATATGATTCTGGTTTCATCTCCTGATGAAAGCGTTGAATATCTCCTATGAATTATTATTATTCTGCATCTCTGTTATCTATGAGTAGAAAAGTTTGAGAAATTTCAACAGCTGTTCACAGTGACAATTTTTGCTTTGCTTGAAAGCAGAGCTTTAAGGCCAATATGATGGACTCCTTATCTACAACATGCAGGAAAGAACAACAACAGCAAGACTTACACAGAAACAACTATGATGATCTGTTAAATTATGGATAATGTAGAGTCTCCTTTGTGGGCCTAATTATAAAAATAACGAGCAAAGCTTCAAAGAAAGCTTGATTCTGAATACTAATGAAGGATTGTTCTGTCCTCATTCACCATCATCTTATTAAAAGATGTGCAGTTGGTGAAATACCTGACTGAATGTATGTAGACCTGAATTTTGTGCTGACTGATCTCCAGATAATCACCAAGCTGGAGGGAGAGGATCGTTATTGAAATCCAGCTGTGCTGAACCCTTGGAATTGTCCAAAATGTAAGAACGTGGATCAGACATTGTACTACACGAGATTCATGGGAAGCATATAAGAGGACCATAGCTTAGTGGTAAAGAGCATCTTTGATGCCGACCATCCTAGGTTCAGTCTGCAGCATCTGCAAGTACAGTAGAGCTAGGCTAGAATCCTAGGAGCTACCGCCAAAGTGGTGTCAACAATACTGGGTTGGATGGACCAGTGGTCTGAATTGGCATTAGGTGGCTACTTATGTTCCTAGCATCATCCCACAAACATTTGTGGACATCCTGTGGGCCCTTTGGAGAGAGTGAAAGTGGCTCAAACCAGTGCACTTTTTTTGCTTCAAGAAAGACTTTGTCTGGCAGAGAGGAGGCCATGAAGCTCTGACTCACTTTCCAGCTGTGGCATGCTGTAGCAGTTGTGTCAGTGCAAACTGCACCGGGGTAGACAGGACATTTGAGAAGTGGTTCATCTGAACTGACCCTTACCACTGGGAGTGAAGAGGTCAAGGGGGTACCAAATGGCTGTTAGTCTTACTTGTTGCTTCAGTGAGCAGATTCATTCACCCATTTCCCCCCCTTCCCTTCCCCCCCCCCCCATTCCTTTCTCTCTTTTTAAGCTATTCCAGGAGCCTTTATGAATAAGCAGTGGGATTTTAAAAATCTAAATTGATACATGCATTCAGTGTTAACATAAAGGTTACAGGGCACATTTAAAGGAATTTGATGCTCATGTGCAGACACACTCTTAGAGAAGCCCACCACCTCCCCAAAAGACAGTGGAGCCTTTACTGGTTCAGATAAGGCAGGGTGCCCTGCTCAGTTCTGTTCCAGCTGTCCACTGGGGAATGCTTTAGTTCCATATGGTCTGATCCATGTATGAGTGAGGTGTCATGTCAACCAAAATATTAGCCTCATTGGATGCTTTAGTCTATGATCATATATCCATTTGTTCATTCATTCATATCCTGCTTTTCAGTGGCTTACAAAAACAGTGGTACTGGATACAAACACATACACTAAAAATAAAGCAGTGCTATCAAAATTAAAATGAATCCAAGTTGTTGAGAATGGGACATACAGATTAACCACCTACTTAGGAAAGGCTAATTTGAACAATGTGTGCTTAAAGCTTTCTTAAAGGCTTGCACCAAAGGTGTAGGGTGCAAAACTTCAGGAGGAAGTTCTGCAACTGAGGGGCCATCATTAAGAAAGCCCTGCTTCTCATTCTCATAAATCTAGCTGTTCTAACTTGCAAGTATACTAGCCAGTGATGACTTAAGCGTATGGAAAGAGCTGTATGCAAGAAGGCCAAGGCACCTTGGTCTCAGGCTGTTTGAAATGAATATGAAAGTGAGGAGACTTTGCCTTTTCAGGTAACTCTGCAGGGTTGACCATTAGTGCTTCATGGACAGAGGGGCTGGAAGGTCTGTTTTCACAGTTGCTGGCATTGTTCACATATTTGTGAGATCTTGTGTAGCACAGTAGCTACAGGCATCAAGTACAGAGACCCCTTGTTCAAGTCTACTCTCTCTTAAACTCTGTAGTGTACAACTCAGCCTCAGCTCCTGTGCCTGTCAGTAACAGAACAGTAATACTGACCTACGTACCTTACAGAATGGGTGTAAGGATTTTAAAAGCTTTCCTCAGCCTGGTGCCTCCCTAACCCCACTAATCCTTGACTGGCATGAAACTGTGGAAAAATGGATTATAGCAAGATCATATCCATGTGAAGAATTTATTTTATACACAATAGCCATTGGGGTGACGATTCAACATTTTATTTCTGTGTGGGAAGATTGCTCTTCTAGCCATTAGCAAGGTATGGAACAAAAATCCTGCAGGTATCTGTATTTGGCCATTGATAACACTGTGCTCTGTCCATAGTGGGAACTTCATAATCAAAGAATATCCTCCATGCTCTCCTTTCCCTGATTACATTAAAGGAAACAAGTTTGTCACTTTGAAGCATAATCCTATATATGTTTAGGCAATAAAAGAAGCCTGAGGCCCCGAGATGCCCATCCCAGCTGTGGCATTCTGACAGGATTCTTTCTCTTCTAAACACGCACAGGGTTGTCTCCTTAATGTGCCACATGCAGAAAAAATGTGCCTGTCAAATTTTTGTGTCCATGTGAAGAAACAAAAAGCAGACTTAAATCATAAAAAGCAAGATAATATACTTACTGAAGTACAACAAAATGGCCTCCCACTTACTGAGGCTCTTTCATTAACCAGTCTTTGATGTATTGAAATTATAGCAGCAAAATATCCATGACATCTCTGAAGCTTTTCTAATTTGCCTAGATAATGTTAGTAATTGGATGAATTAGAAATGTGATAATCAGTGGACTGATTATCTTTGTGTTAGTGTGGAATCCTTATTTCCAAGGTGGTCAGCTTTTTATGGTCTGTATTCCCATGGGACGGTTGACATCAGAGGATGGGACTTGGCCATGGTGTCTTCATTTGGTTCTTGGCCAAATTACCCACTGCTGCACTGACTTTGTTTTTCTTCACATTCCCCACTTGTGGGGGGGGGGGGGATGCTGCCTGCACCTTAAAGTGCCAGAGGCAAGCTCAGCTGCATCACTCCTTTCCCTTCTAAAAGGAGCAACAGCTTCTTTCAGCCATGTTAGCTTTAAAGCTTAAACGAAAAAGCAGCAAAGGAACTTGTTCTTTCAAAGTGCATGAGCTGGCATAGAATATCAGAAGTCATTATGACTTGTCTGACAAGTACATATTTAGGGGCAGCTCTAACCATGGATAAATAGGCTTACTAGAACAAACCGTTCCTTTGAAACTGATGGAATTGTCTGTGAAAGTGCTTACGTTATTTGCTGTGTAACTCCTCAAAATGCCTGTGATGCTGTTAATGGAATAGCATAGCACAGCAATGGAACAACATACAGCTTTATGATGTATATACGTGGTTTACAGGACAAATTGTGTAAACATATATTGTTGCATTTCTGGAAGCAAGGTCTAGTCCTAATCGAAAAGCCTGTGGTACCTTGCCACTATTTGCAAACCAAATCCAAAACTTTCCAGCAGTGTCAGTCACTTATGATTCGGGCTTTAACAACTATGAGACTTTTTACAGTACACCAGCCCAGTACTAGTTCTCACTCTACAATCCTGTCTGTCCAACCACATTTCTTCTACCTAGTCTGTGGGGCAAATTACATACATTACATACCATCAAAACTGAATGTACACCTAAAAGGAAACTCAAGAGACACCAGGTTTGCACACCTATTTGCATAATGCAAGTTTTTCCAAATAAGTTTGTCTAATTAATATCTCACAGTTTATATTGTTTGAATCTGCTATGTTGGAAATGGCTGTTGCTTTCTGAAGGAGCCAAGACACCATGCATTTTAGTGACTGTTTGCTCTGCTCCCTGTAAGGCTTCATAGAGCTGAGGCCTGCATGTCAAATTTTGAGTACCAATCCATCCCTCTGGGATTCCCCAGGGAGCCATGCCTCCCTGCTCCTACTTCACCACATTTCTCATAACCAATTGTTGAGTGGTTTCCTGGCTTTTTCATGCTCTTCCCCTATTCTGGAAGGTTGAACAACTTTTTCTAAGGTTAGTTACTGGCAAGAAGAGCTTTGGGCTACAACAGTCTGGTCCTTTTGGCTTCACATCATTTTGCCTTCCGACACCCTAGCACAGTGATGGCGAAACGTTTAGACACTTAGTGCCCAAACTGAAACCCAAAACCCACTTATTTATCGCAAAGTGCCAACACTGCAATAAAACCTGAAAACTGAGGTTTTAGTTTAGAAAAAACAACTCGCAGTGAGGCTGAGCAAATACATACATAAATATCTTTGGCAGCGCACTGACAGGCCATGCAAAAGTGTGGACAACTCACGAGTAATGAGTGGTGGCTCATGATGTAATCACCTGGTACAACTAATCCTTTCAGGCATGTGAATGGCCCCTATGTGCGCTCTTACCAGATGCTTGGCTATTGGGGGCTTCTAGGGTGACTTGGCTTGCGTGCCGACACAGAGGGCGCTGCATGCCCGCTGTGGCATTCATGCCATAGGTTCAGCAGCACTGCCCCGACCCAACCCAGACTCTACCCCTCCAACAATTAAGATCATGGCAGGACACCCCATTTTTCTGACCCTAACCCTACCCCTACCCGGGTGCAACCCCTAACCCTAATATACGGACAAAGCTACATTGAGAAGAGGGCGATTTTGAAAAAGCATTCCTTGAGGAGCTTTTTCTGCAAAGCTCAACATTTCTGCCCATTGTAAACTCATTTGAATTGTCAAAATCATGCCAGGACACCACGTGTTTCTAACCCGAACCCTACCCTGGTGAACACCCTTATCCCGAATATTGGGTGAAAGTTCCATTGAAAATACGGTGATTTTGAAAACGCCTTCCTTGAGGAGCTTTTTCTGCACAGCTCAGCCTTTCTGCCCATTCTAAACATATTCCAACCATCAAATCCATGCCAGGACACCTCGTTTTTCCAACCCCAACCCTACCCTGGTGCATATCCCTAACCCTAATATTGGGTGAAATTTCCATTGAAAAGAGGGTGATTTTGGAAAAGCCTTCCTTGAGGAACTTTTTCTGTTCAGCTCAGCATTTTTGCCCATTCTAAACACATTGCAACCATCTGAATCATGTCAGAACACTTAGTTTTTCTAACCCTAACCCTACCCTGGTGCATATCCCTAACCCTAATATTGGGTGAACATTCCATTGAAAAGAGGGTGATTTTGGAAAAGCCTTCTTGAGGAGGTTTTTTGCACAGCTCAACATTTCTGCCCATTCTAAACACATTCCATCCATCAGAATTATTCCAGGATACCTGGTTTTTCTAACCCTAACCCTACCCTGGTGCACACCCCTATCCCTAATTTAGGGTGAAAGCTTCTTTGAGAAAAGGGCAATTTTGAAAAAGCCTTCTTTGAGGATCTTTTTCTGTTCAGTTCAGCATTTCTGCCCATTCTAAACACATCGCAACCATCTGAATCATGCCAGGACACCTGGTTTTTCTAACCCTAACCCTACCCTGGTGCACCCCCCTAAAGCTAATATAGCGAGAAAGTTACCTTGAGAAGAGGGCGATTTTGAAAAATCCTTACTTGAGATTTTCTGCACCGCTCAACATTTCTGCCCAGTCTGAACACATTGCAACCATCAAAACCATGCCAAGGCACCTTTTTTTTCTCACCTTAACCCAGTTATGGTTAACCTTTGGGTGACCAAGTGCCAAACTGCAATCCAAAACCCACTTATTCATCGCAAACTAAGGTTTTAGTTTAGAAATACAATTCTCAGTCAATCCTAGCAGATCTATCTATCCATCCATCCATCCATCCATCCATCCATCCATCCATCCTTGGCAATGCATTATTCAGCCTTTTCCAAGCTCGGATGAGTCACAGTTAATGAGTCATGGCTTGTGACATCATCCCCTGGCACTGCTACTTCTTTCTAAGCATGCACACGGCCCCTGTGTGCGCTGGTATCTGATGCTCCGCTTCTGGGGGGCTCTGGGTTCATTTGGCTCATGTGCTGACTGACAGGTCTCTGCGTGTCCGCTGTGGCATACGTGCCATTCGTTCGCCACCACTGCCCTAACATAATGCAGGCTTGAAATGCGTATCTGGAGTAAATCTAGCCATTAACATGTTTGACACCCCTGATGTAGTGGTTCAGTGGGTCTAAAGTTGCTCTCCTTATCTGGTTGTTTCTATTTTTGATTGGAATTTCTTCTCTCTTGTGGGGCACATTGTTTCTTCAAAAGGTAATGCAACTGTATTAATCAACACAGCTTCAACAGGGAAGGTTCTGTGAAAAGAGAAACTAGAGCAAATAAGGGGAATCTGATTTTTAGTGGAAATAGGCTTTGGGATGAGGACAGGACAAACAGCTGCAGTGAAGAGAAAGGCCCCTGGAAGAGTCATGTCTACTTCACCTTTTATCATTG
Organism: Varanus komodoensis; assembly: GCF_004798865.1. NCBI lineage: Eukaryota > Metazoa > Chordata > Lepidosauria > Squamata > Varanidae > Varanus > Varanus komodoensis. The sequence goes on along the minus strand of NW_025335440.1, from coordinate 19,196,868 downwards.
GGTGGCCTCATGCCCGCTTTTATGGAGAGCTGTTCTGTGTTTTAAAGACTGTCCAGTCGAAGAGATAAGGAGTCATTGGGAAGAAGAGCTTGGCCTCAGAATTGCCCATTAACAGCACCTGGATAACAGACTGAGCAAGAAGCACAGGTCATATGCTCATCGTCTTTCACAACGCTGGTAAGGTGCACTGCACCTCTATTCAAATTATATTCACTATTCTTGCATTTTTTCTGTTTATATATTAAACAGAAAACATTTATATGTAAATTTTATACACATAGGTGCTCTCTCTTGTACTCTTTTTTGGTGATTCACATTGGCCACCCTACTCTCCAGCCATGGAGTCGACTCCCCAGCTCTAATAGTCTGTCTGACCCCTACTTTACTCTTCCCATCAGAAGTTTTTCTTTAGCTGTATCCTTACGCAGTGTGTGTCCCTGCCTCGTCTTCTGCTTCACACTTCCAGTGTGTGCACCTCTGGCATGGTGCTTTCTTTTGTTTGCCTCACTTAACTCCTAGTGCCCGTCTCCTTTGCCACCAGCCCCTGAAGGTACTCATCAATAGTCCCCTCGGGTAGTTGCTCTGGTGAACCAAAATCTCTATGTCTACCTTTAGTTTTCCAACTGAATGCAGAACCTGGAATGGTAATACACCTTGCATTTCAATATCCTTGGCATGATTTTAATGATCAAAATCAGCTTTCAGGAAAATGGGCCAATTGTTCACCCACAGTATCATCCGTTTAATCAACCTTGCTGTACTGGCAACATTACAATCTTCTAATCACCTTGCCCTTCCTGCCTGGGTGATGCTGCCAATTAGGAGAATTTAAAGAAACCAGGCTTTGACTTCCCAGCAGCCCTTCCACAGACCCTGTCTTCCCAGCTCCTCATTCAGTTTGCATATCGAGGAAACCAGTGGCTGTCCCTAACTTGGAATGCCCTTGACAGTCTCTTAAATTACACTTCATAAAACAGAGAGACTCCAGCAATTACCCACAGATCGCAGTACCCCAGCAGCAACATAAATATAACAAAAATTTAATTAACCCCACCAACAAAATCACTGGCTATTTTGCTAGCTGAATTTGAAATAGCTCACTTACGGATGAACAAGTCAATGTTATGGGTAAGATTCCTGGAGCAGTTATGTTATAAGAGCAATATTTATGGAAGAGGCAATTTATCAAATGAAGACAATAAAGACCAAGTCTAAATTCATAGGCTGAGACTGATAAAATGGTACAACAATCATTATGAACATCTCAGCAGCGCAGTACAGATATACTGGGCTGATATAGCTGCCATGATATTTACCCTGAGAGGAAGTATATATGCACCTGCAACTTACAATAATAACTATAAAATACAGGCTAAAAACGAACCGACAAGGAACATGGTTATATGCAATGGTGAACTGAAGAGACACCTTGTAGAGAAAACCTGTAGCAAATTATGTAGAGGAGAAGCATTGCAAAGATTGGCAACATTCTTTCTAACCTTCTTTGTGGCCCACAAGCACACAATTCTCAAACTAGCTGTACCAAGGGAATCTTTCTTCAGTCTGCAATCTTATGCATACTTATTGGGAACAAGTCCTTGAACACAGTAGGCCTCCAAATAAATATGCATAGGATTGAGCTGTTAGTGTTTCTTCTGGGAGCAGTCTAGAATTAAGGGATGAATTTCTCCTTATATGCTTTTACTTTGATCCTTGTAGGGTATAAAATGCACCCACCCCTCACCAATTCTGAATGACTCAGGTATAAAATTTGGCATATGTCTCTTTAAATATGGAAATGAAACAGCTAAAAGACCTCCTCTTTTGAGCATATTAACAGGGCATACAGCCAGCTTTATATACATGTGTCCACAAGATCCCTGCGTATTTTGCATTTAGCTATCTGTTCCCAAGTACATAATGGTTTGGATTTCAAAGTGAGCCTGTGGGATATATCTTCCCTTCACTGAGGGATGTTTTATACTTTCCAGTCAAGCATAACATGTGAGAAGTGAAACTAAATTCAATTATGCACTGCTTGCTTAACTGCTCATGCAACCCCTTGCACAAGCAGAAGGATAATAGCTACATCACCTAGCTGCTATAATACTGTAGAAACCCATGAACAAACACCGTGGGACAATGGAGTCCCCCATTTGCCACCCATTCACACCATGTCGTATCCAAACCAGTTTAAAGTAAGAATAGCTCCTAAGGGTCAGTTCACAAAATCACCATGTCATCTATTGCAAGTTGCAAGACTGAACTGTAGGCAGCTGTCAAAGGTAAGCCAGGGGCCACGAAATGGAGAGGGAATCAGAGCCAAAAACCAAAACATGCCAGAGACAGGAAGACCTAGTTGTGCAGGCAAAGTCCTTCCTATCCTTGAGTGCCCAATGAGCAGTCTAAACAGATGGGTCCAGTCCAAATCCAGCCCTCAAAATGCTTAACTTTCAAGCAAGGTGTTCCAACATGCAGTTCTAATAGTTCAAAAGCTCTAGGAAGGTGGTTGAGGGAGTTTTCTGCTTTGGAAAACCAAGTCAGGGGCTTGGTGAAGGAGTTGGTAAGATAGAAGACAGTAGCCAAAAATTAAAGATAAGTCCAAAGCTCTTCAGATCAGAAGAGGTCAGAAGCCAAGAGGTCAGAACAAAGACTTTTTTTAACAAAATCAATGTCAAGAGAAAAACAGTGCACTTATCCACTGTAGAAATAAATGTAAACAAAGGGAGAAGAAAAGTGCAGGACTGGGCCATTGAGCCAGGACTGAGGGCACAATTCTATGCATGTTTTGACAGAAAAGGTGTCTTACAACTCCAGCACATGGGATTTGTAGGACTTTGCACCTTAAAAGACTTTCTCATCCCCCTTGCAGGAAGGAAGAGGCAAGCCAGGAATTGTGCTCCCATGACAACTGGCAGCTGGATTGGTATAGTGGTTAGTTCGAGTTTTGGATTTAGAGCAGCAGTGCTCAGATAATCTCTTACTCTGCTACTCAGCTGTCCAGTATCCCTCAGCTTAATCTACCTCACAGGTTTATTTTCATGAGAAAATGGGATGAATGGGAAAAGTAATCGATCAATATGGCATCCTGTTTTGAGACCTAATTTTTAATGGTAGCCAGTCAGGGCCACAATCTATGGGTGAGTTTATTCACCATGGCCTGGATGTATTCAGCAAGTAGTGCTGGCCAAGGATAAAACTGTACTCTTCCACTTTATTAAGTGTTATGTGGAGACGCTTTCAGTCAGATGCCATTGTATTGATGATACTCCAAAAAGTGACAGAGGAAAAAATATCCTTGGGTAACTTCCAGAAGTTAGACATATTTCTGTGGAAGCTTTGCAATTCATTTGATTTATTAAATAAAAGTGATGGTATTTTTAAAAGCATGTCCTGTTGTGCTACTTATTGAGATCAATGTATAGCATAGTGTCTTGTCACCTTTCCTGCAGTTGCACTTTCCTTTCCTCTAGGGAGTTCAGATAATGCTGTGCAAACATTTTATTCTCCATTCAATTCAATAGAAAAGTAGTTGCTTTCATAAGAAATTCAAAGGGGATTATACTACAGAGGCATTTTAAAAGGTTTGGATTCAGGTTTCCTGTGCTTATCTTGCTTATGAGGTGTCATCCCCCATGTCACTACTGCCTCACACCTGCTAAAGGGCTTTCAGGGAAATATAGCAGTCTTATAAGCATCTGGATTAAAGAAAAGATGCATCCACAAGCAACATTAGAATCAACTAGAGCTGAGCCAAACTTTTTTCAGAAAAGTTCTGAGATTTTTCTTATTGTTGAAAAATAAAAAGGCCATGATGCAGATTTTCCCAAAAATATTATTCAGCATGTTTTACTTGTGGCCAACTTCTCTTTCCCCCCACATCTATGCACTGGAATGATTTTAGGCATGGGGCACTGCACAGTATGGAGATCAAGCGGCCAAAACAGTTGCTGCCATTGCCACTTGCAGTGGCAGCAGAAAAACAAAGCAAAACCTCAGCTATAACCCCTTCCAATCATTAAGTCTTACATGTGAGAAAATATTGGAACATTTTCCTCTGTCTGGAGAAATTTTCTGAGATAGTTGCCTCAATTTTCTGCCAACAAGTAGTGCAGAGAATTTTGAGAGGACCTTTCGGCACAACTCTAGTCCAAGGTGCCATTTTAAATTCTGAGGGGAGTGTGTGTGTGTGTGTGTGTGAGACAGCTTAATTTTATTTCTTTCTGTGGTAGGAAAGATAGTAACAGAACAATTCTATGCCCATTAAACAGTCAGATTGCTCCAATCTCCCTTCCTCCCCTGCAGCCAGTATGGAAGGAATAGTGCTAACTGCATCTCCCAGTTTTCAAGAGTGACCTTTGAGAGACTTTGAGGGGGCAATCAAGGGGGTGGGAGGGCGGGGAGGAGGCCAGTGCTGCCTAGATATGAGGTGGCAGCCCACCTCCTTCCTGGCCATCTGACTGCTGTGCCCTGAGGCCATTTAGGTGGGAGGGAGACACACAGAAATAACCTTCACCACTGCACTGCTTCTGCCCTGCATAGGATGCCCACAGTCCTCCAACTTTGGAGCATTACATGCATTGCAGTGGAATTGAACCCTATCTTTTTACTTTGTTTACTGAACTATGACTCCAAAGATCATTAGAATGTATGCAACATTATAGATAGCCCTTTTTAGAAATAGACATTTCTAGCAGAAATTGCCACAGAAAACAGTAAAAGGTGGCCAATTTTTGCCCTGATCAACAATGATGAATTTCCCTTCAATTCTAGTGAAATTGCTCTTAGCTAACATAATTTGCAAATTGCCACTCCAACTGCTACTACTAATCACAGTCATCTTGGAATGTGGAAATGGTGTCATCCTGGGTACTGTGGTCCTTGGGAGATACCATTTTCCCAGGCTCCTGTGTACTCACTAGCAGCACTGGGTGATTTGGAAAGGATATTTCCCACGATTCCTTGTGTTTGGGTCTGGTAAGCATTTTTATGATGCTGCTGCAGGTACAAAGAGCCCTGGGACATGAGATTTCCAAGGCACTTTCATACTTGGAACATAGTGTGTTCCAGAACTCCTGTCTGACCTACATAAGCTCAGATGGTTGGTTTCCATTCCAGGCTGGAGAATAACTTCTGAGAGAAATGGCCCTTGCATAATGCAGCAGAATATTACAAGCTGGAAAAAGTCATTTTCTAACCCAGGCAAATACAAACTTCAGCAACTTCCCTAGATGTTATGAAATGCAAAGAACTTAACTTAATGGGCTGTTAGACAAAATAGAAATATAATTTCCAAACATATTGAAACAGTGAAAATTACTGGGTTTTAGTTTATCGAATCAGAATTAATGAACCCCTTAATCCTACATACACTTTTCTGATAGTCGATTTCATTCAACTATACACTGCAGCAAACTAGCAACATGCACAGAATGAGACTTTATGAGTATTTTCACATTATAGCCTTAAAAGTAGCTTCCCCTGTGTTTCTCTCTGCCACTCTAATTCTCCTTCCACCCTTCTTCATAGAGGCTCTACTCACTGTCCATTCAGCATATGAAAAAGAAATGAAAGACTACACTGGGGTGAGCAATACACATTCTCTGCTCCTCTACAGCCTCATCCTATGAAAAGTTTTGTGAGGTTGAGTGTTCTTTGCAAGAGCCTTTTTAAAACAAAAGCTGCACCTATACAAATGCTTTTTGCAAAAGAAAATGGCCTTTTCAGGGACTCCCTGAGGCACAAAGGACTCCATCCATGCATAGAATGAACATGCAGAAAGTGGTTCAGAATGATCAGTGACTGCCTATCAGTACGCACTGAACTTTTCTGTTGGCTGGGGTTGATGGGACATGTAATTCAACACATCCATGCAGTGGGGAATGCTGTCCTAAAAGATTGCTTCACTAGAAATGTACGTTATGCATGATGGGAGAAACAGTTTTTTAAGCAAAATCGTAAAAAGATAAGAAACAGGGAGAGGAAAAGTTGGAGGAAGGTGCAAATAAAAAGTTATGACAGGATAAAGCATTAAAAGTTATTATAATTTATGCTGCTCTATTAATATCTGTGCTTTTCATTAATTTATTTTGTGCATGTGTGAAAAAGAGGCATTTAAATTTCGAATAGAACTGATGCAAAAACTGAAAAGCCATCATGGAGCTGTAATATGCCAGATATATATTTAAGCCCATTTCAAACCATAAATGTTTCAGTCTGGAAGGAGGTAATGCAAAATTTTATAGTTTCATGCTCAAACTGACTGGAGTTCAAATGAAATATTCACAGAAGGAACATCACCCAAGGTTTTTAGACAAGGTAACCTTTCCTATCTCTCACCTGTATTTTTGCTCAAATGCAACCTTCACCTACAGAACTTTAGACCACATCTGACTGTTCACTTAGAGACCAGCTATATGGTAATTTACATAAATATATATGCAAATTAAGTCAAGACCTCAGGCACACAGCTTGATACTGTAGGAAGGATTTTTTTTGTCACAGGGGCTTCATTAATCTTAAAGGGACACTACTGTGTCCCTTTCACTACGGTGTTGCCCTAAATTAGCATGGAGAATATTTTCCTTCTAGTTGCAATCAGAACAAATAACAACTAAACACACTGAAGCGCATTCCAAGCACAACTCTTTGCAAAATACATAATCCTAGCTTTATGTTTTTTGAACCTTTCTCATCAAAATTCTCCATTATTGAAATATATATTTAAAAGGTAAAACGGGATTTGTAACTTTTAAACTCATACCCCCCCAAACACACACAAAGGGGGGCGGTATAAGTTTGTTAGTGATTATTTATCCTAGGCTTTTAAAAAGATGGTTGTGGGCTTTTCTGAATGGGTCTGCAGCAAGCAGGAGAAGAAACTTCTTCTCCGTTCTGTTTGATTTATTTATAAATAACTAAATCACACCCCAGATGCACTTTGCCTCTGAAGGTATCATTTGCTACAAAGGACCCTTTACTGGCCCCCGCAAAGAAAGGTTACAACAGCAAGGACCGTTTAGCTTAGAAAATGCTGAGTAAGCAGAAACCTGATTGAGGCACACAAAATTATACATGGCTGAAAACCCAAAGGGGTTATTCAATGAAACTAACTCTAGATAGCTTCAGAACAGATAAAAGGAAGTAGGTCTTCACACCATGCTATGGAATTCACTACCCCATGATGCAGGAATGGGCACCAATTTTGATGGCTTCAAAATGGAATTGAACAAATTCCTGAAGTTCTGTGGCTACTCATCCTGATGAACATAAGGTACTTTCAGTATAAGAGATTGTGTGCCTGCCGGGGAATATGAGCAGGAGGAAGCTGCTGCAGTAACATCCTACTTGTAGATTTCCCATGGGCAGAGGGGTACAACAAATTAAAGTACAACCCTCACATACACTGGGTCTCTTCAACCTGGAGGAGACTCAGAGGGGATATGTTGGCGACATACAGGTATGTGAGGGGTTGTCACATGGAGATGGGTAGAGACCTGTTCTCCCCTGCAGAGGAAGGCAGGACCCGCTCCAACGGAGCCAAGCTCAGGGAGCCAAGGTTCCATTTGGATGCCAGGAAGCACCTCCTGACAGTTCGGACCCTGAGGGTGTGGAATGGGCTTCCACGAGAGGTCGTTGAGGCCCCATCGGTGCGGGTGTTCAAAGATAGGCTGGACATGCACATGGTGGGCATGTCGTGAGCGGAGCCGGCTGGAGCCGGGGGTCAGACTAGATGGCCCGGGAGGCCCCTTCTGACTCGCTCTGTTTCTATGTTTCTATAATAAAAGCAAATAAATCAATTAGAGAAATGCTGGAATTGACTCATCAGTGAGCAAATTTTTATCTTCAGCAAATGCTGAAACAAGTAGGCACCTACCTGGCCGCAGCTTATTTATTTATTATATTTATATCCCACCTTTCTCCCATGGCAGAACTCAAGTGACTGCTCAGTGTGGAGGAAGTCTCCCCTCTAAGCTCATGCCAGCTTCAGACCTGCTTAGCTTCAACATGTTGGTTGCCTTATGTGCCTTCAGACCATACTCTGGGTCTGAGTTGGAAGAATATTCCATGAAGGGCAGAGGAAGCTGACAAAGCAAGGCTCTATTCTTGGTGGTTTCCCACCAGAAGCACCTCTTTAGAAGACTCTTATGAGCATGCAGGATCATGAAGGAAAAGGCATCTTGAGTGATGTTTCTTTAGTAGAAAGGCAAAATATAAATCAAATAAAAAAAGCTTATCCCCAAGTTCTGAGTGGCATTGATGGAGCCATGTGAGAAGACAAGGAAGACATATATGAGGACTGAGTCACCCAAGGTTAGTGCTAAAATGGCAGAGAGAAGATATTTTAAAAAGTATAATTTAGTCTGCCTAAATTTTAATATGTTTATTTTCTAAATTTGTTTTAGACATATTCTGCCTAGAATAGGGTAAGAGAATTTTAAAAATACCCTGAATTTAATAAATGAACTGAGCATATGTTAAAGCTTCCTTAGAGATTCTGTGAAACCTTTGGACCTTTTTGAGATTTCCCAATAGTTGGATATGAAATAAATAACATTCTTGACCACTTGGCAAGAAAAAGAAATCTTTCTTTCCCTGACTCCTAATTTTGAAATGGTATATTATATCCTGCCTGCTAAATATTGTCAGAGATATAAGAATCTATTAATCAAGGAACCATTAAAACTGTTAGTTATGTTCATCCCACAGTTTTATCACCTGTGAGTTATTAGGCTGTAAATTATACACAAAACTTGCTGAGAAAAGCCAAGATAACTGGTGTATATAAGGAGCATTCGCTGAATAGAAAACCAGGCAATGAGGCTTGGGACATACGTGGAGGTCAGACAATTAAAGTTAATTATTATGTGACGTCCAGAACAGAGTTGAACTGTGGAATTCCTTTGCTGACCATTGCGATTTTGAGATGAATAATGTTACTACCTAGAAGTATTTCTTCTCCCAAGACAATTGTTCAAGAGTGCAGTCCTATGCATGTTTACAGTTTAGATGTTTGCAATCTGCCCAGATAACATTAGTTATTAAACAAATTAGAAATGTAATTTAAAAAATTAGGAAGTCCCACTGTGTTCAATGAGGCTCACTCATCTGCAAGTGCATTTGGAATTACAATCCAAGCTTTCCAATCATTTATACTGGTGCCTGGATGTACACAACATACTGACTTATAAGATTGTGCATATTGTACAGTGTAATGCCAAACCTCAATAGCCCTGATCTGAAATTAGAATTTTACTTGATAAACCAGAGCTGGGCAACTTTGGGGGTCTGTGGACCTTTCTTCAAATTTCCTGTAGACCATTTCATGGGTTGCATTACTGCTGCAGCACCAGCCAAGTTGTAAATAAAATTGGTAGGTTGCCCCTAAGGCTAAAATGACCATATTTAGATTGATTTTGTTGCTGCTGCTGCTACCGCTGCTGCAAACTAGGTCAGAAGATGACATTATATGGGGCAGCCTTCAGCTTTTGGGGGATCTCAGCTTTTGTTTTGCTTTGAGCTTTTTATGCAGCTGTGTATGTATGTGTGTGTTGGGTGGGGTGGGGTGGGCGACTACAGGGTCCCTTTCCTTGCCCACAGCCAGCAAAAGCCCTCTAGGGAGGTTGAGCCCTGCATGATGCTATGGCCTGGACCAGGACTGAGAGGGGTGGCTGCTGCTCCCAGCACTGAGGTAGGGTGAGAGGCCTGGGGAAAAGTCACCTAGCTTGGGAATGGCTCCTCCCAGTGTTGGCCAAGGCATCCGTCCAGTGGGAGCAATAGGAGGCATGGAGGAGAAAGGAAGTGGCAGCAAGGGCTGCCTGGTGATGCTCGTTGAGCAGGGGAAGTTGATACATCTGGTCCACTCAGTCATTACCAGCACTGCACACAGGAAGTGCCAGCAACTCTTTGGGTTGTCAGGAAGTTCTTCGCAGCCATATGATGTTAGAGTATGCCACAAGGCATGCCAGTCAGTCATTCAGTTTCCAGACTTCCCAGTAGCTGGAGCTCTGCAACTGGGATACAGCTCTGGGTCTCCCAGATGAGCTATTCTGTCCCAAGAGGGTTTCCTCAAGACAAGCATTGGGCTCATGAGTGTAGCTGGAAAAATATTTCTTTTGTCTGTGGCTATGTCTCCTTGTGGTTAATCTACCAGGGGAGGGCTGCACACTCATGGTAGGTCTAGCCAGAGCCCGAAGTGGGTATAGCTACCCTTCTTCTTTGTCTTCCTTCTCTTTTCATCATTCCCTTTTCTGTCTCTTTCCTGACTCTTTCCCACTCAGCAGGCGGCTGGGGAAACGACAGAGCAGTCTTGCCAAAGGTCGGAGCTGCTTGCTTGCAGGGAGCTTGTGAAAGTAGGCCGAGGGCCCCTGGTTTAAGTAAACATGCATGGGATTGTACTGCATATCTATTATCTTCTTCATACAAGGCATATGATCTGCCACTCAGTTGTCACCCCTGTGGATGAGATTGAATCAGTGCGGATACAGGGCTATCATTTAGAACACTCTGGCAGTGCTGTTGCTGAAATTCATAATTACTTGTCCATAATTATCTGTCCAGCTTCTAATGGTTCAAGATATTATGATCTGAGTGCTACTCCCCTCACCCGCTGCCCCAAATTGTTTTCCAGCTCAGAAAGTAGCACGATAATTTCTGTGCACATGCAATCAGCATTCTGCAAATCTGACACTGAAAGCTGGTTGCTTTGTATATGGATACAGAAAATCAGGGCTTTCCCAGCAGAATTGGTAGCAGGATGAGGTGGCCACCTCAAGAAGAAGATTTTGAGAGACACAGAGGGCCTTTGGTTAATTATTTAGTATGCTAGTATTGCATTTTTATTCCAGTGGAAAGAACTTGCAGAATTTCCTGTCTCGGGTAACAAAATAACTTGTCCAGCTTAGGGCATGATGTACCTTGATATGTGAAGTAAGGATGCTAATATCTTAGCATTGCAGAGTGGTATTATGGGGTATTTGCAAAGGATCGAGGGCTTCAGGAAAGCCCTTTGCAGAATGCTACACCCCTCATTTGTTGCCCCATACCCTTCATTTATTTGCGCAGGTTTCAAACCCTTTTGCTGTCATGGACTTTGTGTTGCAAGCACACTAGCAGCTTCTGGAACTTTCTGACTGGGTAGGATAGGGTGGAGGTAGTCAGCCTCACTTAGTGAAATTCCCTCTTCCATGCAACTATTAAAGGTGGAGGAGTCCTGTCCATTGTTGCATCTGGCCAAGTGTAAATCAGGAAAACATTTGCCCCTTGACAGTGTATACGAACTCCAGCAAATTAAGGTTTTATGTGCTTCTCTTTCTGGGCCTTGGCCATATCCTAAGGGCATAAGAAGAACCATGGTGGATCAGATGAAAGGTCCGTCTACTTCTGCATTTTCTGTACATGGAATGAACCTCCATTTGGAGGACAACAGCATCTTCCCACTCAAATTCCTCAGCAGCTGGTGTACATACAGCCATCCTGGTTCTGAGAGTGGAGGAAGAATATAGCCATCAGGAGTAGCTGCCATCGTTACCTTCACCTTACATGAATTTGCCCAATTTCCACTGGAAGCCAGCCAAATTGATGGCCATCACATCATCCTGTGGAATTTAAATCCATGGTTAATTCTATGTGCAGAAATACTTAATTTATCTGTCCTAGTCAGCTTAATGGGATGAAATTGGGTTCTTCTGTTATGAGCAAGAGAATGAGAGAGATCTCCCCTTTCATTTTCTTTGCACCCTGCATAATGTTGTATTCCGCTACCAAAGTCCCCCTTCCTTACCTTACTTGTGTGAACAAGTAAGGTAAGGAAGTAAGGTAAGGCAAGGCAAATCCATATGCAGTGGCAGTGGGTCCATCCCTCTCCTCATTTCTGATGGAGATGCCTGAAGACAGCATCTTGTGGTAGTTCAGTGCATGCTCCTCTGATAATTCTGGGTTTCCAGCTAAGTGCACTAGCACCTTTGCTCTGGAGAACAAGAGGATGAGGGGAGAAAGCCAGAGATCTGGGGGGGGGGGCTAATAGGGGTTTTTGGAGAGGGTGTAGTAAGACATATCTTTGACTGAGTTTCTCAAGCTACCTTTGGGCCATTTCAAGTTCTTCCAGCTCTTCCCCAGGTCTGGAGATATTCAGTATTTCCCAGCCATCTTCCTTTGAAGAGCTCTGTTCTGGGTTTAGATCAGATGAGGCACTTACAATTTCCTGAGCCAAGTCGAAATTGAACTGGGCAGAGCTCACACATCAGTATTTTCTAGAAGCCAGCCATATTGTGCTTATACAATATTATAGATCCAGGCTGTAATATATAATTGTAAGATGTAAAATCTATTGCTCCTGTTAGTGCAATCTAATTGTTCTTACGTTACAAATCAAAATTTTGAACTTGTTCTTTAAATGTATATTAAAAGAAGAACATGATAATGGACAAACAGTTCCAATTTACTGTGGCTTTTTACCAAATGGTCCTGGCTAATTACTGTTTAAAGATTGTTGCATATTTAGGAGCAATAAACTATGCAGAACTGTGGGAAATAGGATGGTGTTATCCTTTTTCAAAAATAATTCATAGAAAAGGTTCCAGTAAAATGGCAATTATTGTGCTAACGGATAAAGCCCAGGGTTCTATTGTCTCCTTTAAAAGTCAGTTGCAATTTACTCCCATTTTTTAATTCCCACAGAACAATACCATTTTCCCCTCCTTTAAAGATTAGCATTCTATTTGACCTTATATTTTATGAAAAGGGCCTTTAAAATGCTACACCCTTGATATGATTATGGCTTGGAGTATGTTGACTGATATCCAGTGGGATATGTATGTGAGGCTGAAAGCTAGTTGAAATAATAAAGTGCCGCTTATCCTTGGGCTGCAGGAGAGAAAATAGCAGGTGGCCATTGTTTACATGCTAAAGCATGCCGCTTCCATTCAAGACAGCTCATTTTGGACCCGGGCTGAATGTTGTGCTTGAATGATTCTACTCTTAACATAGCAGCCAAGAATCTTGCTCACATTGTTCTGTAGAAATGAGAACGAGCTTGTTTGCCTGCCCTGGACCAACTATTATAAAGTAATTCTCCAGACATATTTACTGGAGGTGAGCATACAGAGAATCTGGAGAACAATCTCTTAATAGGACCATGTTTTTTACATCTGACTTTACTACTGAGAGTGAAAGTCAAGCAGAGGATTCAGTGAAAGAAGCCGAGAAGAGGCGGCTTCCTCTTTTAGCCTCCGGCAGTAGTAAGCTATGCGATCTGGACTGCTCAACTAATGTGCACACAGAAACTGCAGACACATATATTTTCATTAGGGAAAGGGAAGGCAACTGCTCTGTGTGATAGCAGAGAAACTGGCAGGAGACTGTGCTTGAAATGCCACAATGTCACCACAATCACAGTGTAAACCGGGGCGATTCCTCCTCAAATCTCAGTCCGAAAGTAAAAACAAAATGAGGAGTGAAATACAAAAGTGTGGCGTGTTACACCTGTGCTTTTTGGAAAGGTTGCCTACAAGGGCTACAAGCTTTGTTTTACCTAGAGCTGTACAGAATAACCTCCAGTCTATGTTTTCAGGTTAAATTAATTATTTATAAAGAATAACAAGTAATAATAAAGAATAACTTGGATGAGCTAGAAAATACATCTCCCCACAACACACACACTGGAATCCTGTACAAAGTTACCTAACTGAAGCAGGGCTTCACTGATTGAAGACACGGATAAGATGAAGCCTTCATTTTCAATTTCTTTACTTTTCTCATTTTGATAATCCTAAATTCAGTTCATCTCTGAGAATTTCTCCCATTTTAAGTCTGATTTTTCTAACCTTTTTTCTTTTTTATGTTCACATAAACCTGCATAAGCACTGATGCATGGATACCTCCTGGCTTATTTAATGACTTGTATACTGCTTGATACCCTAAGAACTCTGACCGGTTCACATACAATTCAATATTAAAGCAAAGAGGCTTTCCACAATGCCTGCCCCTGAGCACATGTGGGAGAGCAATCTGGAGATGGCCTACTTCTGTGCCCTCACCAGAACACACGCTGCTGGTTGTGGAGTGAGTCGCCAGGCCACCACTGAAGATCCCAGCCATCAGGTTGGTGTATACAAGGAAAGACAGTTTGCTGCTTAGAGCTTTGACTAACGGCAACAAAACACATTTCTTCATGATCTCTGACATGGTCATTTGGCATTTGACAATGTCACTGGGGATGAATGAAGGGAACGGAATAGGAATGAATGAAGGGAACCTGTGTGATTTTGGCTTTCTGCTTTTCTGGTTCAGAAGAGGGTCACATGATGGATCATGGACTATTCAGGATAAAATTGTCTACTGTTTTGTAGTTCCAACAGGCATCATGACTTTTGATACCATCAGCTATCAGGGTACTTAAAGGACCACTTTCTCTCATATGAACCTACCCGACCACTAAAGTCTGGTTTAGAGGTTCTTCTCAAAGTGCCATCCTCCAAAGAGGCGAAGAGGATGGCAAATAGAAGAGTGGCCTTTTTGGTGGTTACACCCCCCTTTGAAATAGGCTTCCCTAATTTTGGTGCCAGGCAAAGAAATGTTTATTTTCCAGACATTTTAACAATTGAATAATGTTGAATTGATTTTATTAAACAATTATGCATTTTATTGATAGTTTTAGTCTACTGTACTTGTTTGAAATAATTCTACTTAATGATCCACGTAGTTGTTGAAATCGGTTATATATGCACATGGTAGGCATGTCTTGAGCAGAGCTGGCTAGAGCTGGGGGTCAGACTAGATGGCCCAGGAAGACCCCTTCTGACTCACTCTGTTTCTGTGTATTATTTTGGTATTTTACTCATTTTATTATATGGTTTTCGTGTTTATTGTACACCACCCAGAGAGCCCCATATAGGACCATGAGTGTGGTTTATAAATTTAAGAAATAAATACACAAACTATGGTAACATTTGGGGCATCTTTCTGGGATGGGAGATGTTATACAGCAATACTGTCCTTCTTGAAGGATCAATGTCAGTGGTGATGCTGGACGATTCCTGCTGAATGCCATGGCCTTTGCCCTGTAGTGTTTTTTAGGACCAGGTCATGCCCCCATGCTAAGTAACATCTACACGAAACCACTGGGAGGAATGTTCTGGTGTTTTAGGGTTTTGTGCCACCAATATCCTGATGACACCCAACTCTGTTTTCATCCAAATCCAAGGAATCTGTTCTAGTTCTAAACGGATGTCGGATGTCAGAGATGGACTGGATGAGGGCAGATCATTGCAGCTTGATGCTAATAAAACGGATGCTCTGGTTAGTCAAAACTTGGATTAGAGAACTGGGATTCAAAAGGTACTGGACAGAGTTACATTTCTTCTGAAGGCTCTTGCAGTTTTAGTGTATTCCTGGACTCAGCCTTGAACTAACATACAGGTCTTTTGGTTGTGGCTAGGAGTGTTTTTATGCAGTGGAGATGGTGTGCCAATTGCTAGTTATCTTACCTCATTCCCATGGCCATGCAAGCATAATTACATCTCCTTTAGGCTACTGCAATGCACCCTACAGGGGCCTGCCTCCTAAATGCTTTGTTCTGAATGTGTTTAAGACATTTGTTTGTATTGTTGCTTGAATCAACTTTTATCTGTTATTGTAGATTGCCTTAAGTTGTGTTTTTCATAGTAGAAAAGCAGAGTAAAAATCAAATTTAAAAACTATTTGCAAATCATTCATGCAAAAATCTATAAGGAAGGAGGTTGTCTAACCAATCCACAGAATGTTCAAGCACATTGAAACAGGAAATGTGGTTATAAAAAATAATGCCATTCGTAAACATTTACAAGCATTGCAATTGACCTCCTTTCTCATCAACTGTCAAATTTTTACATGTCAAGCAAATGTTCTGGTTGTTACAGTTTTCTAAGCCAATCTAAAAACCCTTGAAGTGAGATGTTTGCTTGTTTATGTAACATAGATAATACCTGTGCTTTTCCATAGGAAACATTGACACCAGGTGGAGAAGATGTCATCATGTTAAGCTCTGCATGGCCATATTCCAAAGAACCACATAGCCAATTCCATATGTCCAGCAGGGTTTTGGCAATTCTTTCCTCTCCAATAGCTCCCCTTCCTTCATTGCATAGTGTGTCATATTTGAAATTTTGGGGATTTCAGAGAGGAATTTGCACAGTTCAATGGGATATTGCTCTCCAAAGGAGGGGGGGGGAGGGAGAGAGTCCGAGTCCTCAGGGCCTGTTGGTAGCTTTGAGCTTGTAGATTTTTGCTTTTGAAACCAGAGGAGGTAGGATGCACAGAAGCAAATTTTTGCCACATGGTAGCCACTTGTAAATTTACCATGCATTACAAGCTACCAGGAGCTGACTGATTATACCATTCAGTTATAGTGCAGTGAGTCACACTTCAAAGCTTTTCCACAACAAAGAAATAGGAAATATTAACACCTAACCAAGTTCTCCTCACCTATTCCTTTCTGCTAAATTATCTTTTTACACACGTCCATGTAATAGAAAAAATACACTGAACTCCAAACATTTCTTATCAGCAGACCATTTGTTGCCATGTGGTAATCTTATCTCTCAGTAACAGATAATGTAACTTCTGATCTCTGTGCCTCTGTCATCTAAAATTTGTGGTAACTTCTAATGACTCACACATCTTTTCATGACTAGGGTTTGGCTGGTTCAGTAGCTTATATACAGAATACTGTATACAAGAGAATAATACAATGCATGTTTAGGAAAAAAAGGTCCTAAATTCCCAGCATGCTCCAGCCAGCCATAGGAATGCTGGGAATGGCAAGATGCTTTTTCTAAACATACACAGGACTTCACTTATCATTCCACCAAATCCTTTTGATGGCTTCTACTGTATTTAAAACCTGTTTGATGTCTTGGGGGTTTCCTAAAAATTTAGTCATTTTATGACCTGCTTGGGTCTTCCTATCCTTCCGAAATGTGGAAGCGATACAATTCACTTCCCGAAATTGGTGCTATTTCCACTTTCTTGTGAAAACAAGTTGACAACATTTTATTACTCATACCCATATGACTGAGCACTCATTTGAATGTTGCCTTCATAAAGAGATTAGACCAGCTTTATCTGGGACAACTTTTAAGCTGTAGGAGTAGTAGGGGAAATAAGAATAAACCTTGAAAACATTTCAGTGTTTGGGGACTCAACAATTAGCTAATGCAATTGTTACACTGGTTTTCTTATTAAAATGAATTGTTGTCAATCTTTTGAAACAATTAGGAATGGGTGAATATGACAAATTTGGTTTCCTTTATTTTTCATTTTTCCAAACCTGCGCTCAGTTCTCTGAGTTGGCATGAAAATAGTTGGCATGAAAATGTTATGCACTTTTCTGAATCTTTCTCTAAATACATACACTTTAAATACAATTTTGCCTAATATACACAACTGATATGTTGGCAATACAATAATGACGCAACAAACATTGATTTGCAAACAAGCTTCCCAATTTGATGTATTTTTGAACATTATTTTCATGAATACATGCCCTTTTCCTTGCACTTTCCTCATATATGCATGTGTCTGTCATTCTTTTTTAATTGGAGCACTCATTTGCAACATTAGGTGTTGTGGATTTTGAAGGATAACTGAGTTTGAGGTCACTCATTGGTTTGAAATAGGTTTTCATTGAAATTGCAAACTGAGTAGATTTCTTCCCCATCCCTAGAAATACAGAAGGCAAATGTGTCCAGGACTCAGTTCTTTGTCATTGTCTTTCAAATTCACAGAGAGTTTTGGCTGTGAGGCAGTATAGAAATGAAATTAATAATAATAATAATAATAATAATAATAATAATAATAATAATGATAATAATTCCTGCTGAGGCTTTTTGATGTTTTTGTTCTTATATCTGTCATAAGCTTAAAATGCATAATTGATGGTCAGATTAACAGTATAATTTTTATACATTGAATTATCTCTGTGGATTAATAAACTGTTTAAAACCCACACACACAGGCATGTGCACATGTGTGCATGTATGCACATGTGCACGCACACACACAGACACACTTGAATAATTTCCAGTCCAATCTTGAGGTTACCCAGATGAGCTGCATTCCTAGATGCACTTATGAAGGAAGCAACACCTCTGAACACAGTAGGACTTCTAAGTATGTAAACAAGCATTGGATTGCACTGTTAAGGCTGCATTTTTGTTCCCATTATCTTGAGTGTGAATTCCATAGTATTTGTGAATGTGGTTTCCAGGTAAACATGGATTGGGCCGCGAAGCACATATTGATTAATGTTGGGGTAGTCTCAGACCACCATAAGTTTCCTCCTAAACAACAATAAAATACATCATTATGAAAATAAAAAGTGAAATGCTATCACTTCTTCAGAACCTTCAAGCATACGGGAAGCATGCATATTTTATCTTGCAATATTTTAAATGCTATGTCATAAATTGGTCTTAGTGTTGCCACCTGCCCTGAGCTGTCAGAGTCAGGGTAGATTAAACATCTAAATATAGCAAATTAAATTAAATTGTCCTATAGGAATCTCCAACATATGACCTGCTGTTCTCTTAGAGTACAGCATATTCTGCATTATCAGAACTGGAAATCTCCTGTGATACTTGCTAATCTGCAAGGATTTGGGGGGATACAGCTGGTTTTTGAACTGAATGGCCTCTGGTTCCTTTTGTTTCACACAATTCTTTGTTTGAAATTATCTTAAGAACTGTAATGCTGCAATTAGACAAATTGCTTAGCCAGAGAATTGTTGTGACACAGCTTGCAATTTTGATGTTTGTAGGGGAATGCAAGTTACAGACCTCTTTTAGCATGGGTGTAGACTTTCAGCCTGCTTTAGACTAGCAGCCTTGTAGTATTCAGAAAGAAATATGATATCTGTATCTACATATTTTTACAAGAGTTAGGAAATCCATGGTGGTTTACCACCATGCCATTTGGTGAGCAATAAGACAGGTCCAATTCTATAAGGAGAAAAAGGAAGGAAATGGAAGATTTTGTGTTTATCATTGTTTTGCAACAAGAACTTTCAGTGCATTTTCCCCTGTCCTGGATAAAGGACTTACGTTAGCAGCAGAGGGGAAATGCTATATTTCACCAAACAATTTAGGGCTGATATAATTAGACTGAGATCTTTTAGCATATGAATTCTGGTAAGTGCGTCCCTCTAGGTTTACTAAGTTTGCTATTTTCCTGTTATGTTCATGGCAAGCTTAACAGCTGAGAATCCAGTAGTATAATTCGCTTTCAGAATCATTTCTTGAGCTGATGGTGAGCCCAGACATGGAGACAAAGAAGAAGAAAGAAAGACTTTGTAAAAGCCGAATAAAAATAGCTGCTTTGAGAAAGAGCTCTTTTTTACCCTGTTGATTTGACTTTAATTAGACTTTCCCTGGTCTCCTAAGCACAAAGTACTTTTCATCTAGGAAAAATAAAAACTGTGTGTGTTGTGTGGATTTTTTGTTTACGAAACACATTTGCTAGGATATGCTCATGAGATATAACACCTCATTTTCACGAAGGTCCCAGGAGATAGCAGGTGCTTTTGTGTCTTTCCATGCTCACATCTGTCAAGTTCAAATCACCAAAATACACCAAATGATACTTAATCCACAAGTCACACATCCAAATGGTCTGCTGGATTTCTCATTTTGTAGCACAGCACACTAGAAATAGAGTGTTGCTTTGTTTTACCAGTTTACCCCATGAAGAGTATTTATTGGGCTGACTAATAGACTGCTCTCTTTTATTTATAATTGTGGGAGGCCAAATGGTCCTCCTTTACCTAGCCCAGCTAAAAATGCTATTTATTTTTAATTTGTTTGATATTTTGCTGTACCAGCAAGGCAATGCCACTCAAGGTAGTGAAAAATAGCAACCAACATGTTTTAAAAGTGAGTTAAAACAATCTGAACTAAATTAAATTTAAAATGTGCACAATTAAAATCATATAAATAAGGTTATGAACAGTACCCAACCTATCAGACTATTTACATATCAAAGGCTTGCATGAATAAAATAGTAGTTGCTTGCTGGTGGAAAGAGAAGGGGCCAGCCTAGCCAGCCTTGGCAGGAAGTTCCAAAGCCTGGGAGCAGCCACTGAGAAGACCCTTCCTAGTGTTCCTACCACACTTGCAATGATGGTGGTATATCTGAAAGGGCTTCCACTGAGAATCTTAACCCCTGTCCATACTCATATAGGTGAAAGCATGGTTTTAAGCTGTCTGGTTCCAAATAATTATAGGGCTTTATACGTTATAACCAGCTCTTTCAATTGTGCTGAGAACCTGGTGAAGCTGTTGCAACAAGTAAAACACATAGTTCTTCTTCAAGTCTGGCCACAGCAGTCTAAACCAACTCAAGTTTCCAGCGTTAGCTGATTAGTTTCCAACTGCCAGCATCCTTAGATGGTTATCTTGGTTTGACAATCTTTTAGACTGCCTTATCTCATGATTCTTGGATCTTTTTGCAAATTACTCTTGAAACTCTCTTTCC
Organism: Varanus komodoensis; assembly: GCF_004798865.1. Classification (NCBI taxonomy): domain Eukaryota; kingdom Metazoa; phylum Chordata; class Lepidosauria; order Squamata; family Varanidae; genus Varanus; species Varanus komodoensis. The sequence goes on along the minus strand of NW_025335440.1, from coordinate 19,176,363 downwards.
CTATCAGTCCCTGATCCTGTTGCTAGTTGGCTAACTCTAGTTCAGTGTTGACACATATAAAGAGCAGTGGGAAAAGGCTATAGAGAAAACAGCAGGAGGAAGTGATACAGCTTCATGGGGTGGGTGAAGCAGAGAATCAAAGCGAGCCAATTTTACCCGAAGTGTTATATGTTCACCTTCCTGGCATGCAAACTTCTCTTTTGGGTCTGGAGCAAGCTGGTTTTGCATGCTGTAACTTAGCATTTCTTGTACTAGAAAAATAAGTTTGATCAATTTAATGAGATACTGGGCTCTGTATAACGTCAATTTAAAAACATATGTTTTAGATGTTGTTTGCTCATCATATATAGTATAGATAGAATATCCCAATAAATGCAAAAGTGCAAAGGGTTTAACTAACATAATGCAGATTGTTATGCTAAGATTCTGCACTTGAACCTCACTTAACAGAATGGCAAGACAGAGATGTTGGAGCTGTGAATCTGAAACATCCCAAGACTGCTCTGATGTTGTTTAGGGGCCATGAGATCATATTTTCCATAAAAAACTGTGGCTAAGATAGAACTTTTCTCCCCAGATATACTAATCAGGCATGGTAAGGAGAATTATTGGTAATGGAGCATTAATTCTGTGATCCCTTACTTTATTCTAATGGAATATGAGGAAGGCTGAAGAACTAACTTTTTCTTAAATGTGTTGATGACAATTTTTTTGTGCATACTGCAATAGCAATATGAGGCAGGGATGCAGAAATCCTGTTCCACTGGCCAAATCTCACCCTGCAGTGTTCCCCAAACCCCCTTCTGCTTTGGTGGTTTCCAAGCTTTTGTGCATCTCCCCTCCCACTTCTAAAAACATCTCCACTAAGGCTTTGTTACTGGTAATGAGAGAAACTCAAGAGCCACTTTCCAATGGTGGGTGGGGCCATAAGCAAAAGGGATTGGGTAAAATTGCATTGTATGGTAGCTCTATTTCTAAACCACAAACTTGGTTGAATGCAGATTGAATTGTTATGATCTGAGCATTTTTAACACATCTGTCAGTTTCCATTTCTGCCACATTCAATTTTCGTTTTTTAAAAATAATTGTGATATTTTTCCATCCCATTTATGAATGTGGATATCTGATAAAGTCTTACTCAAAGCATCATAATAAAAAATAACCAAGGCAAATTCTCACCCATTCCTGGTACCACCGCAGAGAAGGCCCTACTCAATCCAACCAAACAAGCACAGGAAACTGATGAGGAGCCTTTCCTGAAATGTTTTGGACTACAGCCCTAAACACACCTTAGGGAGTAAATACCATTGGATTTAAATTTGAGTATGCAGAAGACTGTGTTGTTAGAGAACCCAAAAGACAGGCCTGGAGCACTGTCAGAACCTGTCTGCATCCTGAACTTCTCTTTAATAATAGGGGAAGCAGAAAGCAGCTGATGGTGATACTTCATTTAGTGTTGGGAAACTGAACACGAGGTAACTAGAAACCTTCTCATAGTAAGCTATCATAAAAGAGAACTTAATTAGTGGTTACTCATAATTATTGTGAAAAAGTTTGTGGGGGATTTTAGAATTAGATTTTAGACTTAGCAAACAGTCTTGGGGCTGAGAGAGGGGGTAGAGTTTGTCCTGACAACCAGCTAGAACATGGTTCAAGTTCAAGAGTCATGACGTTGTTACTTATTACATTTCTATACTTCCTGTTTCTGAAGCTCTCTGGGCAGCTTGCAACAAGTGAAGCACCTTGAATTGGATCCAGAATTATGTTAGGTCAACTGTGAGGATAAAAATGGGTGTCCCCAAACCCTTCTTCCCAGAGCAGCTCCTCCGCCCCCTGAAAAGGCTGCACAGAGAATCAGGAGACCCCACTAAATGGGGGCAGCTATGGTGTAACGGGGATCCCCAAAAACTGGACAAAGGAACCTCCTGTGATTGGAACACTTCCTCTTGCAAAAGGTCCCCTCTTCTAATAGGTGGAAAATCTTGGATTCACCCCCTTGCTAGCTGTTTCTGGTTTCATCTTTGATCCACAGTTTCACAATTTATTTTCTCCATGTGGCCATAGGCATGTACAGATAGGCTGGGATGCTTTTCCATAGCTGAAGCAGAAAGTAGGATTCAGCCAGTATTAAAACAGATCAACTAACTGTTATTCTTGTTTCATCTAGGAATAATGCTAGCTTTGGTCCTTACTTCATCCAGACAGTTTTTAGAATGCTATAGTCACTTCATGTCTTGGAGAAATAAATCAGGCAACCCTGCTTACAAAAGGAGTATAGGTCCAACTAATGGAAATGGGGAGCACTACAAAGATTTCATTCTCTTCCCCTGCAGTCTGCTGAGTCTGTGAGATTTTTCTCTGCAGGGAATAATAGACCCTAATTGGGTAGGTTTCTTTTGCTGGCACAAAGTGTTGTTTCTTTCCCCTGCTTTTTGCTCTTTAGATTTTGGACCTCATTAAAGATGTCAGACAGGCATCTGTGGGGACCGGTCTTCTCTATATTCCAACGTGAAGCAGCAGTGTGAATTTTCACACACCACCTTGTCAGTGTTCTTTACTCCTAGGGAGAGAATGCCAACCGAGGACTGAGGGGTCCGCTCAGTGGCTATGTCCTCCGAGTCTTTGGCCTCACATCTTTTATTAGTAACTTGAGTGCCAATTAGTGAGGCTTGTTCCTGTAACGTTGACACATGTCCTCCTGGAACTGAACTAACACCACTCGGTTGCCAATCAAAGACATTAGATGAGTGGGGTGTGACCTCACAAAAGGGGTTTTATTCGGCTTGCAGTCCCTTGAGACATCTTGTCTCAAGGCGAACTCTCAGATGCAGGTGATTTCCTCATGGCCCTCCCACACCACTCCACCTGCCTGGGTATTCTGACACTCTATCGCTGACATGGTGACACCTGTGGCCTTCTTCAAATCTTGGAGTATGACAGGTTCACTGGGAAGCAGGCTGTTTTGCTGCATTGGGGTTGAAAAATCATTCTTCCATGAAACCAAAATATTATACTCAGAATGATGGATTTAAAGCACTGGCATTTTTCTTGTGCTTACAATCCCTGCCACACTTTTCTTTCAACATTTATGGAAGTTTAAGTTAGATTCCACAGTTGCTGCAGAGGGTGTAAGCTTCAAGGCAAGTAAAGGAACTATTTCACGAATCCAAACAATCCTAAGCATATTGATGGCCTTGATTATGCTTCCCTCTGTCTGTGCACAGAGGGCAGGAAGGGAAAGGTGCATGCACATCCATGCAAGGGCAGCGTAGTGAGGGGGAAGAGGGATTGATACGCACTGTTGGGAGTACCAGCTGCATTTATCATCCTGCTTTTGGGAGCAGCTGACGTGCAAACATGCCTTACTCATACCAGGCATAGTAACTTAAAGGCCTTTGTCTGACTCAACCAGGCATCTAGTCTTCGTGGGGCTCTCCTTTTCTACACATACTTTTGATGGCTTATCGGATGCATGTGGAGGAGGACTTTGACCAGTGATGGACTGTGGGAGGAGGAAAAAGGATTGCACTGCAGACTGACATAACTGAGAGGCTGCAAGATAGAACAGAGATAGGCTTGGCTACAAGAGGCAGAGTGCCCAGTGGCCTCCAGAAGTAGTAGCAGTTCACGTAGTAGGCTTCAGGCTGGCTGCTGAAGCCTACTGTGCCCTGGGTGATGCAGCATCTCTGCAGTGTCCTCTCATTTCTCCATACTCTCCCATTCAGTGACAGTAAACCAGAAGTGCCTTTTGCTTTCCCAAGAGTCATGGACAGCACAGACCTCGATCACAGAATCTTTGCAATTTTGGTCAGTCAGCCAGAATCATGGCTGACTGTGATTATGCCAGCCTAGTCTGATGATCAGAAAATCAACATGGATTGCTTCCCCACACCCCCTTGTTATATATGAGAAACTGGATTTGTAAAAATATGAACCAGCTCTCAACCAGGGTCTTTACCAGTACTCTTCTATTGGCTATGCTACCAACAGCTTTCTGGGACATAAGGTTTTAGAACATGAACTTTCTGAGAACTGCACAGATTATTGCAGTGATAATGTGCACTTTTCCTAAGGTATTAGCCCAACAAGAAGTTGATATTATTTTCCAAGAATCTTGAGTACAAAAATTGCTCAAAAAGAAATGCATCTAGATAAGTTAACTCTTTCTAGCTAGGGATTTCTTCCCTCATTTAGTCTTTCAAAGTGTGACAGTAACCAGTCATTCTGTGTATATCAGAACAGTTCATTCTTCCATTCAGTCCAATTTTGTTTGAGATCACTGTACAACTTAAATACTTGCATAAAATTCTAAATAAAAGCTGACTCTATGACAGGCAGTATGACTTTGTTCATCTCAAAGAACTACAGAGGAAGTCAAGAATGTAGCTTGGTATACAGTGTAAATGTAGACCTGAAATGGGCTTCTAACCTGCTTTTCTGCACAGAATAAGAAATATGCTCTGATTTCAGCACTGTGATCATGCAGTTAAATACAATGTGCTAACTCAAACCATACGCAGCTCATCTATAGATGGCAAAGTTAGCAAGTGTGCAAAGTTTTGAGATGACGTGAAAAGAAATTATGTCCTGGGTTGTTCGCAGACCTGAAGGAGTTGCTAAAATGTAAGCATTTGGTTGCTTAAAGTCACTGGCATTAATCTTCAAAGTCAAGAAGACTATCCATTCTAGGTTTTCAGAATGTATAACGAGCAGATATCTGAACATGTAAATGCAAGGTATATATATCTTGTGGCAAAGTACAAATCTCTTTAATTGTCATTGCACTAAGTTTGGAATCTGGCATTGCTTTTTTTCCCTGATGAGGAAAGGAATAGTACTAGGTTAGAAATTAGTCATCTGTAAATGTAAAAATTTCCTTGACTAGGGTATGAAGATCTTTTCAAAGATCTTCTGTTAAGAGTAGGCAGCCATGTTTTGTTCTAGTCCAAAAACTGCACTAAGTTTGTTTTTGCCCCAAGTGTCCACTTGAGTTTATTTCGATGCACTTAACTATGTTCTTGAGGGAAGCACATTCTTTCATGAAAGTGACCAGAGGCCAACTCCAGCTCCTGTTGTTTTCAGCAGAAGTTGGATCAAGTCCTAGACCCTTTCTATCCAGATGAGAAGTGTGGGACCTATCTGAAGTCTTTAGCAAGTTAAAGAACTTGGATCCTAAAGAGGCCATTAAATGGCAATTAAAAGAAAGACTTGGTGCAACTACAGCAATGCTCCAAGCAGGTACTTTACATTCATTAGATACAGTAGACAACCATTTTTCCTATCTCTTGCCTTGTTATGAGAGAGTTCCCAGAAGAGAGAAATCAATTAACTCTTTCTTTTGGCAGTGAGCATGTTAGGTGTTCTTTTAATGGGCATTATTCGTGCTTAATTATACATGAACTCTATTGTAAGACAAATGCCATTATCGAAGTTTATTTATTCATGGGACGTCATCTGTAATATATCCCGCACCAGTTTTTCTCAAAGTTGAGTATTGATCATTGGCTTTAATCAGATGTACCAAGGGATCCAAAGTATTCAGCAAGTGGAGTGTTTGAGCTCAGCACTTCTCCCTGGGTTTCTGCCAGGCTAAAAGGGAACACTGAGCCCGTGTCAAACAGTACTAAGTGGAGACTCGCTTTCTGTACATTAAGATAAGTGGCCTGCCCACCCCATCGGTGATGAACGATGATTAATCTGCCCAATTTGGCATGTCATTACATTGTTTTCCAACTCATTCGGAGGACCCTTCCTACAATATCTTTCACAGAAATGCATTGAGACGATAGCTTTAGTGACTTGGACCAGACGCCTGCTTACCTTAATGATATCGACCTGTAGACTCTTTGTGTCTCCAGGTAAAATCTTCTAAAAGGAGTATAAGTACATTTTGTTCTATACTAGATACAAGACATGAAGCTTAGTCCATAATCAGCGTTTGGTCTGGATGTAATTTGTAATGGCAGCTCTCTCTCCCCCTCTCCCACCCAGCTTCTCTCTCTCTCTCTCTCTCTCTCTCTCTCTCTCTCTCTCTCTCTCTCTCTCTCTCTCTCTCTCTCTCTCTGTTATTATTTATGCCATTTAATGAGGGCCTGGATGATAAAAGTTTCATCATCATCTACCATAGTTCAAGTTCACTGTACCTCCCAGTTGCCTGAACCAGAATGAAAATTCACCATTTTGACCTTTTCTTTCTGAATTCTGCATTATCTTATGCAAATGGCTAATACAAATAGCAAGAGACAAGCCCTAAAGACACGAACATTTTTCAGAGATTCTTAGTAAGAGGCCTCCAGTGCACCATCCCACAAGTTTTGCTCACGCACACTCCCTCCTATTTCCTCAGTATATTTACCATTAGGGCTGCAAAATTAAGCATATATTCTGGAAGGTAAAGAAGCATTGTTTCATAGAACTAGACTGCAAACCTCATTTTTTATTGGTGCAGGTACTGAGAAATCTGCAACTATATAGCTATAGTTGGAAAAGCATGCAGAAAAAAATCCATTCCTATTAAGAACAATTTAGATTTCAAAAGTGTATTTTCATTAGAGCCACTTTTTATATTTGTTGATGGGATTCGGGGAGCTGTTAATTGGAGCTAAAGTTGTATGCCTAGGGACAGTGAACGTAATACTTCCTTCCTCCTTCTAAATGGGCTTTGTGACATCTAGGTAGTATCAGTCAATTCTGGGGGCCAGTGGCAAATGCCTCAGTACACATTTGTTTTGTGAAATTAGTACATAACAAGATACGAATGCCCATTAGATGCCATGATGTCGTCATGCCAACTGCATGATTCCCATCCTGATTGGCTTGGATCATAAAAGTAGCCAAGTGGGTTGCAAACACAGTGAAAACACGGTGAAAATGCTTCTTTGTCAAAACTGGACACAGCAGTTGCTTTGATCTCAGACAAGCTCACATCATGCAGCACTTGAATCTTTCCTTTAAAAGTGAACTCCACCATTAAACCTGTTAAGGTGTTCGTTGTTCATGACCTGCGTGGCATCCCTTTAAATAGCCCTGTTGCTGTGAAGCAGTTGTTTTGGCTCTGCAGAGGACTGCTAGGACTGTGGCTAGCTAAGCCTGCCAATGTCACTGGTTAATCAGCTGAGGAAGCCCCTGTATGCAACATTCAGTGTCCCTTTCTACTTGGGGAGAAAGAATATTGACAAAGAACCAGGTTTTCCCGATTTCTATCCAAAACATGCACCTTACCCAATCTGACATAAATTCACAACTGTCTTTGATGTTCTGCAGTTGTACACCCTTCACAGCAGATGGTGATGATGAAATAACGAATTCACAAATTATTCAGAATGGTCTTTTTGGCTGTGGCACAATTATATATCTGATAGTTTCCTGCTACTTAAACAGCTTGATCCCTAACTGTATTTACTCAGAGGGTAAGCCTTATTGATTTCAATGGGACTTATTTTCACATAAGCCTTTTAAAGGTTGCAGTCTTAAATGTGTTTTCAACTAAGAAGAGAAGAATTCTTCAAAGCTGCTTGTTTCAACATGATTAGCGAAGGGCAAACTTACACCAGCTCAGTTCTGAATTGGCTTGGCATTTATGAAATTTCTTGGAAAAAAAACTTGTCTGTTTACAGAGAGTTCTCTTCAAGCTTGTAATGTTGGCACAGTATCTGCAGAGAATGGCTTGGAAATGTGATCCTCTCTTGCCCTCCAAGCCCAAATTCACCTAGAGACAAGGGAGAGTTTTCAGCATAGTTGGGGGCAACAAAAGGTAACTGAAAGAATCAACCAAAAGAGAAAGAGGATACTCACCAAACTGCTTAGTTAAATATGTTAACAATGGTCACATAATTCGCTACACAGGTATTCAGTGAACATCTGTGTACATAATGGACAGAAGGGGATGCAAACTGCCCCACAGGTACCGGCTCCACCTCCATCTCTTTCCCACATTCAGAGGGAAGGTCTGAATTGGGATTCTAAGCACATTCAGCTGAATGCACTTAACATCATATCAAGCTCCCTTCTGGACAATGGACACTCAAGTCAAGGCTCAGTTTAAAATAGAATAACCATAAAACAACATAAAAACAATGTGAGGTTCCCAGTGGTGTGGAGGATTCAAAGCACAGTCAGCTGGATATGCTTAGAATGTCTCCCTTTTGCACCTTTTCATGCACTACAGGAAGGAAACCTGGAGGCAGGGCTGGCCCACACTTTCCACATTCTCTGCTCACATGCTCTTGAGAACATATCCTGGAATGCCTGCAGAGGGATGTAGTTTCATGGCAATAACCAGGAGGTTCCATGAGAATAAGGATTTGAACAGTAAAGCTTTTGGGTAGATGTAGCAGGCAGTTGGCTGAACTGCAGCAATTCAGTTCAAATCTGTCCCAATTCATAATGTAGCCTAAAATTACCAGCTGGTCAAATTCCAATCCCAAACCAGCTCAAGAGGAATCTCAGTGACACATCTAAACATGATTCACTGAATGTTCTGCTGGCTAGATGAAGAGGTTCATTTTTTTCTATTACTATCTTAAGGGCTTTTGAGACTCTCTCTGCCTCTTTCCTAGCCTTTTGTAAACATTGTGACTATGATCTCTTCAGTACAGGGGTGAAGGTCTTATTTCGCAGGTCTCCTATATGACAACAGTTACTTGTTGTTATGGAAATGCACTCAGATATCACTGTCTTTTATTAGATACAATCTGTGCACTTTACAATAGCTGTTGACCATTCCTTTGCAGCCTACACAGAAATCAACCCCCTCACCTGCGTACCTTTCTGCATGCTAATCTGGATAGGCTTGCAGGCCATCTTGATTGAGTTGCAAACTTTTTATAATTTTAATCAGAAATGGGCTGCATACATTATTGCCCATCAGTGTTTTAGGAAGGTAAATTGTTGTATACCCTTACAGTATGAATGGCATATTATTAAAAGTATTGTGGGACGAAATCCCTTTCTTTGACGATTCACTGTGTTTTGTCCTGCAAACTGGTTTTCAAAATAAGTATGTCCCATGATTGGAGGCCATATGCCTTGGTAAAACAATTTCTGGGGAACATGAGTGAGAAGGTCACTGTGTGAACAGAATGATGGACTAGATGGACCTGTGGTCTGAGCCAACGGGCTCCACTTACTTTCTTAAATTTGTGATACAACATATTATTCTAGCCATGGATCAGAGAGGAGGAAACTTTGTCTGGTCTTTGGGCTCTATGGACTTCTCAGATGTGCATTTGGATTAACCCCTCCCGTTTCTCCATGCAGCTCCTGCCAGGACTGTCATAGTGCCTGCCATTCCTGCCACCTCAGCTTCCTGAAATTCATGGCCAAAAGAGAAAAGAAAAAAAATAGCAGGGAGAAAAAGCTGGCTTACCTCTACCGAGCAATAAATAGGACAAATCAAGAGCAAACTAAATGCAACTTAGCTCTCTAGAGCATCCATGAAGGCCAAATGTAGCTTGCACTTCTTTCTCCATAGCAGTTTGCCCCCATATTTCAGCAGCACATTGCCCTTTTCTTTTGCTACTGCAAGAATAGCACAGAGAAAGGTGAGAATGCACAGGCGTTCCAGGGCTCAGAGACATTCTTGGGAATCATAATGGTGCTGGAGGTCTGTGCTTCATCTCACAGCATGCTATTCTCCCAGTCAAAACACATTAAACAATGAAATCGAATATAAAAATGAGGGCAACAGACACCCTGGCCAGAGCCAAGACAGGTATCTGCAGGCACTTTGGTATCAAATACAGTTAAATGTAGTCAGGAAAAAGACTCAGGTCCTAAACTATAGGACAAACCTCTGCCTGAAACCTTTGAGGAGCAATAGGGCATGAGTGGACCCCTCTGGGAGGCACAGGGGCATTTTTACCCCGCCAGACCCTATGGGCTGCACTCTTCAACTCACATGCCCCATTCAAGTGGGAAATTAAAAGCCAAAACAAAATGGTGTCCACAGTGCTATAGACTGAAGAAAAGTTAAACTTAGCTTCACCGTTCTCTTTTACACTAGTGCCGTTTACAGTCTTTCAGGCAGCAGTTTCTGCTGTTGATACGAGATTTGCATTAACTCACAAAAGCTCACTGCCTTTTGCAAGTGTTAAGTCTGATTCTAGTGGAACTGTCTTAGCATCTAGCCTTGTGACACTAAAAAATGCAATGAGTTGTAGGTCTGTCTTTCAAGTCATCATGTTGGTATAGTAAATGCTATACCCTGCTCACTCTGTCACTGCAACATGGAGGATCTTTAACCTATGCATCTCTCTTCAAACAGATACACTGCTTGAAGGGAATCATAATAGTGTCCTAACCATTATCACTGAGCATGATCCAACCCATTCAAATTCATGGCTCTGATATTGAAATCAATGGGGCTTAAAATTGTACTGGCCTGTCTGGAGTCAGCCTCTCTGAATGCAGTGAGTCTCACTACTGATCAAACATATATTGGATTGCATTGTAATGTTGGCTGGATTGTGGCCATTTTCTTCTCATTTTTTAATCTTTGAATAAAAGATAGCAATTGTTACATTACCCTTTCGGGAAACCACTGTATGTGCATTTTCTAGTATTACAAAAACCTGCCACAAATATTGAAAGGAAAATAGGAAATAAGCATAAATTATTTCACATGTTTCTATTCCCAGCACCAGCAGATAGATCCCCCTTCTAGCAAAAATATCCCCTTGGGGTTTGGCTGAGCACTCCTTATCTTCAATAATAATTTCATAGCCTTCTCTAATTCCACCCCCCCCCCAATTTTTTTTTATCAATCTTCATCAAGAACATTAGTTGATAAATGCTTGAGAAGTGTAGACCACGAGGAAAGATGCCGTGAGTCATGCTGTCTCCTAGAAACCAGACAGCAAATAGCTTTCAACAACTATTTCAGACTCCCAAAGTACCCTTCAGCCCAGCACTCTCTCAAGATGTAATATACTGCAACATTACCTGAAGTTTTCAGCTGCCCAGCAAGACTTGTGAGGCATGGATGAGAAGTCGACGTTTTTCAGTCAGGTCTTCCTGGTAACAACATATTGAGCAAGCTGAGAGCTGGAAACAACTGGCAGGGGGACAATGAAGCAGAGAGAACATTGTTAGTTTAGCTAAGAGGGGATTGTTTGCTCTCTTCAAATATTTTTTATGACTCTGTGAGGGTCAGATCGACTCCCCAAGAACACTGTCTCATTCTGTAGAGAATGAAAAGCTATAACGCTTCTCCCACTTTAGCCATCTCCAGAGTCCCTCTGGGAACTGCTAACCATTACCAGTTTTATAGAGAGAAACGTGTCCTTAAGTCACTTGCAAGATGAACATGGTCATGTGGGAGCGGATTCGTGGCCAGGTCTTCTTCAGCATGTGGGCATATGTTGGCAGGAGTAGGCATATAGCACTCTAGGACTGTTGCTATATAAGAAACCCACCTACCTCAGTGGAAACAGGGCAGTATTGGTGGGTAACATGGTACTGTCCTAATGTCATTCATGGTAAGTACCATAAGCATGAACCAACACAGTCAATTCTAGAGAGCATGGGAGTTGCAGTCCCAAACCTCTGGAGGGTACCAGGTTGCCTCCTGCTGATGTACTGAATGAGCTGTACATGCTTTTATTGTTCCCACAACATTGTGTGCTGGTGACCCAGCTTAGTTAATTGAGAGACCTGGAAAACACTTTCTGTGTACATACAAATCCATTCTACCCAATGTAAGCTGAACTTTATTTGAGATAGACCACATTCAGGCTTATGATGAGCATCTTCTTTCAGTGCCAGTTCTAGAGTATGTGAACTGATAGACTGCTTCTGAACATGGGCAGAATAAATTTCTCTACAATGAACAGCCACACTTGGGATTAAGGTGCACGACTTCAGGGTAGAAAATATGCTAGCTGGATCTCCAAGTCCTCTCATTTAAGAAATTAATAAAACTCTGATGCATCTTATGCCTGACTACGATAGAGCAAAGTCTGTAAGTGTTGTCTCCCTTCTCAAGACCACTGTCCTCACATGCACAGCCCCTGATTTTCCTGTATTTGATGGGGATATGGGGGATTCTACTCACATTTACTTATACAATTGCCCTGCTCTATTCAGGCATAAAGCCTGAATGTGGCTCTGCTGAACTGTCTTTTCAGAAGTAGGCCTCTGGTTGCCTTCACTCCTCGTCTAACTCTGTTCAGGCCTAGCACCTTAATAAAGCATGTTGGATGTGGGTGTGCACATCATCCCTGGCTCAATGTCCCCAGCATTTCTGTGTTCAGCTGGCATGTGTGCTGGGGGCTTCGACTTGCATTAGCATGGACGGCAGTGGGAGCTTTGTCAGGACTGAGCATCCAGCTCAGTCAGCATTCCTGCAAGCGTGAAAGACAGCCACAGACTTCCCCACTCGTAACACAGGCAGTGGCAACTGTTGCATGTGAGAACTTTGCAGGTGGCGCTAGCATGCATGGCCCTGAGGGCCTCCCACATGTGTTAGTGTGTCCTGTACTGGTGTAACACCTGAACAGGGCTTATATCCTCGAGGGGATATCGTGCCTGCCCAATATGCACACTCAAATTCTGAAATGTTTTGGAAGGCTGTAGCAATGTCCTTCCTAGGCTGTTGCAATTAAATTACCTGAAACGTGATGAAGAAGAATGTTGTGGACATATGAACAACTTTCAGTGAAATTCCAACACCAGGTTTCCAAAAGCATGGCTGCATCCAAATGTTAATATTGATAAGAAGCACCCAGTGTTGCAATTTGAATCCCCGGAAAGGAATTGTTGAAAGCATCCAGTTTTAGCAAGGCTTTACAACCCCAGCACTTCCCCACAACTAACTTCCTCCCTCCCTCCCTCCCTTTTGTACTTCATAAGTGCAGTGTTGACTTCACAGTATTGGCTGTGAATAAGGTTACTGTGACATGGCAAACAGGAATCTGATCCTGGTTTTATAAGACATGAGTAAGCCTGATCTTGAAAGGTTTGTGGGGGGATGATATATCCATCCTCAGCAAAGATGGCGTTTTATCTTGCTGAGCCAATCTCTTCTTTCTGTTTACTCCAAAGTTGAGGCTGTAATCCTCTCTTTGTGATACCACAAGCATTCCCACAGCAACAGATTATGATGTCACAAGCAAAGATTTATAGCCCTCTAGCACCGATGGATAGGAAGAACTCTGTGGTGAGATACTCCAGCCTGCAAGCCGTTTCCTGCAATAATTGCCCTGCTGGGAGGAAATCGGTTTCTGAGATGTTACATTTTAACAGTCCAAAGAATGTGTTGATAAAGTGTGGCTGAACTTGAGATATTCATCATTGGTTCTGAAAGTTATTTGTAAATCTGGAGGAGAGATTTCAACAGGTGTCTCCAGAATGCCTGGAGGGAATAAGAGCCCTGTACTCCCCTGTGTGGCCAATTCCAGGCACCTGTTTAAGAATCTCACCTTAACCATCTTCAGCACTTCTAACCATTTTTAATCAAGGTGCAGCTAAACAATTTTGCCCAGTTTCTTTTGAAAGAAAGGGGTCAGTGACAATGCAATAGAGTGCATGTTGGCACAGGAATGAATGTTACTGTGTTTAGTAGGACGCACTGTTATGGAAGTGTCCACAAGACTGTAGTGTTTTCATGTACATTTTGCTTTATTGCCATTTCATGTGCAGTCTGAAGTCAGTGCTTCCCTTCTAAGGCTCTCTCACTTCTTAAGGGTCCTTGGCCCTCAGGCTAATTTTATGTGGCCCTCGGTCTTCTTACAAGACATCTGATCAGTTCAGACTTCTGGTAGCAACAGTGTGTCCCTGAGGGGAGAGAATGGGTGAGGGAGAGAAAGTGAGGGGTGGCAGAAGGAGGGAAAAGACTGGCAAAAAGTTACAAGAGGTGACCCCCCCCCCACTTTGTGCTCTGGCTCTGCCTCCTGTTGACTTCAATGGCAGCTCTCCTGTACCCCCAAAAGATCTCCCACAAGGAAATGTGGCTCCAGACAGAAAGAAGGCTGACAGTACTTTAAGGATATTCTCGCAGCAGATCAACCTCTGTTGCCTATTACAGGTACCTCCAGCAATTATCTGGCAAAGTCAGAGACACACATCCGCAATCTGGAAACTGGAAGTGTTAAAACATTGCTCCCACGATACCCTAACATATATTATTGTGGAAGCTAAATCCCAATGCATTCCATGGAGGATTTGTCAGGACATCGGTTGAGGGCTTACAACATGTCTGGTTATGGCACTTTGATTTATTACCAGTTTTTGAAGTTATATGGACAGTTCTTGCATTGACTAGCATCTAAATGGTTGCAGCCATCTATCAGAGGTCTCCTGATACACAAACAGGCCACAGCTGAGCCTGGATAGAATTTCAAAGACTTAACAGAAGCTTCTCTGGCAAGAGGAAGAGGGCATGGAGTGGAGGCAAGAGCCAGCAATGTGGGTTCTGGGTAGACAGACATGGAGCAAGTTTTGTCTAACATATTGCAATATTTTCAAACTGCAGCAAATGTATTTGTTGCATTCACCATCTAAGAGTAAATGTATTCATTTGGATCAAGTTCCACCAGTTGGGTGTGTAACCTAGCAAAGGTTCCTGTCGTAAGAAGGAACATAACAGGAAAAACAACAGGTGAATTTCCCCCATTACTTTAGTATCTTGGTCAGGTTGTAATTCTTACTCAGCATCCAAATTTTGAACCAAGGAAAGGCTAAAGGGGCAGCACTGTTGGCTCAGCCCATTAACTCATATATGTATCTATGCATCTGCATCAGAACTTGGTGGGAATATGAGTTCGCTGAAGAAATCTTCTATGGGACCACCTTTTTTAAAGGTACATTGGTATGAACCCACACAGACTTAATTCAGTAGGCTAACCCTGTGGGCAATTACAGCAACATTCTGTATTTGTGTTACACTTTGTAAAGCTAAACTAATTTTAGGTGATACAACAGAAATTGTAATTTGATCATCAAGTTATGAAATTCTTCCTCCAAACTCAGATGAAAGTTCTTCTTCCATGGCTCCAAAATCTTGTTTGGACTAAATGAATTGCTGCTGAAGCCCAGCCAGCCCCCCCCAGCTGCATCATTCCCCACTTGCCCTGCTACTGCTTGAAACACCTTGCACATATTACGCTAATGTGGGTCCCTTTGTAGACCCGCACATGAGAAAGAGTGACTCCATCAAGGAAGCCACAGTCTGGAGAGACCATTTTGGGGGGCACTCATTCATAGGGTTGCCATAAGTCCAAGACAACTTAATGGCAAACAACAACAACAACAACACCACCAGCCACAACTTTGCAGACCGCCTTTTGATCCAGCAGCACCTCCTAATATGCCAGTGCTCTTGTGCAACAATTGCTGGATCACCTTGACATTCCAGGGAGTTCTGCCAGTCTGAAAGGCTATCCATGGAGACAGAAGAGACCTGCACTACTGCAAGCATTTTCAAAGTGAAAAATAGGTAGAAAATAGACGTTTCAGTTACATAAACTGTGTAGGTAGTTCTCCACAAACAATCTCACTCGGATAACCAAGTTTGTTAAATAGGTGTCCAAACTCAGTTCCCATGTACCCGTTATTAACAGAACTGGGTTTACTGATGAACTGCCTAATTCCAGTGGACAGCCATCTGAGAAGGATGGTTTAAGTGGGAGTCCTTCACTGAGCAGGACCCAGTGGCCTTCTGTCCCCTTCCAGTTCTACTATTCTATGATTCAAAGTTTTAGTGGCATCACTACTGAAATAAACTACCCCTAGTAAGCCTTTAAATCTGTTGTTTAATTTTTATTGACTGGTTATTCGTTTTGGCTCTTTGTGGATTTGTCTCTGCTGCTGCATTTCACTTTCAGTAAATATGCTTTAATGACAGCATGCTTTTTAAAATGTGTTTAATTTTTGTATGCCACTTGTGTAACCTCTAATTTGAAGGAGGACAAACAAGGTATACGTTCCAGATAGATAGAGGAAAGGGCTTGAAGATTTTCATGAGTAGTTAACACCCATGCAGCACACTTCAAGGAAACATGTGATCCTAGACTGTAGATAGTGCATTTCTATTTAAATGAGAATAATTATTTTAAAATTTACATCTATACATATTAAATGTTGCTGGCCAACCTCAAGGAGCAGATCTTTCTGCTGGTGGGTCTTTCTCTTTTTACCAGTCTTGGGCTTGAAAATAGGAGGCGATCCTCTGGCAGTTCTTCAGGCAGAGAATTTTTCCTCTACAAAGGAAGACACCTGGCAGAGGGCCTTCCCCAAAGCAGAGGGCCACTTTGATTGACTCCTGACCTTTCCCTCCCACATGTAGCTTCTCCCTCCTGTGAGCAGAGACTGTTGTGAACCAAGCCACCTCTGCCTGTCACTCAGAGTTTCCATGCCTTGCTGTACCCAGCCCTGTTCCTGCTATAATTCATCAAGCCCACCAGCCCTTCCAGGTTCCCATCCTAGCTGCTGCTCCTCTGCTTGCACCTGCCTGCCAAAGGGAATACTGAAGAGCCATTCTGTTCGTTTAGTATGAGCCACATCCTGCCATACCTCTGAAATCACTGGAAACAGGGATCATGTTCCCAAATGCTATTCTTTTACTAAGCATATGAAAAGAAAACACTGACCACTCCACACAGCACCTGCAAGCTATTTATTATATCACCAAAGGTGTCAGAGATTTCTAGGGCTTTTGCCTTGAATGCTAGAGCTTCTAATCCATCACTGATGCCATCTGGATTTCACCTTGAATTGGCTTTACAGGGCTAGCAGGTCTCTAGCAATTAAAAAAAATTCATTTAGTTTCCCAGTTCCTTTCATGAAATTTATTATGTCTCAGGCCCCTGACTTCCCCACCCCACAGAAATACAACTCATCCACATGCATCTGTATCCTATAGCCACGCAGCAATATCACTAGCAAGGTTCAGCATGGAAGGAAATGCTCCACTTAGGCATTAATATGGATTCTATGCTTAGCTGCAAAATAAAACATTGAGATGAAAGGGATGGATAAGGAAATGCTTTGGGGCCTTTCTACAGACAAAACTTGGAATAATTTATATTTCTGGCAGTCACGCTGTAAAAGCATGATCTACCAAGTGCATTAAAAAAAAACCTTGTCTGTCAACAGACTACTACACAGCGGAGTTCACCTAAAGGTGATCAGATGCAGACAGTTAAAAGATCAGTAGAAGTATTTCTTCTGGAATCTTGTTCCACTTGTCATTGTAAAAAAGCAAATGTGAAAGTCACAGATGTATTGAAGAAGGAGTAGAGGTGTGTTAACCAACAAATGTAAGTGGTTTTTAGTGAATATGGATTGAATGTCTTGGTCTAAAAACAGCCACGAACCAAGAATTACCCACCCATCATCCCTCCAAAGAGGGAGGAGTTTCCTTTGAGAAAACTGGGGATGTGGATAGCTTTGCCCAGTATAGCTGTGCCCCAAAATGGCTTGATGCTCCCAGGCTACAGCTCCCAGATGTTGTCCGAACACCTTTGACACCTCTGTCTGGATACCGTGGTGTCTTGGCAAACAGTGCTGGCTGAGGGCTGCTGCCAGCCTCACAGCTCACTAGCTGCAGGGTGCAGGGTGGCCAAAAAAGAGGAAGCGTGCCACCAGGAAAGGGGACAAAAACAGAGTGAAAATGGACATGCACGTGCACCTGCTGATTTATATTGACAAGAAAAACCAGAAAGAGTCTGCTGGGGGTATACAATCAGAAGAACATTTACAGTTTAGCCAGATGTACAGGAAATACTTGCTGCATGCAGGCACCCCCTCCCCCCAGGGATACAAAGATGGAGTCTGTACAAGATGCTTTTACAACCTATCAGTTGCATATAGTTTGGGGGCTCAGATGGGGGATCATGTACACAATATGCTAGAGGCTCATTAGGCTAAAACAATAGGAGACTGACACAATACAAAAGAGAAGACTCTTCAGGTCAGGCAAACATTAGCATGTCTAAGGTGTGCACCTAAAGGACAGGCCTGTTAACATATCCCAGGTGTAGTGGGGAACGGGACTTGCAGGATCCCACCTTAAGTCTAAAGCTGCTCTTAGAGCATCAGGTTTTAGCAGCCATATTATGGCAGAGCTTTGGCTCATTTTGTGCTGACAGTACAATTGGATGGAAACTTAGAAATTATTCTTACAATATACCTCACCATTATATATATCATTGTGCAAGACTCTGAGCCCACCACAGTGCACCTGCCCATTGAGCTTGTTCTCCAGGTGCCCAGTGCAGATGGGCAACTGTTCTGGTGGCTTTAACACTGGAATTGGGAAGGACAGCCATCAAAGTACAGATTGTCTTCTGTAAAACAGGACACATGGCCACTTTACATGAGGTGTCCCTGGGGACCAGCTTCCCTCCCTCTCTCTCACTCTTTCTCTCTCTCTTCCTCCCCTCCCATCCCCTCCCCTCCCCTCCCCATTCCATTCATTAAGATCACTGGGAAAGGCCTTCAATCTAATTCTGCCCTTTGGTGTGATTAAGTCAAAATCAGGACCTTTACTGCTGTGCTACCCAATGTACCTCCCAATGTACCACAGCAGTAAAGAACCACCATTCTCTGTCATGGTGCTCACTTTGTACTATTACTATGACTAAGGGATTAGTTTTCCTCCTTTTCTATTTAGTATCCTGCAAATAGATTCTTGTCTTATTTTATTTCCTTAAAGATAAATTACTTCTTTTGGTGACCAAATGGTGGTCATTCCCACATAAATGTATTTAGCATCAGGGCTGCAGAAGCAAACTCCATTTAACTCCTGTTGTATAATACAAAACTCATACATGTACTCAGAGGATTTCTCTCCTTTTAAAAAAAAAGACTGCAAGCAGTTTTGGAGGTGGTTCTGCTAATATATCAGGACCATTTGTGAGGCTAGCAGAGAAACACATACTAGTTCCATGCATTGCATTGTATGCATTGCAGGCAATGCATGCAAGTGGCTTAACACTGCTTAGCTGCACCTCTGTAGACACTGCATATTGGAACAAAAGTGCAACGACATGCCAAGCATTATACAAAAGGGCTTTAAAACTGGACTGGCCCAGGGGACGGATGGGCTGTTTGGACTTCCCCAGAGCAGAGGGCATGGTGGAGTGGCTAGGTTGATGTTCATTCCCAATTAATTAGGATTTAAGAGAGGCATGAAATCCTGGCTAGCTTAGAGCAGCATTTGACTAAAGGCCAGCCATGCCTGTGACTGCAGAAGGCTGAAGGCTCTTGGCTCCGTGGGAGGCCAAACTATTCAGTAGCAAACATGTCTCTCCTCCCACAGCCTGCAGTGCTCAATTCAAAAGAATTTTCCATCTCCACCTGTGGCAGTGAAAGAGGCTTGACAGATGGGAGCCATTGTGCAAACAGAACATGTAACAGAAAAACACTCAGGATGTCTACTTACAGGAGTCTCACATAGCTATTGTGATAGAGGCAGCCTTCAAGAGAACCATTGTGTGTATCTCTGCTGAGATGCTTCTGTTTTTTCTCATTTGTGGCTGGTGGAAAGCAAATCAGGCAATTTGCAGGGTAAGAAGAACAGAAGAACGACACATATTGCACGGATCTCAGACAAATGGTCACATTTTCTAAACTTGTTTCTGGAGTTGGTCACATCCAGAATGTTGCAACAGGTGCAATGGCATTTATAGTAAGCCCAGAATGGCAGGCATAAACTGGGTGAGACTGAAGAGAAGTGACTTGCTCCAGGTCAACCTGTGAATTCCTTGGGAAGATGTCCATATCATACCATTAGTCGACCCAGCTCAGTATTATCTAAAAATTCCAGCTCAGTATTATCTAAAAGGCCCAGCATCGTATTAGCTAAAAAGCACAGCTCAGTATTAGCTAAAAAACCCAGCAGTTTTGGCTCTCCAGGCAGATGCTTCTCTTGGCTCACCTTGAGATATGAGGGACTGAATCTGCTCTACCACTCATGCAAGTGTCCATAGCAGATCTCCTTGGTCCAGCAGGTCTCTATCTACTAGTCCTCAAGATTCACAAAGGTATATGCTTCATCTCTGTTTTAGCCACAAGGACTGTGATATCTGAGCTCAGAATCCCACACTGGAAATGGGAAGAGGCTAAAACATCAAGCCATGTTCTCCCTGCCCCCTCCACACACTTTTTTTTCCTATTTAAATCCTATAGAGCATTTGTTCTGAAACTTAGGTCCCCAGATGGGGTTGGACTATAGCTTCTACTATCCCTGGCCATTGGCTAGGCTGGCTAGTTATGATAGGTATCATAATCCAGCATCTTGGATCCAGCATTGGGAACCATTGTTACAGAACTTGGGTCATGTTTACAGTCAAAACTTTCCATATACTTGGTATCTAGCACTACAATCAACTAAAAATGGCCTTTGGTCACTTTCATGCAACTTTTGAACAACAAACGAACCTATATCTGTAGCTAGATCCAATGACAGAATTATGGGGGAAAAGATGGAGGAGGGGAGCTCAATAAGCCCCACCTACAATTTAGTGCAATTCAAGATAACTTATGGTACTCTGTTATTACATTGCATTTATACCATGCCTTTCTTCCTCTTGCAAGGAATCTAGCACAGTTTACGCATTCCTATAAGGTCATATTTTATCCTCATCAGAACAACCCTGTGAGGTAGGACAAAGTGAGAGGCAGTGACTGGCCCAAAGTCACCCAGGGACTAGAATTAAAATGTCCCAAATCCCTGTCCAATATTGACACTATCCCATATCATCTATAGCCTTCACAAAGAGTACCTGCGGTGAGGATACCAACTGATAAACAAAAGTTGGATCTACGATTCAGGAATGTTTATCATCTGTACCTTATTTTGAACATAGCCCAAATAAAAACAGGTGTTAAATACAGACTCCAGTCCCATCATGAATTAGGGCCTGCAGAAAAAAAATATTTTCTCTCACAAATAATTCTGAGAGAAAGAAGCAGCAAAGTTGCAATGGAATGAACTGCTGGGAGGATGAAATGAGTTAGTATTGTAAATCAAAAGGAAGTTAATTGGATGACTATAGATGGAAGGGAAAGATTGTGGCTCAAAGCCAAACATGTAGGTGGGACCTCTTCTTCAAAGAAAGTTATATAAGGAATGTAGTTGGAAGGAGGTGGAAACAGGAATCTGGAGAGGGTGTGGATTTCAGCTGCAGCTGGATAGCCATTTGCCCAGGACCAACATGTCCAGGTGGCCATTAGCAGCAACAAAGTCATGCCAATCGGCAGTGTAAGGGCTGGGAAGGACATGGTTGGCTGAAGTAGAAAGGACTGTCAATTTCTTCTCTGCTGTGCAAAACCAGCAGTCATTTGAAGGAACACTGTAATGAGTTGGGTTGCTTCTCAGGAAACCCTGGGAAGGAAGAAGCATGGTACCCAAGCATCTTCCTGCCAGTGCAAAGCGTCTTTTTGTCTCAGTTAAAAGGGGGTGCCGATTTGCATAAAGTATGTGTGTGCTCATTTATATCTATGGCTACACATTTGAAAGTGAAAGCTCTAACTTAAATAGAAATACGTGACAGTTTGCCAAAGTCGGGGCAGCCAGTCCAGGGGTTTTTGTGTGTGTGCTCACTCTGCTGCCAGTGCCTGCAAGGGAGCTTTGTTCATGGTGCAAGGGCCTGCAGGAGCAGGAGCGGGAGCAGATCTGTACGTACTTGCAAGGACTGGTACCCCAGTGATCGTGCAGCGCAGCTGGGAGCTTTGGAAGGCTCTGTAAAAGACTTCCCTGGGCTACTCAGCTGCTTCTTTTGTGGTGGTCTGATCCTGCCTCAGGCCTTCCCTTCCAGTAGGCCTGGACTGCTGATTCTGCTCTGCCTCTGGTCTGAGCCCACCTTGCCAGGTAACTGATCCTTACTGTTGCCTCTGACCTTGCTGTTGGACACATTTTAGGACTAATCATGTGTAGGATTCTTTCCTAAGCTTACAATGTGTCCCATGCTGTTTTCTTTTTCTTTGTAATCTGGCATTAAAAATATTAGGACAGGAGTTTATATTAGAATGTGGAACTGCCTTGCAGTCTAATATCTAGGGTACCCTACTAAAGCAAACAAGCATTTTCCAGGATACTAGAAAATATGTAAAATATATATATGACAGATCAGTTGAACATTTGAGAATTGGTGCCAAAGGAAAACACATCTCCAGTCATTAACCAGGGTTTCAGATACAGTCAACTATGTTCAAATGAAAAATAACCTCTTTGACTTTTAAAAACAACTGCTATATCAAGAAGTTGTTTTGCCTGCTAAATATATAAAAGTGCTGAATATTTCTTTTTCTGATCTCTCCCTCATGTTCCAACTTCAATCAGTTGTTAATAATCATGTTTTTTGAAGAACTGCTTCCAAAACTTTAGTCTTTCCATGCAGAAGCTGCCACAACCAACCGATTACAAAAACTGTCATTATATCACAAAGTTACAGCCTTGACGTCTGTTAAGTAAAGGTTTATTTTACACTTCAAAAGTCAATCTGCACAGATGACTAGACTTCTTTCAGAAGTGTACAGTATGCTCCTGTCAAATATTTGAAAATATAAGTTGGTTTCAGACAAATATTTACTTCTTGCATTTCAAAAATTAGTTGCCCTTTCTTATATGTGAGAAAACATCTCCCTGGGTGTGTGTCTGTCCACCTCTCAAAAAAACACACTTTCCCCAATTGCTATATCATTTTAGCTACAACAGACAATGGCCCCTTAGTCAGTTTCCTATATTTTTCATTTCCAACCAAAACGGTATACCTTATTTTCTCTCTGTAACAACCATGAAGGTTGATGGAGGTCATCAAAGCATCTGATAGTTTGCAAAGAAAATTCTAGAGACAATTTGATTCACAGTGTGTGTAATTTGCTGCCTGAGATCTAGTACACACGCTGCCAGTCTATTTGATTGTGGCTCTTGAGCAAAGCTCTATTAAATCAAATCTAGGTGCAAGAAGTTCTTCAATCGATGTAATCACAGACCTAGGCTACAAAAGCTAGAAAGAAACTAGCTGAAGTATCTGAATTTCTCTTGCAGGTAATCTGTAGCTGTAGGACCTCTTTTACTTTCTCATGACTGTAATGTCGATCCAGCTTTCACATACTCCCTATGTTGCAGATTATTGCTTTCATTTACAAGAAATGGTGTGCTAGTTTAGACAAGCACTTTGGAGACTCCAGGAGAGGCCTTTGATTGGCTAAACTAGTCCTTACCCTGGTGAACTTGGCTGCAGAAGAACCTAACTGCACCCAGGAGTGATCTTCAGTAAACAGAAAGTAGAGCTTCCTTCTTAGGTTGAACAAGCAATGAAACACAGAGAGCTGCTTAACTGTGTGGCTACGGCCTAAAGGTGTCCCATGTAGGAGATCTAACAGCATGGAGAGCCAGCTGTCTGTAGATGCTGAGCTTACAATGAGCCAACTTTTGTCTTGGCACCTGCTTCCTTGGGTCATAATGATATTCAGCTCCTCATGTACATCAGAAAAGAGGAGAAATTACTCAATTCACATTTTATGGTGAACTTGCCTGATTCATACTTTTTGACCCAAACTATTTTCTTCAGATTTTGTAATGGAATTCTCCGATCAAGCAATGCATACAAAATTAGAAACTAAGAGAAACCAGAATGGGTATATTAATCTATCCCTACATGTGATACTGGCAATCCCACAGAACATGTTAAAGAAGAGACTCCTCAGTAAGTCACCATCTGGTTTTTTGTTTTTGTTTTACCCAAGCTTCTAGCCAGTCAGGGTGCTGTAATAATCCTAACAGGGAGTGGCTACAGCTTAACTGGGAGCAAATCCCATTCATTTCCTCAGAGCTTACCATAAGAGCAGTAAAATGGTTGAGCAGAAATTGTTCTGTGAACTTGAAACGTGAAACATGACATCTTTAAAATCTCACCTTTCATGGATGAACTGGGTCAGCCAGTTCTCACAACCTCAGTTCTTTACCTAGAATAGAGCAAGCAATACTATGATCACTTTTTGTACACATTTGTTCTATGGTTTGGGGAGACAGAACTGGTTCTAGATTTATGAAAGGTGAATGGTGCTGGCAGAAGTGGGCTTCCTTGCTTGGTCCATAGCAACACCATAGCAACCTGGTTAGATACCTGAAAATGCTACACAAAGAGTTGGGGGCCTTTGCCAAATGGCAAAAGGTGTCTTGTGGAGGAGGGAGATCTCCAGTGACTGAGAAGTGAGGCCTTCTTCAGGGACAGCCTTTCCTTTCAAAGAAAAGACATTCCAGATACAACAACTAAAGTGTGCAAGGCATTCTGACGATCAGAAAACGTGATATAAACATTGTAATTATTGGTGAAAAAACCCGACATGATTCTATGTTATGAACATAAAACCTCTTTTTTGATATAAATTTCTATCATTCCATACACTATCATACTAGACTCATTTTTGCTATTATTATGGCTGCAATCCCATGCACTCTGACTTGGGAGTAAGGCCACTTAGCAGAACACACCTGACTCATACATAGGATTGCACTGCACAATTAAACCATTTGCAAACAAATCCATAGAAAGACTATCTCCCTTACCTTGTTCATCTCTACAGTTTGGTGCTGGCCTTCTTTAAATTACCCTGTATTCTCCTCAAGCTATGTTGCTTTCCAAGGTGACAAGCACAGTGAGTAATCTTATCCTGTTTGGTGCAGGCTGCAGTGACATGGAAACAAAAAGAGTCTCTCCTGCTGAAATACATGTGTATACTTGAGAACCAGTGTGGTGCAGTAGTTAAGAATGCAGGACTGAGACTCAGGCGATCTGGGCTCTAGTCCCTGCTCAGTCATGGAGCCAACTGGGTGACTTTGAGCTAGTCACAGACTCTCAGCCCAACCTACCTCACAGGGTTGTTGTGGGGATCAGAGTGAGAGCAGCAAGAGAAGAATAATGTAAGCCACTTTAATTTCTTTGTGAGGCAAATAGGCAAGATATAAATCTAATAAATATATATGATGTCATGCTACATCTCCTGCACATACCTAAATCCTGGTGCATGCTGCTTGAACATAAATAGCACAAACATTTCAGGCTTGAATTGACTTAAGCAATGTTGGGGATATGGAAGATAAAACTGCATGTGCTAAATATAGTTCTTTCATCAAGAGGGAGTGGCTGCTTCTCCAAAGAGAAGCAGCGTTGTCGTAAGTTGTTGCAGGGTCATCTTACCAGCCTCCTCAAGGAACAGCAGCCTTGGCAGCACAGATGGTGAGATGTCAAAGGATGGCATCGAAAACTATGCCAAGGGAAGCTGATGGATAAACTGACATTCTTCTTTTCAAGGGAGTGTCGACCCAGTGACCCAGTATACTGCTTGGAGATTACATGCAAGCTCATTTGTAGTGATGCAAAGAACCAACTGCACATGTTTCAAGATTATCTCTTGGCAGGTTGCAGCTTGGCTCCCTATGCTCTTTGCTTTTGCTTCCATTTTTGTGGGGACTGGTGTCAGAAAATAAAATACTGCCTTACAGGGAGTCACTCCCTGGTGGGTCCAAGTGAATATTTTCTTCTGGGAGCAGCAGCAAAATCTCTGCAGATTTTGATGGGGGCTTTCCCAGCCCTGCCTGGAGATGCTGGGAAGTGAAACTGTGAACTTATGCATGTGAGGCATAGGTGCTCCTGCTGCATGACTGCTAAAAGAATGAACAATGAATAACAAAGTTCCGCCCTGATTTGAATTTGCCCCCTGAGAACTCAGGTTCAGCCTGATGTTAGATGTGAGCTTTAGGATTGGCAGTCCCTTGGGTTTTCACTCTCTCAGAAGCAGTTAAGCAGGTGGAGGGATTTGGATTGCAATCACATCATGTGCAAAGGGGGCATTTAACCCTGATAATTCCTAGACTGAGCTCACCCTGCCCCCATAGAGGCATAGCATTTGCACCTGAAGCAATGAGGCAAACCATGACACTTCTTTATTGAATTCGAGAAGTTCTTTCAAAAGAAAAGGCCTCTCTTATTTCTTTGGACTTCTCTGTCAGACAGAAATATATAAATCTAGGTCAAACTAAGCATGGCATTGCATGCACCTTTGCATGGATTTTTAAATGCAAAGAGCATCCACCAGACCAGATAACGATCACTATTGCAGCAGATATGAAGGGAGAACTTTAATACTTTCCTCCCTTGCTGAGATCCTGACAAAAATGCTGCTTTGAAGATGGCATTAGCATTAGAAACCCCCATTCTCACAAAACTGGGGGCATGAGAAGAAGGTTTAACCACACCCTCAGCAGTATCATTGAATTCCCATGCAAGTGGGTGACATTAGCTCTGGTTAAAAAGTTGCTTTTTAGCTGGCCTAGCAGTACTGGCTGGCTTTAAATTGTTAAAATGTGGATATTGGGTTTTTTAGTGTAAAAGTATGATGTTTTATAGTTTTGTTTTATACTGTGTTTTATTGCACATATTAACTGCTATTCTCTAGCAGAGAGTTTAGTTATTGGATGGTACAGAAATAAAACAAGCCATTACATAAACGGCACCTAGAGACACTGCTGCAATGAAGGTAAAGACTTTTCCCGGTGCAGCTGCTGCACCGCATGCCTCCCTTTCACCCAGGGATTGGATCACATGGAGAAATGCGGTGCAACTCGGCCACTGCATGGCTGCACTTGACTGCAGCTCATTGAACTGCTTCATAAAACTTTGCTGAAATCATAAGCATTGCAGAAGTGTCTGTCTGAGCAGTGGTATTTGTGTATTACACTTCTCTTTGTGATCCTTTGCCTGAGGATACTCAGCAGTGATCTCACGGAGAAGAGGAGGGGGAAAAAATCCCTGCTCGCCTGCATAGATGAACAACCTGGTTGTTTCAAGCTTTTCAGCAAGACGTGGTACAAAACAGTACAAGGAAACCTACAGTAGGCAGCTCCTGACTCAGAGAAGCTGTTGTGCGACCAGGGACCAGTTTATTCCTGTCAAGAGGAAGAAAGGCAGGATAGAAATGGAAAATAATATTAATATCTTCCCCTATCCCACATGAGGGGGACACAAGTACAAATGGCACACTGGACCCCAGGTTCTAGCAAAATGCTGTCCAATCTTTCTGAATATCTAGTTACAGGAATTGCAGTGGTAGAGGGGGCGGGGAAGCAACTGAGCATGGCTCTTTAACTGCTTTTAAGGTTTCGGGCACCAGCTGATGCATGTTTAGATGCAAGAAAGTCCTACAACTCTCAGCATGTCCCAGCCACCAGGGATCAGATTGCAACCTTATCATGTTGAAAACAGAACACCCTCAGACAACTGAAAAGATTGTGGCCAGAGAAAAGGAAGTGATCTTAAAGATAAGCAGGATTTATGAATGTGTTGACTGCCATGGCATAAATACACACAGGACTAGCTCATAGATGGTAGGGTTTGATTGTGTCGTGCGCACAAAACATTGTCCCTTATTGGCTCATCATTTCAGCACAGCCACCTGCATCCAGCATCCTTTGAAACATCTGGCACTGGTACCATTAATCTGATCCAATATGACAAATCTTATATTATTGTGTTGTGTGACTATGACATTCGAACAGCTGTGCAGTCTACCTCGGTCAGGATGGCAAGATGTCCTTTATGGTTTGTGTATTTTGTTTTTAACCATAACTGTCCCATTATATATACATATATCATCCTAAATTTTAAAGAGAGGGTACTCTAGTGCTGTGTATCATTCACTCCCAAAAATAAAATATGTAGCCTTAAGAACCACACTACCTTGTCCTTTCTTCCTTCTTTTTAAAATAGAGACCATATACCCTAAGTGGCCACTGCAGATCTGGGGGAATCTAACCAAGACTACAAAGTAGGGTAGGCCTTTGGAAGGCCAGCTCACTGAGTACAAAGATTTAGATTTCCCAAAGCAGGGCCAGTCTTCCTATGAGACAGTGTGAGAGGACTGCCTCAGGTGGCAGATGTTGAGAAATGGCAACACAATAATTGAGGCAGCAACAAACTGGAAGAAAGAGCTGTGGGCTAAGTAGTCTGCCCGGTAACCCCTAACTTGGCCTGTCCTTCAGGTGTCATAGAAGATGCTGTTTGGAAGAAAGCTTCAGCTACCCGCCCAGTTGGGTTTGTACGTGAAATGGGGCCGCCATTCTGTTTTTCTTCCCAGGCAGTAAAATATCTACCTGTTGCAGATGTATCTGGCTGGACATTATATCAGAAAAAAGGGGCTAGACTACCTAAGTCATTGCTCTGATCCACATAACTCTGCTTATGTTCTTATCTACTACAAATGAGTCAATTTCCACAGTTCAGAATTTGCATTCAAAGGAGGCATTGTTACAGAAAATGAGACTGTATTCCTATGCACACTAAATTACTTGGCAAGAAATCCTGTTGAATTCAGCAGGGTTTACTTCTGAGTAAACATGCATTTTAACATAGAATGTCAATATGCATTTCAGTGCTATTATAAAAAGCCTTGACATTTTTTTCGATTATAAAAGTGTTTCCTTTGACACAGAAAAGATGGGGGCATAACTGAGCAGTGTACACACCATATTCACGAAAGAAAGAAAGAGAGAGAGAGAGAGAGAGAGAGAGAGAGAGAGAGAGAGAGAGAAAGAAAGAAAGAAAGAAAGAAAGAAAATAGACAATGGGGTTTGGGAATAACTATTTCTTTAAGTGAAGATTTTAAATAAATTCTTTAAGCATTAGTATATCATATGTAAATGTTTATAGAGCTGTTTTTGAACTCCCTCAGAAGAAAAGCCACGGTGTGACCGTAAATTGCTCTTACAAGTTCCTGGAATGATGGCCAAATCACTCGGCAATTCTCTTTCTGCAGCATTATTCCCAGAAATGCCAGCTGCAGTGCACTTAATACAGAGAAATTTCTACAATGAAGAGGTTATTCTGGATTAAATTTGACACACTTTGGGGTTTGGAGGTGCTATATCTCTTAATCATTGGAACTAGACTTGCTCAGGCAACCATGTGTGACTTGGCTTCGGGGCCCCATGTCCTTTCTTGCTGGAGCCAGCCACAGGGCTTGCAAATGCTTGGGATCATTTGGAGGTACAGGCTGCACAAACTGATCATAATCTATTTAATTATTAGAGGTATATCCCACTTTTTTCCTCACAGCAAACTCAAAGAGGCTTACATCATTCTCCTGCTCTCAGTCTTATCCCCACTACAACAGCCTTGTGTGGTATGTTAGGCTCAGAATCCCAAAGTCACCCAGTTGGCTCCATGGCCGAGTGGGGACTAGAACCCAGATTGGCTGATTCCCCATCCCATGCTCTTAACAATTACACCACTCTGGCTCTTTGGGCACGTGGTCACTGAACTGTGCAGAATCACAAAGGGTGCCAGCCTGTGGCCTCTTGACTTCACCTGAGAGGCTGTAGAATTATTTGAGTGCTCAGCTCTTAGTGCCTGTGACACTGGACCTGGGGCTCTGAAGACTGGAACTTCACATCACCTCCTTGCAATTGGTGTGAAAGGACTTTGCCAGCTGCAATCCTGGAGCGCAACTGTGATGCAGATAGGCATGTTGTGGGGTGGGAAGCTGGGGCTGACAGCTTGCACTAGCTCCTGTCAATGATCTAGCTTCCTTCTCTCCCGTTCTTAACATACAGTAGATGGCCAAAAATAGCCACCTAGAGCAGTGGTGGTCAACCTATGGCACATGTGCCACAGAGCCCTCTGTCGGCATGCGAACCAAGTCACCCCAGCATCGCCCCAGCAGCCAAGCATCGGATAACAGCACACATAAGGGCCATGCGCATGCTCAGAAAGGAGTAGCGGTGCCTGGCGATGATGTCATGAGTCGCGGCTAATGAGTCCATGCTTTCACATGGCTGGTCAGTGTGCTGCCAAGGATATGGACTGGCTGTGAGTTGCTTTTTGTAAACTAAAACCTCAGTTTTCAGGTTTTATTGCAGTGTTGACACTGCAATAAATAAGTGGGTTTTGGGTTGCAGTTTGGGCACTCGATCTCTGAAAGGCTCACCATCACTGGGTTAGGGTTAGGAAAATGAGGTGTCCTGGTATGATTTTGATGGTTGGGATGTGTTCAGAATGGGCAGAAATGTTGAGCTGTGTAGAAAAAGCTACTCAAGGAAGGCTTTTTCCAAATTGCCCTCTTTTCTATGGAACTTTAGACCTGTATTGGGGTTAGAGATGTGCACCAAAGGAAGGCTTTTTCAAAATCTCCCCTTTCAATGGTATTCTACCCCTATATTAGGGTTAGGGGAGTGCACCAGGGTAGGGTTAGGCCAGTGGTGGTGAACCTATGGCACACATGCCACAGGGGCACACAGAGCTCTCTCTGTCAGCACGTGAGCGAAGTCACCCCAGCATCGCTCCAGCAGCCGAGCATTGGATAACAGTACACATAGGGGCTATGTGCATGCTCAGAGAAGAGAGCATGCACATAGAAGTGGTGCCAGGCAATGACATCACGAGCCACGACTCATTAGCCACGACTCACCAGCTTTCCCATGGCCGGTCAGTGCGCTGCCAAGGATATATACATATATGCTTGGACTGGCTGTGAGTTGTTTTTTCTAAACTAAAACCTCAGTTTTCAGGTTTTATTGCAGTGTTGGCACTTTGCGATACATAAGTGGGTTTGGGTTGCAGTGTGGGCACTCGGTCTCTAAAAGGTTTGCCATCAGTGAGCTAGAGAATATACATGACAGAAGCCATTGTAGCAGTGGTTATGATCGTGGGCCTTGTTCTCACTCCATGCAGTGGAGGCAGAGATGTCTCCATGTTCAAAGGCTTGCATGCTTCTGAAGTGGAGGGCATTAGATTGTACCCAAACTGGCTCTTTTCTGAGTTGCTGCAAACATGTCGACTGCAGCTGTGAGTCCATCACCTACAGAAGTGTCCCCCCAGCCTGGAACCTTCAGATGCATTCCTGACCATTGACCATACTGGCTGAGGCAGAGGGAAGCCTCTACTCTCTTTCCCAAGGTTTCAAGACACCAGGCAGTATTTTACAGCATGGATCTTGATTGACACTTTGCAGCTAACAAGACAGTGTAAATCTAAAAACCTTCTAGTAAGCCTCTGCTCATGAACCGAAACTGGAAACTTCTTCCCAAATCCTCACCTTACAGTAACTCCATGGACTCCAACCTCAGGGTGCCTCCTGCTGGTGCAAGGCCAGCTGGTGAGACCTTCATAAGCCCTCCAAATTATTTATTATGTATTTATTTAAAACATTTGTATACCACCCAATTGTGTCACAGCACCTCTGGGCAGCTCATAATCACAAATGAATAGCTCATCTCTCCGGGTGCCAGGAACCAGGCAAGGTAATAGATGTTCCTTCTCTTGGATCCCTACCACCTTTTCCAACACATGTCTTCTCTCAGCGATCAGCCTAGGAACCTGCAGAATCGTATTGGAGGAGCTTCAAAGGCCTCTGCTTCTCGCTAGGTTCCCACCCCTCCCATTGCTGAGTCTTCCATGTTGTCTTCAGAGTGTGATGCATGATGACTCTGGAATGTCTGTGAAGCGTGAGTGCCTGGCCCGCTCACTACAGCTGAAGGCCAGAACATCTGGGGGATATCAGGTTGGGGAATGTCTGTCTACATGGAGATACCTGGCCATGGCCACAGAACCCTGCCATGTCACGGCTGTGGAGCTTCTGTCAGACAGAGGATTAAATTCAGTTTTAGACAAGTCAGGGCCTGCATTCCTGAATGGGGCCTAAGGGAAAAAGCGTGAAGCTGAAGGCAGAAGGGATGGGCCTCAAAACCAATATATTTTAGCTTATAGCACTTTCTAACAAAGTCTTACGGAAGGCATGCCAAACTTTTACTATCAGGAAAAACTGCACAAAAGTCAGGAAATACTACACAGGTTGTGGTCAGAGGAAAGGGGACAAGGCCAAGACAAGGAGGTGGAGCTCTCTGAAAAGCCCCAGAAGGCTGTAGTGGAACCCAGGTGGGCTGCATTTTCAGCCCTGTGGCTGAGCTTCCACACTGTTCCTCTAAGTGCTGCTGAAAAAGCAGGCACACCTGTTGGTAGCCTACAAGTGACTCCAAAGAATTTAACTGTACAAGATGCTTTTTATAATGTTTCAGTCACATAGACAGTTGTGGGAATCACCTAACACTCAAAATCTTATTAAATAGAAAGGGCAAAAAAGAAAAAAAAAGAAAAGAAAAGAAAAGGAGAAAGAGGTTCAGAATAGATAAATATCTGCATCTGAAAATATAGCAAGAATGAGGAAACTGGGTTGGCAACACTGTTGCCTCCTTAACAAGCTGTCCATCAGGAGACTGGACCAACCACAGTGTTGCATCTGTCACAAGATTAGAATGCTGCTCTTGTCAGTTCCAGGCTTTTCCAGGCAAGCATGGTGGAGCTTTGGTTCACTTAGCCCTGACAATCCCAACTATGCTCAGTAAGCAGGGGCTATGAAACCACAGCAGAAATGTACAACTGTCAACAAAAGTTAGTGATGTGGAGCAATTTACATTCTGCAATAAAATGCATCCAATCCTTTGCAGAATTTTCCCAGTGAAATCAAAGATCTTTCTATGGAAGGAAGGAGGGAAGGAGGGAGGGAAGGTTGGTTCTGTTGCACAAGGATGTAGACAAATACTTTCTTTCTCAGCCAGTGAAAATAATTTGTCCAGGCACTCCATACATTTAAATTTGTTCTAATTCCACATCTAAAAAAGCAGGAGGAAGAGGACTGGAAAAAGTTAACAAATTTTACTCCCAAGTTCAGCACTTTTGCTTCTTGGAACTTCCTGAGTGGTAAAATGTTTTGTCCACAGAAGGAGCAAAATGGGCAGGGTTTTTTTTGTTTTGTTTTGTTTTTTTTGTTTTTTGTTTTTTTGGTTTTGTTTTGTTTTAAGATGACCAATTTCCTTAGGGAGATACATGAAACCGCTTTGAAATTTGCAATCCCCAGATTGGCCTGCAGCCATTCCAAAGCTTCTATTTTAACTAGGTACTGTACAAAATATCTAGGATTTGCTACAAATCCCTACATTAAATGTTCCCAAAAAGGTGTATGTCAATATCCCCAACAAGATCAGTTACCTGGTTTGAATCTTAGGAGCTTTGTGACATTGTTATCTCTGGTTAAATAAAGGGCAAAATTCACCAATGGAGTTTTCCAGCACAAGCTGGGGTGAACAGGTGACAGCAAAGGGGTTTCTTCCATTTGCTTGCATGGGGCCACTTCACAATGGGTTGCACCCACAGGGCGCTTTTTCTTCACAGGTGATTAAAAACACCCAGTAGTACAAATGACACACATGCAGTATATCCTGTAATGAACAAATGTAACATTGGCTGAAGATAGATGTGGGTGTCAGAGATCTTTGCAACAGATTCAAATGCATTCAGATTTCTTTGAATCTGACCTGTGGATTCCGTAACAGACCAGCCTTTTCACAATACTGTGCTGAGTGGGCTGTTTTTTCATGTTTTAGGGGAGGAGGATTTTCACAGCTTTGCACAACTGCTATTGCACATTGGTGTCAGTTCACATTAATTAATGCACATTACTGAAAATGTGCATTTGCACAAGAGTGCACTTATGCTAATACATTTTATATATTTATTTCATCTTTATACTGCCCAGTAGCTGAGGCCCTCTGGGCAATTAGTAGAATGGCTAAACATCTGACATCTTAAAACATCTGCTTCTGTCACTGAGTAGATGATGGAACAAATGACATCTGACAGTCCACAAAACACAGATGGGATGGATTCAACAAAACAAATATCCCTGGCGACAGGTGGTGGCTGTGTGGTTTTAGAGCTGAAGGCTGTGTGATAGAGGCATTATAGCTCATGGCATTGTTGCTCATCCAAGTGTTGTTCCTAGGAAGTAGAATTTGCAAGTTTTTACAGACTTTCAGAAACCTCCAAAATCTTTTCTGCAGAGAAATGACAGTAGAAGAAAAAGAAAGGAGCACTTGCATCATGGGAGAAGATGTCTCAATTCTTTCACCTCCAAAACACTTAAAAACTGTTATCTGTCGCAAACAGGTGACATTGGAATGTCTTTATACCTTGCCTGGACCTGAAGAGTCTAGCTGGAAGCTAAATATAGCCCAGAAGTTATATTTTTGTAAGAAGTAAAACACAACATAAACTCCAAGGATCTTATAAACTAGGGCAAACCACATAGCACTTTATCAAAATGGCATTAAACATCTAACTAATACCCACAGAAAGAAAGAGCTTTGTGTGTAAATATTAAGCACCATTTGCCAGGAGAGTTGAATGGCTAAATCTTCAAATATTGTATTGACTATTTACACCTCCCTTGAGCCATAACTCATCTTGTTTAGTCTGAGATTATAAGGGTTAGTGCTATAAAGTCTAGACACAGAAAGGTGTTGAGCAAAACCAAATGTACACCATACAATCACAACACAAAGAGATCAAAATTGCCCTTAGAATAAAAATATACAGCCCACTGAATTTGCACAGAATAAATTATGACATTTGCATAATTTATTCTACTTGTGATATTTTGCAGAATCACCAATTCCACAGAGGAGAAAAGTTAAATTCCCTGGCCAGAATGCATAATGCAAATCAAAGCATACAAATTGGTTTCATTACCGGCATTTGCATTATGTGTTGTTGTCAGATTTGGTAGCCTGGATAAAAGGAGCAATGGATGCTGTGACTCAAGCAATGGGGGTTATAGGGAGAGCAGAGAAGGGGACAAGTGCCATAGGGCAGAAAGCTTCTTGTGGAGAGACAGAATGCCTTGGGCAAAGTACATTCCGAAACTGGGCCGATCATTTCTGAATCAACTGCATTATAAATATTAATAGAATTTAAATACATTGCCAGCTCTACAGCCATTCAGCATCTGCTCCTGCCATTAAGTGACATTTATTGGCTCTGGTGTTTTTCACACAATTGGATGACATTTATTAGCTTAAGTGGCCATTTAGAGGTCTATTAGGAACCAGCCTGTAACAGTATCTAGGACACAAAATCACCCTGTTATTTTACCACCTTTATAGCTTCCACATTCTTACTTTAATGTCTATAAGTCTCCAGTAAACTGAACTTTCAAAGCTGGGTAGCAGTGAAATTAGTTTTGGAAGCCTTTATTCAGAATTCGGTCTTTTTGCAGCACAATCTTATACCTATATACTGAAAAGTAAGTTCCACGGAGTGCAACCTTTCAGGAAAGTCAGTGTAAGAATTGCATTGCTAATTAGCAGTGAACTTGCTATCCTTCTCTAGAAAACAAGTGAAAACCTTGCTTCCCTTCTTTGGAAGAGAATATTTTGAAGGCAAAGTATTTCATATTTGTGGAAAACTATTTCAGATTTATATTCAGTTGCCTCTATGCTGGAATTATGTGAAAACTATAAAATAACAAGAAAAAAAATAAAGAAATATTTTGCTCAAGTCCAGCTCATTTAGGGTGTGATCTACTGTTGATGTCTGCAAACCTCCAACCTCTGAGGATTGTGGGACCCCATGGAAGGGGGAAGGAAGGTGGAGGTGACAGTCACCTCTGCCCTTCTTCTGTCCTGAAAAACACTTAGAGGAAAGATACTGACTGCCTAGTTGAGGTGGTTCAGGATACCTGAAGAATATCTAGAGCACTGCCAGAGTACTGCCAGGCTATGTCATATCCGGATCGCCATGAAATCCTCTCTGCATGCACCTCACGCCCCGATAGCATTCTTACAACCCCAGAGAAGCAACTAAGATGGCACTTTCCACACTGGCTGCAAAGTGAGTGGGGAAAGGGCTCCCCATGCATGGATCCCCAGCTTTGAGGTTGGAGCTCTTTCCCAACCTTGGAACCAGGAGTTCAAAGAATGCCATGATGTCTTAGGCCCTGTCTAGAGGCCAGATTGCTTTGTCTGTTGTCTGTCAAGCCCACTGTTTTCACGTCAGAATCTGAACACTTGACAATGTGGGAGAGCATTCAGAGGAGCCTGATGAACTTTTCAGAATCGGAACCTGCTGTGGAGGATGAGCATGCTGCATTATGTGGCCGTTTATTCATGAGTACACCAGGAGATGTTATCAAATATAAATGTAAACTGTAATAATGGGATCCTCAGGAGACAGCCACACAATTAGAGGCAAATGCTAAGCTTGGGATAAATTAAGAAATTTTTAACGGGAAATGAAAAGCAATCACAGCATATTCCAGTTAGGGTCACATCGTTCATTCTGAGAGGGTCAGCTGTGGTGGAGCCTCTCCAATTAATCCAAAGTTTAACTTTGGATGTGGTCTCAGTCAAGCAGAGCTTCAGAGCCAAGCATAGCATCTTCCCGTGCATTGCAAGTGGATGTGTGTCCTGCTTTGTAAGGGCAGTTCTATAAATGAAGAACTTTTGGAGAAGGCATTTTTCTAATTGAAGGCATCCTCTAATTGATAGCCTCCCCTGGATGAGGGTACTCACAGACTGAGGGCTCCTAACTTGAGTAGCAAAAATGCATTGCCCAGTTCTTCCATTTTTATTTCCTGGAAGGATCTTTTTGTGCAAAGGGAAAAAAATGGAAGAAGTGATGGGAAAACATGGGAGGGTTACAAGCTGAGGGTGACATCAATGGGACCCGTCCCCAGCAAATAGATTTATTTCTTTATCACCCAATATCTGGAACTCATTTGGGTGATGCAGGCTGATCGTATGACAGAAACCTCACCGGGAAGCATCCCACATCTAGTTTCTTGATTTATTACATTTTTGTACTCTCTGGATGGCATACAAAATATGAAAACCTGCAAGTACAGTGTAGAATATAATATAAAACGTTGCATGCAAAAACAATGCTTAAAGATCAACAATAAAAATCCCAGAATTGATTAAAAACTTAAATGCTGACAAATGCCTGAGAATAGAAGAAAAGCAATGACAATGACAATCAGATTTTCCAGGAAGAGAGGAAGAGAGATTTTCTGGAAGAGAGTTCTCTAATCAAGGGGTTACCACTAAAAAGACTCATCCTCAAAATCCACTACAAAGGAAGCTCCTGGAGGAGGACTGTACTATCTTTATAAGTAAATTAGTAATGGGTAAGTTTATATTGGGAGAGGTGCTCCATTACCTTTCAGTCCGATGTAAGGCTTTTTAGGTCAAGGCCATTACCCTGAGTCAGGCTCAGAAACAGGATGTCAGTGCATGCAAGAAATAATTGGTGTAATATGCTCAGACCTTCTGTTCACTGCTGTTAATCTGGTCACCACATTTTGCACAAAGCTGCAGCTTCAAAACCATCCTCAAGGCAGTCTCACATGAATTGCACTCTAGTATTTGAGAGCATAGACTTCTGAGGACAGTGGATTCCTGTCCAGAGATTGGTATCACTGGGCCACCAACCAAAGTTGGTAGAAGACACCCAGTGCCACTGAGGTCATCTGAGCCTCAAGTGACAAAGATGGCTCCAGGAGAACCTACTCCTTCATGGAGAGTGCAATGCCATCCAGAACAGGTGGAACACATCCAATTGAAAGAACTACCAACTAATAGGAGCTTGGTCTTGTCTGGATTGAGCTTCCATTTATTAGTCTTCATTGTGGCAGCCAGGCGTGAATCGACAGCCTCCCCGATAGTGATGATGAAGAAAAGAAGAAGCAGAGCTATATGACATCAGCATACTAGTGACAACACACTCCAAAACTACTGATGACCCCACTCAGCTGTTTTCTGGAGATGTTAAGCATAATGTGAGAGAGAACTGGCTCCTACAGAAGCCTGTACTGAAAAATCCACAGGGCTAAGCAATACCTCCCTAGCACTGCCTTCTGAAACTGGCCATCCAAGTTTAACAATAAAGAACCATAAGAAAGGAGAGCAGGGATCTTAAAGTTTCCCATCTATAGTTAGTAATTGATTATCATCTTTGTCACTGTTCTGACTTCTGTTTCAGTGACAGAAATTAGTGATCAGTGTTGTTAGCAACAATCTCTAAAAGACAGAAACATGTTGATTTGGACCCAGAGATAGGTACATGCAATCTCACAAGTGGAAGTGGACTTTCCTACCCCTTCCTCTCAAAGACAGCCCTACAACCTAGAGGGCTGGGGGCCCCTGGCTTAATCAGACAGAGACACCCCCCTTGAGCAGGGCCCTTCCATTCATGAGACCCAGACTTTGCCAACAAGTGCTGAAAGAACAATGAACGCTAAGCATGTTCGGTGGTAGAATTGTTCCATTGCTATAACTGTGCTAGTCTGAGATATTCATCCTCCATAGTCACCAAAGAGGTAAACTGACTGGAAACACACACAAGGACAAACGTCGTCATTTTTATTCATCATCACCACCACCACGTGAGGAAAGCAAGCCAACAAATTCTTTCTCTCTATTTTCCCAGTGGATTCTCCTGTGGCAATCATGGGAAAAGCATTTAGTGCCATTAAATTTAGTGGAAAGCTAGCTTCAGGATAATCTGATAATGCTGAAATTTGCCCTGCTCAGGGACATTTGCATGTTATTTATTCATACCGTTTGCATGTGCTTGGCCTGATAACGTGAACACATGCAAAACAGCTGTCAACAGCTATCCCATTCTGTTTGTTTGTTTGTTTGTATGTTTGTTGCCCCTTTGCTACAAGCCAAAAGCAACTGCTCAGAGCCTTTTGTGTCAAAGACAAAGACAGTTCACTCAACCCAGTTAGAAAATCATTTCAGGCAAGCTTGACTTGCAGGAAGGAACAATGCGAG
This sequence comes from Varanus komodoensis, assembly GCF_004798865.1. NCBI lineage: Eukaryota > Metazoa > Chordata > Lepidosauria > Squamata > Varanidae > Varanus > Varanus komodoensis. Next base: position 19,137,755 of record NW_025335440.1, on the reverse strand, counting down.
GAGATACACAGACTGATACGGGGAATGAGGGCATGCTAAAGGGTCAAAGAAATGCCCAGCTCATTTCCTGACCTGGAACTATATTGGTTTTCATGACCAAATCAACAGCAAAGGCCTCAATTGAGCTAATATTAAAAATGGCCACAGCTGCCTAGCAGTAAGTCCCACTGAACTGAGTGAAGCTTATTTCTGAGTCGCTATGAATAGGATTACTCTCTATATTCTGTTAAATCTGAGGAAACACCTTAGAGCTCATTACTTTCATTGGGACTTAGCCATAAGTTAATTAAGGTAGCACTCTTCCTTTACCTAATGCATCCATTATGTGTTTATATACTGGATCCAGGATATCCAAACTGCACCACTGGCCTCTATCAAACCTGGCAGGCCTCCACCCACTTTCCACCATGGGGCTACAGATGGCATGGGTGTTCCTTGGCATCTGAGATCTCTGTTTATCTACTGCTAATAGCAATGGGAAAAACTTTACTCTCGATAGCAATGACTAATGAATAGGTGGTGAGTTCAGTGCTGAAAGGCATTCAGATCACTACTGGGGGAATCTTATAGAAATAAGCATTCTTCTTAGTAAACAACCCAAAGGCTATTTCCCTCATCATAATTATCATGGTCATCACTGTGGATTAATTCTTACCATATCACTTGTGAGTAGAAATCACAGCAATCAAGATACTCAACTTTCTAGAAAGATTTTCATGAATCTGGATCCAAAAAGAAGACCTTTTAGGAAGTATATAGTACCATTTGCTATTAACTGTATTTTTAAAAAGTGGAAGTCAACTGGGAGAGCTCAGACACTATCACAGTTGAGTTCCATTTGATAGTCACACTTACATGAATGAGTGCAGGATTCCAAGGCTGTGCTTGCATCATAATAAGTTTATGAACACTCTGCTGTCAACCCTACGGCTGTGAAACGATATTTAAGATGAAACAGCATCTGATAACTGCAGATACTTTGCCTGCTTAGTGGGTAGGAAACAAGACAGGATGTTACAGAATGAAAAAAAAATAAAATAAAATCAACGAGAATCCATTAAAATAAACCTAATTCCTACATGACACAAGTTTGATCTTAACCCAACCCAATCAGTTCATTATGGCTGTATGTGATTGTTGCACCATTACATTTAAGAACAACTATCCCCATCAGCGCAGGCAGATGTAAATCAGTCCAAGTGAATTAAGTTTTGCTCAAGGCACTCTATACAATTATGGTGTGGCTATTAAAGCAAAGAAAAATAAGATGGGGGAAACGTTTACCATGACACCGGATCCATTCTATTAACTAATCAAATTGAGACTATTTTCAAAAGAAGAAGCAGTCCAATAGCAAATATAAGGCATCTATTGCCCGGGAAGGCGTCTGTAGGGCCAGTCATTTCTGCCAGCTCTTCAATCTGCCCTCTTTGCTTCAGGACAGCAGCTTGGCATTGGAAGCTATGATGTGCACATGGACCCTATGAAGTGGAAAAATTGGAAGTGACGAGGATAACTGGTGTGAACGTCATGCTAGGTAAGAACAGAAGGACATAAAAAGAACTCTGCTGAATCAGACCCAAAGCATTCTAAGTGTCTTGGGTTCAACTGCAGTCCACCAGATTCCTCTTTGGGAAGGCCGCAACAAGATGCGAGGGAGAAAGCACTCTCCCGCCAAGGTTCCCATAAACTTGCATTCTTAGACATACTGCCTCTGAGCTCAGCCTGTAGCCATGCATAGCCGTATCCTCTGCAAATGTTATCCTTGGTGGGCACTGCTACATCTTGTGGTTGTGAATGCTGTAGCTTTACGAAGTGGTGGGTGAAGTACTTCCTTTGGTCAGTCCTGAGTTGCCCACTAACTCAGCTGCATTACATCACTTCAGGTTGCAGTATTATGAGAGAAAGGGAGAGAAGCATCCCTTGAGCCATACTGTGCTTGCATACTATTCCTGTACCTTCTAATGTAGCACAGAAATAAAGAAACATGGAGAGCAGGGGTTCTGGCCCAGTGTTAGAGAAACTGCTTTGCATGGAGAAGATTTCAGGTTCAACTTTCAGGTAGGGCTGGAAAAATCCCCTGGAGAGTCATTGCTAGGCAATGTTGACAATACTGGGCTGGAGAGAGACTAGTGATGTGACTCAGTATAAAGCTACTAGCTTCCTATGGAGGGACAGACAAGACCCAGATGCGATTAGAGGGATGACTTCCAAAGCCTACCCTGTCTGTGTGTGTTGGGTGAAACAGAGTCCTTCAATCCTTACTGGCCACAATGTCACAATCCACTGGGATACTAGCTCTTGGCTGCCGCACCCAGAAGGGTCATGTACTGGCTTCTGACCAGCCTAAGTGCAGGCAAAAGTATCTCCTTGTGGTCAGCTTCTCTGCTCTGAAGACTCACCTATATTCTTGGAGAAGAGGATGATGATGTCAGGATGGAAGAAGGAATGAGGAATTCCCTGTCTGCACTGAAATTGGCTGGGCATGGGAGATCCTGCTCTCCTATAATCTCAGCCCATCAGGACCGCTGAGAAGAACCTCATATGGCAGTTACTGCAAAAACTATCTACCTGAGTTCAACTAGCATAGCCTTCCTCAGACTTCTAGTTATGCTGGATTACAACTCACATCTTTCCAGCCAGCATGGTCAATATGGCAGTCCCAGTGCCATGGAACTGAGTTGCAGTCCCACACATCTGGAGGGCACCTGGTTGACAGTGGCTGCACCAGAGTGCCATGAATGCCTCCATCAAATGTCAGAATGTGGCACTACTTATGTGTTAACATGTGGATACCCCGGCACCATCACTTTGTTCCCTTTCTGCCCACATACTGGCCCTGCCTAAGTAATCTTGATTCTCTGATGCAGCCTTTGCTAAGGACCAGAGTAGATACAGGGACAGCAGTGTTGGTTTGGGAAATAATTAATGTAAACATGGGGTGTATTTTGATCAGAACTATGGTGTGCTAGAAGGAGAAAATTTCAGGGTGTACTGGTTGCCAGGAAACATGAGGGGGAGACTTCCTTTGCCCTCTTTTGATGTTGGTTTCCCATAAGCATGTGGCTGGCCAGCGTGGCTGGCCAATCTTAGGCTAGACTAGATAGGCCTTTGTCTGATCCAGAACAGCCTTCCTCATGCTCTTATTCCCTTCCCTTCCCTTCCCTTCCCTTCCCTTCCCTTCCCTTCCCTTCCCTTCCCAGCTTCAAACTATTCCGTGGACAAAGTTGAAGGCAAAAGGGTCAGAACTACAATACAAAACATACCAGCTCTTAGTCCCAAGGACTAAGCCTTAAGCGAGCATTTCAGCATTTTTGAATTTGCAAAGAACATCATGCACACCTTGCAACTGAAACATTTCCACCATGGCTGCCTGTCTGCAAGTACACAGTGGATAACACAACTCTGGATAACACCAGCTGCATTCACATAAACCATTGCAGTTTGAAGTGTGTCTAGGAGATCTAAATAGTCCTTGTTAAAGATGAGCAGCAATCAAAAGCCCAGTGGTGGTGCTGCTGAATGCATTGTTTCTTTCTGACCTCACATTGTCCAGCCAGAACGACTAAAAGCCTCGCTTTGTTATTTACTAGCTTTTAAGTGTACAATTTTTGACAGTCTTCATTACTCTTTAATAAGCTTCTTTTGTAGCCGAATCTGCTCTTTAGGTCTACTAGAAAATGGCATTCAGTGTTTTGTCTAGGGGAGACTGATTGTAATGCATTTAAAATATGCAAAGAGATACTTTGCTTTGAAGAGGAAGCATTCCATTTTCTCTTATTCCCAAATTTACCCCATTCAAATTCAGGACACCTCAAAGTGGGAGGTCTTAAAATTTCCAGTTATTAGGGAGGGGCAGGCCTCTTGGAAGATTAATTTATCACTGGGAGAAAGGGTGGGGGGGGAACTAATTTTGCCTCTCCTTATGCCAAGTTGCAAAAACAAAAATCTACTTACATTGTGGGAGGTATAATTGAAGAGAAAACAGGGGTAGCCACAGGGAAGGGATGTTTTGGGATGTGGGTGGGAAGGTATGTGGCCAAAAAAAAAAAAAAAAGATGGGAAAGATTAGATGGGAAAGATGATCCAAATTTTTCCTACAAGTTAATATGTTATTCATCAGGATTCCCATCTCCTACAATCTGAGAATAACAAAAGCATTGCCATTCATTGTATGAAAGAAAACTTGATATCATAGGTCTACAATTAAATTGAGAAGGTGGGGGAATAAGTGATAGAATCCTTATTTGCATGGGTGCTCATCTACAGCAGTAGATACTCTGCACTGGGGTGAGCAACCTTTTTTCAGCTGAGGACACATTTAACCATTTAAAAACTGTCCTAGGCAAAATGGCTGCCTTGGAAGGCATGGCAGAGGAGGAAGACCCTGCCCAGGAGTTGCCATGGAGACCCAACATGCTAAACAATTCCTTGGAACCCACTCTTCAGCACCCGCAGAAAGCTCTTTCACAGCAGTCACAGCTACTGGCAAGGAAATGAATAAATACCAGCCCTGCCCCAACTTGGCAACTTGGTGGAGACCAAGAAAAATGTCCATAAGTAGCCCCGGATAAAAGCAACTAGAGGCCCTGGGCTAGGAGAACTTGGAAGGCTCAAACTTAATAGCTTCTGATCATGAGAAACAAAAGCTCATTCTCTCCCTTATCTACTCAATGAAAGTAGAGCATTGCTGAAATTTTAGCACTGATAAGAAAATTGTTCATAAATTTGTAACATTTAACAAGTTTACAAATGTATAGAATTAATGAAGATGTTCACACAGAACATTCATAGGGGAATCATAGCTAAGCTATATACAAACTAAGAACAGTTTCTTTTGAGATTTTTTGGATGCAAACTTATCAATCATATCATTAAAATCAGTAAGTCACAGTTAATCATTTTCTATGCAGAGAATATTTAGATCAAACAACCTATCTTGGAACTTTGTTGACCATAGATCATTCTTTATCCTTTCTAGGCTAAAAAATGAACTTAAAAATAAAGTGCAACCATTTTCTAGCATCAGCTTTTAATATATCCCACTGCAACTGATGCACATGCCGTCTGCACTGATGCATTTCTTTAAGAGTAAGGCTCTGCTTTGCCTTTCAGAAACAACAACAAAAAAGACCATATTGATTATTTTGGGAGGGAAACAAAATGTACCCTGTGCATTGCCACATGATCCTTTTGTCTTCCAAATCCTGGGTTCTTGATTTAACTGTCATAAAAGTTCCAAGTTACCAAATGTTCATCTTTTCTGACACAAAGATGTCTGTGCACATGTTGGAAAAAGTATTGTATGAAACAACCCTTAAGAGTTTCATTGCAATTTGTTCTTTCTTCATGATGACCTAGAAGGCCTGAGGCTGGACAGAGAGGTTAGAGTTCATTTTCTCTCTCTCTCTATCATCATCATCATCATCATCATCATCATCATCATCATCATCATCATCAGTTCTATTCTATTCTCTCTTTTCAGAGGGCATGAAACCTTACCCCATCCCATTCTCTGCAGCTGCAGCAATTAGATTACCAGAGCAATTCTACTTTGCTGGGTGAATATCTGGTGGTGGGCCGGCCACATGCCAGGCCCTCCATCTTGCTGTGCCCAGGGTGGATGTGTGCGTTCTTCATTTTTCCTTCTCATGGACTGCAGTGGCTGCAGCTTATGGGAGCTATAGCCAAAATATCATGAAGGATGGTCTACACTGCCTTACCTCAGTTTCAGAACGGGATTGCCCCTGGTCCTACTTGGGGATGGGGAGGCTTGGAAGTAGAATCTTGTATATGTAAAACATGTGCTCTTCCAATAAGCTGTGCAGCTCCCAAAGGAAAGTTTCCTATGTTATTACCTTCCACTCCTCTCACTTTGCAGATGATATTTCTTTAACTTCTGTCAGGAAAGTGGTTAAGGAGCAGGGAGGCAAAATCACAGAGGTGTATAATATTTCCAAGTATGCTACTGTTTCCAGAGCCTGGCTCTATTTTTTGTTTAGTGCAGCCATAGATCCCACTTTTATAGTATCATGGAACTCCAGGCTACACACATGAGAATTCCTAGGCAATCTCCTCTCCAGTGTGTGTGAGCCAGTGTGGTGTAGTGGTGAAGAGCATGGGACTGGGACTCAGACGATCTGGGTTCTAGTCCCCGCTCAGCCATGGAGCCAGCTGGGTGACTTTGGGCCAGTCACAGACTCTCAGCCCAACCTACCTCACAGGGTTGTTGTGGTGGAGATAAGATGGAGGAGATGTAAGCTGTCTTGAGCCCTTTGTAGGAAAAAGGCAGGATATAAATAAATACTGACCATCCCAAACCTATTTAGTTTCAATAAGGTACCATCTTCATTCATCCTCAGTCTATGGCCTGGGATACCAGGTTTGTCATGTGCTTAAGGCCTTGGCGAGCTCATGGTCAAATGCATGGCATTAGAAAGTGATGTTGCCTATATTGAAGAACATAATTGTGTGATCCCATTGTCCCATGGGGACGGCATGTAACCTGGGGAGGGACAGTCAGTGCAGTTCTTTGCATGCCTCCTGCAAGGGGCAAGATGGGTTCTTGGCCTCTGGAGGCCTAGGCCCGAGAGTGCAGCCCCGCAGAGTTCAGGCTCTGAGACAGTGTTGAGGACAATAAAATTGTGCCCTAATTCACTTTAAATTAAATCATAGAATCATATTGTTGAAAGGGGCCTAGCAGGGCATTGAGTCCAACTGCCTGCCCAATGTCCACCATAAGCAATGTTAGAAATGCCAGTTCTAATCTTAAGAGGAATAGCTCACCACTGCTTAAAATGCATTCCGAAAAGTAATTACAGAAGGTGTTCTGTAAGATGTGTGATATTGTACTGAGTATTATTCACTATGTGGCCATCCATATTTCCATACTAAGTTACATGGATCTCATTCTTTGAAGTCTCAAGCTGCTGCATTTAAAACTTCCTTAACATTGCTTAATTCAGTGAGGCTTATGTCCTTTACATGGTATTTCCAGGGATTGCATTTCACAAATCCAAATCTTAGCATAGCCAGACTTCCTTAGTAATCACAAAGATTAATGAGTGAACTTTCACCTCTCTGGAGGCACCGCAAATAAGAGGAGATGAAGATTTTAAGAGTTATGGTGGGGCAGGCTTGGGAGGGGTAGAGAGATTTGCTTTACTATGTAAATGTAATTGTTCAGGCTGTAAATTAAATGAAATTAAATTAAGTTCAAGGGTTACTTTCTGAAGCCTGGTACTAATTATACTTTTAAGTTTCGACCCATTAAATTTTGTGAATAAAAGAAATCTACCAGTAAACTACCTACTTTGCAGACTCGTTTTCTAATTTCATTACTGCGCCTTCCTGCACTAGTCTACAGAGTTATCCATGCTGTAGAGAAAGTGGAAAATGAAATATTTTTCTACCTCTCTCAACCTATCAGAACCCAACAGGCCCTCCCATGAAACTGGTCCAAGAGAGATAAAAGGGAGTTGTTCACAAAGTGCATAAATCATGCAATTAATTGCCACAAGATGCAGTGATGACCACCAATTTGGATAGCTTTAAAAGGAGATTGGACAAATTCCTGGAGGAGGTGGCTATCAGTGGCTACTAGCCTTGATGGCTGTCTATCACCTCCAGTACCAGGGGCAGGATGCCGCTGTTCACCAGCTGCTGGGGAACTGACTGGGAGGGTGTCCTTGCACTCAGGTCCTGCTTGTGTGATCCCTCCAGCAGCTGCTTGGATACTGAATGGGTACTGAATGGCAGGGACCTTTGGTCTGATCCAAATAGGGCTCTTTTCTCTTGTTCTATGTTGTTATGCTTATGTTAGTATGTTAGGCACTAAAATACAGAGAGCCAGCTTGTAGCTTAAGCTAGCCCCAGGAGCTTCCTGTTTGGCACTGGTTTTCCAAAAGATCACTCCCGTACTCAGTTACTTTTTAAATTGCATTTCTACCCCATTGTTTAGGCACCAAAGCTGCTGCCTCCACACAGGTAGCTTATGGATTAAAGTACATAAAAACAAAACAAAGCAAAGCAAAAATACAACAAATGAAAACAAACCCAGTACATTATATCGTTGCAACATAGCAAGAGGAGAGAGTAGAAGTACTGTGCCAGACCAGCTCAAGACAAATTCAGAGCATGGTGAAGTCGCCAAATGTCTTTCCCACACTTCTAAAACGCAGGAGAAATAAGCCAGCTGAATATCTTATGGGAGCAAATTTGTCTGAGTTCTGCTGTCACATCACTGCCAAGTGTTCCTCGGAAGGCAGCAGAACATGGAGCATGAGGCAGGATTGCCTGGGAAGAGGTACTTCTGATGCACCTCTGCCATTTCCTCCAAAGCCAAGTCACAGCCAAGGGGCTCTGTGCCTCTCCCTCTCCGTGGCTCATGGCAACAGATGCAGCAAATTGATTCTATGCCAGATGTCTTCCCTCCCGTGTCTCTGGCCTCATGCGCAGAGTTCAGTGACTGAGGCACATAAAGGGAAGGGGAAGTTCTCCCCAAGTCTCAGCCCCTGTTCATGCTGGAAAGAAAGAGGCTAAAGTGCCCCTTTGATCTTGGAAGGCATGATTGAAGAGCATGTTGGAAGGAGGGTTCTGCCAAGGCCTGTGCCATTCCTGTTGTGGAGGAGAGGATCTGCCTATGATAAGGGTGGGGGAGAAATTTGTGCAGCTCACAATTTAACACAATTTAACACAAAGGATTTACTCATTTGTACTTTCTAACTACTATGCAAACCAAAGCTCCCTTATCCTTCTTTGAGTTTTGCAATGAATCGTTCCAGTAACAATATTAATTAAAGTGAGGTACTATCATGTGCCTTTTAAGGATAATAACATTAGGTTTGAGAAAGTGCTTGAAAAATGTGTATATTAGGCAAAAATGCCAGTATTAGGAAAAATGTGAATGGAAATATATATGACTTCTTATGCAAATTCAATCAAACAATATCTCAAAGGGTAAGATGAACTCAATTTAAGATGGCAGGAATTCTGAAGGTTCTAGGCCAGGGGTTGGCAACCTTTAACACTCAAAGAGCCACTTGGACCCGTTTTCCACAGAAAAGAAAACACTGGGAGCCGCAAAACTCTTTTGACCTCTTTTGACCTCTAAAATGAAAATAACACTGCACATATCGTTTTTTACCTTTATGCTATGTAGAAAAACACTATAGTGTGTTGCATTTATGAAACAGATCGGGGCTGTGCTTTGCTGCCACGGGTTGCAGATCGGGGGCTGTGCAGTGCCAGCGTGGGTTGCAGCTCGGCGGCTGTGCTGTGCCGGCACGTGTAGCAGATTGGGGGCTGTGCTGATGCGTGTCACAGATTGGTGGCTGTGAGGCGTATTTTGAGCAACGGAGCCACAGCAGAGGGATTCAAGAGCCACATGTGGCTCCGGAGCCGCAGGTTGCTGACCCCTGTTCTAGACCAACTGTACTTGTTAGATGCTATTGTCTCTGACTTAACAGCAATGCTGGGAACTCAAGTGGAGTGATTTGCTCCCAAGTCCAACTCAAGTCACATCAGCAACTGAACTCGAGTTGGCCAGAACAAACAAGTGACTCAAGTCGACTTGAGATTTTTTATATTTTTTTATGACTGAGTCACTGTCTACATTTTTAATGACAGAGGGCTTACTGTGTGGCAGGATTTCTAGAAGGCAGGCACAAACTGCAACGGGGGAAGGCAAGGCTTAAGCCCTTCTTTTTAGCACAGGGGGATTCACAATTCTTTCCCCCACCCTCCACCCTCATATACCCCACACCACCTCCCATTGTTTTATTAAAGTTGGCTCTTGAGAAGAGACTTGAGACTCAACTCAAAAATTTCTTGCAGTGACTTGAGACTTGACTTGAACTTGAAAGTAGAGACTTGAGACTTGACTCAAGACTTGAAGTAAAGGACTTCAAGACACACAACTACTTAATGGTGACCTTATGAATGAATGCACTTAAGCCCTGCTCAGCTCTTGTAAACTCAAGGTTGTGGCTTCCTTTATGTATTTAGTCCATCTCTTATTTGATCTTCCCCTTTTCCTTCTGCCTTCAACTTTCCCTAGCATTATTATTGTCTTCTCCACTGAGCCTTGCCTTCTTATGATGTGGCCAAAGTACAACTAGGGATGTGTGAGGAATCCACTTTCAGCTTAGCTCCCTGGACTCTGCACTGCTTTCTGCATCTGACTTGGCTCCAAGCGTGCTGAAGGTTTGTGTGGGTGCCTGCTGGGAATCAAGCCTGCACAAATGGTGTCTCTCTTTGTCTCTCTGTGCAAGTGGTGTCTCTCTTCTGCTCATGTAGCTTATGGGACTTGTGCTGCTCTTGCTGTGGAAGCAGGTTGCTGGCTGTGCACAGGGAGTTCCACTAGGGACTGCAAGCATTTGTGGATTTCCTTTTGGCTATGTTCATTTCCAAATCCGGGTTCAAATACAAGAAAGAACAGAAGTGAGCTACATTCCACGGAATTGTCACAAAGCTAAGTATGACAACCTCAGTTTTGCCTTTTTGCTTCAAGGTCAAGTTCTGGCTTGCTTTGATCTGGGACTCATTTGTTTCTCATTCTTTTAGTCCAGGGTATTTGCAAAGCTCTCTTCCAGCATCATGTTTCTGAACTTAAGACTGGAAAAATGAGAAATTAAACAGCTAGATCTCTGACTCAGTTCATGTGAGGGTGAGTCAGAACACCACCAGAAGAAACAACCACGGGCTGCTGTGATGGGGAATTACGGGAGAGGAGAATTCCTCACTGCATCAAAACCCAGTATGGGCTTACTGGCTGTGTGTATTTCAGCAGACCACACCTCTCTGAGCATGACTAGGCAGTACACCATGGTGGCCTTGTATGGGATGGACTGAAGTAGCCTCATGTGCTTGTGGAGGAAATGAAATGCAACCTCCTCCTCATTTCTGTTAAGAATGGAAATTCCTCTCCCTTCCAGTGGCCCAATTGTAGTAATCAGCAGTTTATACTCCAGGCCTGCTGTGTTGGGCACTGCTGGGCAGAGCTAATGTTTCCACATCTGTAAGTCTTGGCCAACTCCAAATACGGTCTTTGTAGAAAATTGCCAGCCCCAGCGTTAGTCATATGTGGAAGCCCTGAAAGGAACGTAGATGATTTTAGTGGAAAGTTCCCAGGCAAGACAAAAACTGCCTTTTCCCCATCCTCAGGGAAACCAATTTGGGGTTTCACAGAAGAATTATTCATACTTTTCAGAGTTGCTAAATTACATATCCAGTTTTTCACGCTGGAAAAAGTGCTGCTCAGATTAATTTTGTGTTTGTTTGCATACATCCTTAAACATTTTTGAGGGGTTTGAAATCCAGCCAGCATTTTCTCACAGCAGTTTTGAGACATCCAGGAAGAGTGAGTGTGTGTATGTGTGTGTGTCGGGGGGAGAGCTTTCCTAAAATGTTTAGGCCACAATGGCAGTAATCTAATTTGATTTCAACTGATTCTAGACAAAAGAAAACTGTTCTCACAGGTCCCAGGGAATCGTGTATTAAACAAAGGGACAAATGAATTCATGTTTAAAACAACATTTAGCATTGGTCAATGATAAAGATGGATCTGTTCCAGAAAATATATTTGATTGCTTTATAGTAAAAGTAATATTTTGGAAATAATTTAATGGTGGAATGCATTTATTTAAGTAGATGTGAGTAGCTGACAGGAGAAGAAGAGAGCTTGTACAAACTCTATGAGGGTTTCTCAGTATGAGTTTGGAAGACAGCATAATTTAAGTATGGATTGCAAGACCCAGGGTAGAACAGGAGAAAAATTGAAACTCTGCTACATTCATACCTTAGCTTGACTGCTAATGTGGAATAATAATAATAAGATATATATCCACCGCCCTGTCTGTCAGCGCCATCACACCAAGACATGCATATTAAGGGACCCTACAGGGAGGTCGGTACCCACCATGGGGTGCTTTGTTCCAAAATGCAGTTATCAATTTACATTAATTTAAACATGTTGGTGTACATGAAGCCTGCAATAACACCTTCAGCCTCTACAGGCAGCCTTTCCAAGTTCAACTGGGTTACCTTGGGCCTGTCGCAGACTCTCAGCCCAACCTCCCGAGCCACAGGGGTGTTGTGGGGATAAGCTTCAGAGCAGGATGAAGCAAATGATGTAAGTCTCTGAGTTTTTTAAAAGGAAAGGGTGGGATATAAATTTAATAAATAATAACTTTGCAGACCAGCCAGTTTGAAGACTGGGGAAAATAGTAGGCCTCTCCTCTGCTGTGGAACTAGAGTAGACAGACTCCTCCCTCATGGCTGCACAATGACAGAGCTGACTGTTTCCTTTTATCCAGTGTTTCTAATGTGTGTGTGTGAGAGAGAAAGATAAGATATGTGGTGTGTTACTGATTCCTAATTTATGATATTTATATCCTGCCTTTTTTTCCTTCAAGGAACTCATAATGTATTTTATTATTTATTTAAACCATTTATATGCCGTCCTTTACAACAATCCTCTCAATCTTAATTCTCAATCTTATCCTTACAACAACAAGCCTGTGAGGTAGGTTAGTTTGAAAATCTGTGACTGGCCCAAAGTCACCCAGTGAGCTCCATGGCTGAGAGGGGACTAAAACCACACTGTATATTTACATATATAAGAAACATGGGATAAAAGGAAATTTGGCCAATAGACAACAGCTACCCCACTTTAAACCTGTTTGCAAATATGTGCTTTCTGATTCAGCACTGTTAGTTATCTGCACCTTCAGTGACTTGTACTGTCCCACTTAAGAGCAGTTCCAAGTTCAAATTAATCCTGAGTTCCAGTCTTGCACTCATAGCCACTACATCACACTCGCTCACTAGACTGCTCAGTATGTGTTGCAGTAGTACTGGTTTCATTTGGCTGGAAGCCTGGTCTGATTTGATCTGCAGTTTTGTATTAATGGCTACTTAACTATGCAGTTTCGTATTAATGGTTATTAATGACTGTCTGAGTATAACTCAATGAGGTCTGACTGGCTTCAGTCTGTTTTCGTCAACCGCTGTGCAAGCAGTAAGTAAGTACATCCAAGACTGCAGACCTAAGGATGCAATTCCATACCTCCTTGCCTAAGATTAGTATGATTGACATGAATCTGATTTTCTGCTGAGTAGGCAGACTTAAGATTATATTCCATGGCAGTGGCTTCATGGGAGAAAAAGTGGGACAGAAACAGAGAAGGGTAGCATCAGGTAGGCATCTTCAGAAGGGGCCAAGTGTGAAGGGAAACAAAAGGCAGGTCATGTAAGAGTGTGGGAGATTTGCTAGTACGATGGGTTTATCTGGAATGATAAAGATCATGGACAGGTACAAAATGGGGAAATGAGGGCCTAAAGACTGGCTGGAGCAAGTCATGGAAGTTCTAAGGGCAAAAAGCTTGTGTTTTTGTGGAAATGGGTGGAAAGCTAGTCCTTTTTTTGAAACCTCCTCCCAGTCTCTAGAAAGTGCATTAACCTGCCTAAGCAGTGAGTCAATTAGTTTTTAGGGAACAAATGCAAAAAGACAAAGACAGTTCAAGGCACTGGATGCAGAATAATTCTATTGTAGGAGTACATGAGAAGCTTCATGTTCCATGAAGACAAGGTTGGCACATCAAATGATGCAGGAAAAAACAACAGGTGACAGTTTGCAAACTGAAATTCTGCATGCCTTTTTTTTTTTTTTTTTTTTGGTACCTGTTTTTTGTGCATACATGCAGAAAGTTTTTTTTTGGTAGGGGTTGGGGGCTGGCCAGTAGAGTCTATTAACAGCAAAGGCCAACATGAACTTTGAAAAAAAGCAAAGGAAAGGAGAGAAAAGAAAAGCTTTCTGTCTAAGTTGCCATTTCCGATTTCACAGGTTCAGTGTACAGCGTCAGTAATTGCAATCACCAGGGGCTTTGGCAATAAATTTCAAGAAGGGCAGGCCCTTCCATTAGGAATGTGAAGATGGCTTTAATTAAAAAAAAATCAATATATTATTTCCAATCACTGGAATCCTGTGCCAGATGCAAAATCAATCCTTTCTTATTATAGTGCTTCTGTTCACCCTAAAATGCTATATTACGCAGCATGGTCATTATGGGAAACTGAAGTTGACTCTCCGTGAGCCAGAAAGTTGCATCGCAACAGCAAATTGCTCATAATAAATTGTCGTGGGAGTCAGAACCCCTTGGATTCTTAAGACAAGCAGCTCTTTGCAGGGGTCACCTTTTTAGAGGAGTCTGGGGCTTGGGCATTTGTAGACATGGAAAATGGGATCAGGGACAAGCAATTAGGATATTTCCAATTTGTTAACGGCATGTCAGTGAGTAAAGCTGTTCAAAGAATGCAGGGAGATAATGAAGATAAAGAGGAGTGAGGCAGGGCTGGAGACAGCGGACTGCCCCTTCTCCACCTCCCCACTGAAGTCTCAATATGCAGACATCAGAAATGATGATGAAAGGAATTAAGGGAGAACAACGCAACATCAGTCATTTTTTGAAAAAATCAGTCAAATGAGCTTCAGGTGGATTTTCTGGCACTTATTTCTAACTCCATTTTGACATAGCTGCGAAGGATACTTCACAACCAGAAAAATAATATTAAAAATCAAAGTGCACTAAGCCGGGTATGGAAATTCCTCAGACTTCCAGGATTTATTTGCTTTTTACTGGAATCCTGAGAGCCCACAATGGATCCAACTGCAAAGAGAGTGTTCAGGGATCAGAGTCAGATGACAGAGGTGATGTGAGGGGGTAGCCCATGAGGACTAGCACCCTGGATCTCTGGGAAGCTCCCCCCCCCCCCCGGTCCACTTGCTGAAATAAAGGTACAGGGGCAGATTATTTCTGTTGCACCTAATCCCTGGGATTAGCTAGTTTTCCCACATGCATTTTACTTCCTGCTGTTCCCAGCTCCACCTTGAAGTTGCCTGCTTTTTAAAAAACGTTCCTCTGAAATTAAATAATCTCCTCTCCTCTGTCTGTGCATCCCTTTTTACATGTGGGTGTCCTTACAAGATAGGGCCCTTTAAAAACACACAATGGCTTTGGGGCATTTGCACATTGGCACATGCACATTGAAATCTTTTTGTCTTATGACCCCCAGGCCTAGGCCTTTTCAGTACTTAGCTTTGATCCGGAGATGGTGGCCCAGAAGATAAAGACAATTGCTTTTAAAACCTCAGATTATAATGGCCTCGATATGCATGTGAAATTCTGCAATTCAGTGATGCTAACAGTTTAACTGCTGCAAACCAGAATCGTTTTGTTGTTAAACAGCTGTTGTTAAACAACTATTGCTGTTTTTTTTGGGGGGGGGTTGTTTTATGTCTCACCTTTCTGGCAAAAAGTGACATTTATGTTAGTGCTTAATACCATACAGATTAAAAATAAAGCTTAATTAAAGAACGATGAAACAAGCATTAAACATAAGATTAATCAACTTTAACTTACAAGGAATGTAGGAGCAGTTATAAAGTGTGGAACTGAGTGGGCATGGAGGTGACAGATGTTTGCCAGGAGCTCAAAATATGAACATTTTAATTGGGGCCCATATAAGACTATCACCACCACGGTCAAGAATTATTTCAGTGCACTACCTGATGTTGTTGGAAATAATGGTGGACTAGATGATTCTCAAACTGCTCAGGCAAAGCCATTCTTCTCAGAGCTATGCAAAAGTATTCAGTCAGGTTTTGTTTCCTGGTAACTATGTAAAATCTTTTGGGAAAGCAAAAATCATAGGATTTTGGGTGGGATGGAGGCTTATATACTCTCAAGGTGACTGATTGATGTCTTCTCTTCTGATGTTTTGGTCAGTCCTTTTACCACGGGTTCTCCAATGTGGTGCCCATTGGCATTCTTCCTGTTGCCTTCCAGCTTCTCTTCCACCTCTGATTTTTATTTTACTTCTTCAGATACATAATTGTAATTTTATTTAGGGCTGGCATTCTGCAAAGGGAAGCACTACACCCCAGCCCTATCTTTATGTGGGTTCCAGTGAGTGAACTTGTGATTTGGAGCTCAGGCCTTCACACCTGCTTGGTATTTAGGTTATTGGCCAAGTTACTTTCCTTTCCATTTCACCAGCCTGCATTCTGGGAGGTGAGTGTTTCAGTGAGTGGCCACGACTACCATGGCAGCCATTTTGTGAGTGCACATGACACTGCTTTAAACCAAAAGCCTTGTGTTCACTTGAAGCCGAGGTACAGGTTCTGGTTCCTGGACAAAGCACAACCAAGAATGGTGCAACAATGCAGCATCATTTCTGGTGTCTTTCTTATGTATCTTTCTTTCTTCACTGAAGAAAATAAATATTATTTCCCAAAAAGAGGGGGGAGGAACGTGGTTGCCCAAGGCCCGCTGGTGCGTCCATAGCTAACTTACACAGCTAAGAAATAATCATAGTTTGGTTTTTAAAATAGGATTGGATTTGTGATCTTTCCCTATCCCTGCAAACTAGGCACGTCGGTCTAAGAAACTGGTTCATTTCCAGTGAGGTCTTGAATATTGATTTTTTTTTTTTTTTAAAGCTGGCTTAAACATTTTTTCCAGCACTTTGGCAAAGTGAAATTCCCATGAGTGTCATAACATACAAGCCATTAGCATAATGGTGTTATAAAGAAATCTTTCTCTTATGAAAACTGTTTCTTTCTATGAAGCATCTGATGTCTCACTTTGTAGTGTTAGTGTGGCAGGCTCGGTAAAAATGAAGTGGGAAGGGGAATTTTCCCACTGGGTTTTTTTTTTTTTTTTAAGGTGTAAGTGTGGAAAAATTGCATCAGAATAAGCTAAACCTGAAGCTGATAAGAGAATCTTTCCTGTTCACAAGGAGACTGTTGGGAGCAATACCGGAGTCTCGTAACTGTTGTACATTGGAGACTTCAACATCTTATGGGCAACAAAGCTGAGAGCTGCTGTTCTGAATTGCATTCCGGATGTGAATCTGCGACCCGTGTCATGTGCTTACACACTGTGTTCAGAGTGCCTTGCATATGGGCCCATTTGGGCAGCTCTCTCCCAACCACAGTTTGTTTATTTAGAAAGCTTCTATGCCGCCCCATTTGCCGAAACCTCGGGGCGGCTCACAACAATAAATAACATAATAACAATATAAAAACAATATAATTGGAGACGTCCTGGCCAAAGATAGGCCACAGTTGTTCATGTGGAAAATGCAGGCACTTGAGATTCATCCTATACAGCTGCTATGTAACCTCATCAAACAAGATGAAGTTCTGCAAGCTCAATAAATGACAGAACAATAGCGACTTTGCTGTTTTATTTCATGAAAGGTGCAATTCTATGTGTGTTTAGGCAGAAAATATTCCCATAATTCCTAGCATGCCCCAGCCAGTATGGCAAGCTGGATCATGCAGGAAGCTGTGTTTTAGAGCTGTAATTCGGTACCCACTTACGTGGGGGAAAGCCTCACTGAAACCAATGAGACTTTCTTCTGAGTAGACACGCCTTGTTTCTTAGTATAATCGTCATATTGTAACTATTATAGATACATTCAGTTGAGTATATGAGAGAGACAGCAATAAATTTTTACGTTCTACTTAGATCTTTTGGTTGATCAAAACTATGCCAAAATGGGCAGCATTTTGCATGCATGCAAGTGAAAAACTTTTGAAAAACAGAAAACTCTCTATTCATTTCACTATTTCTTGTGTAGGGACAGAGGCAATGAGGGAGAGCTGGTTAGTACAGGAAGCCTGCTTGAGATAAGGATTTTTCAGAAGTCACCAAACTCAATAAAGAGTTGGTGCCTGCTTAACTCTGAGGCTATAGATACACGTGGTGCCACCAAGAACATGCCATCTGCTGACCTCAATGGCTTGGCACATTGTATCCTGGTCCCCACGTAATACCCGTTCACAGTGAGGGCAATGTAGCTGGCTTTGTTTGCTCATCTGATGCCATCTGATTGGGTATGTGGCTTTGCTACATAGCACTGCCGGTTACAGGATCTCTGACTGATTGGGAACTTATTCCCAGAATGAGGAAGATCCTGCTGAATGAAGAGCAGTAGCAAGGGGCAGGGCAAACAGACTTGCCTAAACAAAGGCTAATGTTTGTAGAAACATGGTGAACATTTCAACCCTTCAAAATTATCATTTTCATGGTTGAAATCCAACATCTGGTGTAGCAATAAGCAAAATAAATTCAATAAATAAAAATAAAGTAAAACAGAACTGCTTAATCAGCAGTCTGCACAATTTTTAGATTTATATTTAAGAATGCAACCCTATACATGTCCTATAGATGTTCTCCCACCAGTAAGAGGAATGTTGGACTTTGCAGGACTCTTTTTTGTCTGTCTAAAGTTACACAGAAAGGAGAGGGGAGGGAGAGATACTAATTGATAGAAGTGAATTGGGTTCAAGATTATGGTCTCTGCTCTGGGTGCATGTAAGCCTGGCACCCTGCGTTTCATCCAGATGGCCATTTTTGGCCATCTAGATGGAGCCCTGCAGGGGGGGAGAGAAGGAGGGGGAAGCACCATTTGGGTGTGGTGGAAGCCAGTGGCTCCAGCCGTTCTGCCCTCGCTCCCCTCACACACCTGCTTCCCAACCTCACACAGGCCAGCTGCAAGGAGGGCAGGTGGGTACTTGAAGTAATCCCACAGTGCTCCAGACAACGTCATGAGGGCCCTAGGATTGTACCCTTAATTAACAATTAGAATACATTCTCAAAACAAATTATTATTCAGCTGATTTCTTTTCCCAGAGAGTCTTATTCTGTGCAAGATGCTTTTTTACTTTACTCAAATTTGAGAGGCTGCAAATGTACACAGCACCTTGGCCCCAAAAAGACTCCCATGATACTTTTAGTGTGGTATCCTATGTGTGTTTAGACAGAAAAAAATAATCCTATGTCTCCCAGCATTCCATAGCCACTATGGACTTTTGTTCTGCCTAAACATGCGCAGGATGGCCCTTTTTATTGGAAAACAGCTGGAGAATGAGGCATTCCTGGATAGTAGCTGTGAACTGACTGGGAAACTTTGCAATCACTGTCAGCAAAATGAGTCCCCAGAAGCCACACACATGCAGTAATTTAGGGAAAACAGAAGGGGAAGCTGCAGTGTGTGTGACCAGTACACAAAAAGTCATTGGCTTGGGGCCAATATGCAAATCCACCATGGCTCTAGAAATTGTACAGGTAGCAAGTTTTTAAGCAAGTTACACTCTTTTAATCTGCTCTCAATCCATTTGTTGGCTAAATGCACCAATTTGTCCACAAATTCCTTCATTTCTGCTGAGGAAGAATAATGGTACAGTCAAATGTTAGTCAATTTTTTTCATGGACATTGCCACTGACATTTGTGGGCTTCACATTAAGCTCTTTGTACAAGACTTCCAGAAATATATCTGGCTTTAATTCAGCAATCAAACAGCAATTTTATTCACATCAGTTGGACTATCCAAGATGTAGGTGGTCAGAAGATTGACTCTCCTGTTTTCATAATCACATTCCAGGCAATCTAGATTGTCCTCACCCCATCTCTAATTTCTAAACTACATGGCAAAGTCTTCAGACAGGCACGATGGCCTAGGAAGGTCTGGCTCTGAAACTGCTTTAGAAAAACATCCTCTTCCAGTTTAAACCCATTTGCGTAATGCTTGCATCTCATTATTGCCTGTTTGTATTGCTTAAAATAAATCATTTTAATTCAATACAATTATTCCTGATTTATATCAGTTAAAGTAATTGTGGGCACTGGCTCTGGCTTACCAGAATTATCTTCTCTAGATATAGATCACAGGACTTAGATCTCAGAGGAAAAATCTGGCTACTAATAGAAAATCTAGACAGCTTTAAAAACATCATTTGTGAGAGAAAAATACATTATAGCTTCTGCAGTCATCCTTCCACTTCAACTATGTTGCTTCTACGTACAAGCAGCCTGGTGCTATGCACATTTACTCAGAAGAAAATCCAATTGAGCTTACCTGGACCAATTTCCAAGTAGGAGCATATTAGATTGCTGACTTAGAAATAAACCAACTGCAGTTGACTAGAAGGCACTGATGGACAGGGTAGGGGGTGAGATTGCCCTATACTGATTCCTGTGTTGGGAACATTCTTGGTTTAATGTAGGTTAGCTAGCAGAAATCAAGCTCTCTGGGTCCTACCTTGATCACTGCAGCTTGAAGGCCCAAGCTCTATGAAAAATGAAGGGTTGCATTAGGTGTCAGGATTTGATTCCACTTGATTGTAGCTCCCCATGGAAAGGTATTACCAACACCCTTCCTTTTTTCTTCTTCTGGCAAGCCTTCAGACACCCTGCTTCTGCTTCTACTTATGCTCAAGAAGTTGGTTACATCACCCTCATGGTCACCTATCGGTCTTCAACACTGGGTCATTAACTTGCTTTGGTTTTGGTTTTGGTTTTTGTAGCTGCAGTACCACAGGCCCTTCAGTGATGAGTATTGGGATGTGGGGTGTATGAACTGGCCATGTGTCCTCTTTTGCAGATGACAGCTGTCTGTTTGAAGGACTGCCAGAGGACTGCCCTCTCTTTGAAGGATTGCCCTGTCGAAGGATATAGTAAAGATAAAGAGCCATGGAAGCTTTTGGGACAGCAGACTGGGAAGGCAGGTGGGTTATTTGGTCAGTCTTCTACATTATGACAAGACGTATTGTGTGTTTATCAAAATTCTGATCATGATTTCTAAATTAGCATCTATACACATATAAATCACATGGAGATTGTATCCTTATTTTTGGTGACACTCCCTCTTCTTTGTTTGGTGATCCATAATTGGCCGTCCTAGGTGTGGGCTTCCTGGAGTGGGTCACAAACCTACTATATTAGCCTCTAAATTGGAGATGCAAGCTGATTGTTTTGGAATACAACTCCCATAACCACTGATGCTGGGTGATGCTGGATAGAGCAGATGGGACCTGTAGTCCAAAAGATCTGGAAGGCACCAGGTGACCCACTTCTGGAGTAGATCCTCCACCTACATTGCTCTGTAGGCTGTAGTCCTGTGCCTCATGTAACTGCAACTGGAAATCAATTCCGCTTATACATCCATAATCCTAATATTAATTAGGAATGCATTTCTCTCTCTTAATTATGAGCAACTTCTCCTGGGTTTAAAATTTAAAAAGAGGAAGGGGAGCATAGAGAGATGCTGGCTGATCTCTTTCCCTGCTCTTGTGGCACGGGAGCAGGGGGGGGGGGGGCTCCTGTTGCATCAAACAATGGCTGGACCAGCAAAATGGGATCAACCAGGGACCAGATCAAACCCTATCCGAGGTTGCTTGGTAGGCAGCAATTATGAGCCAATGCAGAGTAGCACAGGAGCAAATAGCCTTTTCCCCATGAATTCTCTTCTTGTGCTCACCATCATCATTGTCTCAATCTGATTTCAGCTTGAGAGAACTCACCGACCTCTGCATAGGATGTACCCCACATAACTGGGGAATGGACTCTAAGTAGGAGCAATTTGGAAATAATGGAATGTTGAGAAGGAAATGAGACCTCGCCACTTTATAGCATGCAAGCCCATATAATATGTATAAATTAAGATATTAAAACTTATTAATAAGAGGGGAAGATGCAATTGTCATGGAGAACCACACCTATTACTTCCATTCCAGCTTGAAGCTTGCTTTGCATCTGAATAAAAGGGATTTCAAACTAGAGAGTTGAGAGAAGACCCAATTGCAGGAGTGCCACAAGCCTCTGTTTCTAATTTCTTTCATCCTCAACAGGTGCTTGTAACATCTGTAACAGGGCCATCCTTGATAAAAGAGCCTCATAACTTAATCCAAAGTATATTACATTCATAAACACATTTCCATCCTCTCCTATCCTCTTCCCCCGAGACATAGAAATAATGCGCTATTAAGCTTGCACTGCTTCTTTCTGGCAGGAGAACATTAATAGTGTGAAAATAAATAGCTCCCTCCTCTGCAAAATTCCCCAAGGAATGTAAACATAAAAGTGTGTGTGTGTTTGTGTGCGTGTGTGCACATGCACGTAGTAATATGTTTGCTCGTGATGATAGATATATCAGTTAAATGTCTAAGCTACCCAAAATTCCATGTGCCCACCTTCTGCTGCAGTCAAACATCTTATTAGCATCCACTGGGCTAAACATGTGCTTAAAGCAAGGCCAAGGGTTCAGAGAGCTACTTTGGATGCAGCCAAGGGCTTCCATTTGCCCACCAGCACTTTCCTCCTTCTTATACTTCTGAAATGCCCTTCCATTTCAAAAGAGGCTTGGCATGTGGTTTGGAGATCTTGCTAAAGCAATGTAGGCCCACAGCTTCCTTGTGTGCACTGGTCATTGCTGTGTTCTGTTTGTCACAGTTTATCAGGAACCTGATTTTTTTAATACTGTTCTCAGGCAAATCAGATGTATGGACAGATAAAATTAGGGATGGATTTTCTGTATAACTATCCTACGTCAAATCACCAAGAGACCTGTGGAAGGTTTTAGAGGCTCCTTGATGAATGAAATAAGTCAGAAAAAACAGCTCAGATGTGCTTTCTGATCTTTGGCAGCCGCAGGGAACATTTGGTGTCATCCAGATACACGTTCAGTTCACAAAGGAGAGTGGTGTGCATAATACTCAGTTACAGAATCAAAGAATAGTAGAGATAAGGAGTCAGAAGGTCAAACCCCCTGCTCAGTATGGGGCGCAGGTCAAGGTCCAGTTGCACCTTGAATGCCTCTAGTGTGGGCGATCTCACAACCTCCCTAGCTAATTGGGTCCATTGTCTAACAACCAGGAACTCCTCTAACAGCCAGGAAACTTTTCCTGATATTTAGCCAGCATTGGGCTTCCTGCAACTTGAGCTTGTTATTCTATGTTCTGCACTCCGGGATGACCGAGAAGAGATCCTAACCTATCTCTTTGTAATATCCTTTCAAGTACTTGAAGAGTGCTATCCTCTCAGTCCTCCATTCTCAAGGCTAAACTTGCCCAGTTCTTTCAACCTCTCCTTATGGGACTTTGTGTCCAGTCTTTGGATCATCCTTGTTGCCCTCCTTGGAACCCTTTCCAGCTTGTCTGCATCTTTCTTAAAGATGTACAGTCCTCTTCAGATATGCACTTCTGAATGTGTGATGAGGCCTCCATTGTGCCTGTGGTGCAGCCCTCTCAGTTGCACATCATGCACCAGCAGAGATGGGAACCCTCCTTGAGCAGGCAAAGGTACACCATAAAGGTACTCTGCTTTGGCTCAGCAGATTACACATTAGCTTCAGAGCATTGTCACTGCATAAGTGAGCAGAGCTAGCCTGCATGTCCTCATAGGCCCCTCATGCACCTGAAGAAGGCTTATAGTAGAGCTGGAAGGGGCCAGGAGGCCATTAGGTCCAACCCCCTGCAGTTACAGGGCACTAAGTTACACCATCCCACTCCGATGACGGCCCAGAGGCTTTTTGAATGTCCCCAGTGAGGGAGATATGTCTCTAAAGAAGCAAACAGGTCAGTGAAATTTTGTCTTCAGCATGATCATTTCCCCCCTGAATCATACATAGTTACCATTCTGTGGTGGGAATGTATCATTGCTGAGTTAATTTATTTCTGATTAGCTGGCATAGAAGATCTTTAGAAGATGCTGGCATAGAAGACCCAATTCATTCTTCAGTTCCAGAGCAGCAAATATTATTTTATTTATGTTATTATAATTATTATAACAATTATTATATAGTTATTATATAATTATTATTTATATTATTTTAAATAAAATATGCAAGAAATATGATGACACTGTTATAGTAGCATAAGAAAGGACAGCAGGTCTGCCAGTAGTAAGATTATTTCAATGGAGCTTACTCATAGGTGAGTAGGTAGAGGATTGCATCCTGGAATAAGGCACACCTAATAGGGAATAAGCACCATTGAATTTACTTCTAAGTAAGCACACAGAGGATTGTACTTCAAGGTTTACATTCCTATACCTGTTTATCTAGGATTGAGCTCCATTTAACATAATGGGACCTGCGTTCCAGTACTATGTGTATTATCCTTATACACCTGCCCAGTTCTTAGGATCTTCTACAGAGGTCCTTCTCTGAGAGCCCTCCTTGAAGGAACTGAGGAGGGCTGTTACAAGCAGAAGGGCCTTCTCAGTGGTGGCACCTCCTTTGTGGAATCTGCTCTGCATAGAGATTCATTAGTACCAACTCTTTATTCTTTTTGGTGCCAGACCAAAACTTTTTGTTGAACCAGTATTTTAATTGTTAATTTTAATATATATATGATTTAATCCTATTTTAATCAAGTGCTATAAATTGTTTCTATGTTTTTAAAATTGTAATCCGTCTTGAGATTTCTATGAAAATAATAGACCGTATAGAATAATAATAATAATAATAATAATAATAATAGTATTGCACTATAAAATAATATAAAGCCAAGCATGTAAAAAATTGGAGGGAATAAAGAGGTCTTCACCTGGTGCTGAAAAGGTATCAGGCATGCTCACTGAAGGAAGCATTCTGAAGTTGGGGTTCCACTTAGATAACTTTTACCCCCTGTTTCAGCCAGTGGCCTTCAAGTCATTTATATGAGAATGCTAAAAGTTAATTGTGTCGAGAATATTATCAGAATATTATTTTGATTAATATGAGTGCAAACCCCAATTGTACCCAGGAGTATCTCTTCCATTCATTCACTTCATGCATGAAACACTAAAACACAGACACCAAGAGAAATCAAGGAGGGGATATGTCAAAGGCAATAAATGAAATTCATTAATACATAGATTTTTAAAGTTAAGACAATTAGGCAATTTCAAATCACTACTTGCTCATTTTCTAATTCATTAACTCAGAGAAGCCACATCCATGTACTATAGGCAACCAATCTTATAATAATAAAACTGAGATTTAGGAAGGATTTGTTTTCAGTGACAGGAGGGAGATAAAAGGAGAAAGTTTTTTTTCCTCTTAAAGGAAAAGAAGAAGAATTAAAAAATGGATTAAAGTGAACAGAAATAATTTAACAAGCACCATTGTGGAGGGTGTGGGTGGGAGGAGAGAAGAGTGTGACCTTAACAATAGATTCCTTCTTTTCTTTAAAAAAAGCTTTATCGGGAGGAAAAAATTGCCACTATGTTAGATAAGCTATTTGTAGCTTGGTTTGACATGATATCACGTGATATAGGTCATATCAGATAATGTGAAGGCTGGAGTAGAATCTGAATCCTGCATATATAATGTTTGTGTGTGTGTTCTCCTTGTATATTTTTATCATGTTCCAGGATGGAGAACATGATAAAAATATAAGAGCAACTTACACACCAGAATTCTGCCTGTAGTGGTAGACTCAAAGAGCAACTCAAGAGAAAATGTGCAAGAAGTCTAGCCTTATCTGTGGGTAGGAGTGCTGATTTGCAGCAAGAGTTAAATAAGCAAGCAAGCAAGCAAGCAAGCAAGCAATAGCTTCTGCAAAATCCTTGATGGAAGAATAGATTTTGTAAAATAAAAACATGCAACTGTAATTGCTCATTTGTTTCTGTAAAGCAATCCATTCCGATTCATTGAATTTGGAACACAGAATTTCAGCTGCTGCTGTAGCCTGCCTGTGCTGAGTTAGGTATTCTTTCTGAATGGAAAAAATAGTGCAAAAAGTAAAAGTAACTGGGGAGCAATGCTAAGAATCATGGCATTGTGGCAAGTAGGTGTAACTGGACTGGGGAGTGGGCTTCTGCAAAGTGGTCTGAGACATCTTGATCTTTATTTATTGGTGCGCATGAATCCCACCTTCCCACTTCCCTTTTCAAGCATCCAAGGCAGCTGTTGGGAATGAAAGGGGCAGGTATTCTTGGCGTGCATTTCAAGGTCAAGATTTGGATTCATAAGATGAGGAGGGGCTCTGGGAACCCAGAATCCTCAGATGCTGGAATGGAAGAAGTGGAGGGGCTTATCTTAAGGGCACTCTCTTCAGGTGTTCAGACAGCTGTTGAGAATAGTCAGGATTTACAACTGCAGGGAGTGGGTATGGGAGAAGAACTCCTGCAGCTGGCTGAGCCTGACACAACTCTTGACCCCATGATGCTACATCAGGAGAGAGGGCTGACGAACTAGAGGGGTGACAGACAGAGAAGAGGTTTGCTCGCCTCCAAAAAAGGACATCCCAGAGGGACGGGCCCCAGGAGTTCTCAAAAGGAGGATGCTCGGAAGTAGTTGCTAGATTGGGTTCAGCAAACTGCTCTAAGAATGCTCACAGGCTCATTCTTCGTTGGTTGCGCTTCCTGGAGCTTTTGCCAAAGAGCTTTTGCCAAAGAACAGTCTGTTGTTCTGGAAATGCAAGGGGGAAAACCTAACTTGCAACAGTACTGTACAACATCCAAATTTAAAATAATAATATAACTAAATGTTCAGACTGTACCAATGATATATGTTAGGTTTAGATCTGGGAGTCCTTTCCTCCTTGATAGAATCAGGGAGGAAAGAGAAGAGGAGAGCACATGGTCATTGACAGCTGGGATTCATGACTGAGGCTTCCTGGCCAAGAGCAAGTGAGAGAAGATGCTGGATTTGATCTTTGCCTTCCTGTATTTCACACATGTAATTGTACTAGCTGCTAAGGGACCCCGAGATTAGAGCTAATGAAGCTAAGGATTGTAGCAAGCTTGCATCTTTTGTTTGACAGTGTAATATCTCTATGAGGAGTCTTGTTTTCTCTCTGCAGACTCTGCCCTTTTCCCTGTAGAATGCAATGTTTTGGAAAAGAGTGACTAGAATCCTGCCCAAGAGTTGTCCAGATTGCAATATTTTGATTGAGGTTCTACCTGCAATGTCTGCATACTATTAAAGAAGGATCCAGGCAGATCTCCTGGGACATGTCCCACTACCTAATGTACAGCCAAGAGTAATGCCCTTCCCTTCATCCCAGCCTCATTTCTGACATGTTAAGGTTTCATGCTACTCAGTGCATGATTTGTGTGGAAGGAGATTGTCTCTCAAGTATCCTGGGCCCAAACTGTCTAGGATTTGCCTTCTTGGGTCAGCAATGCCTCCACCAGTCCCTTTTTAACATTCAGAATGAGGGGACTGACACAGCTGCCCTGAGGCTGCCTAAGGAAAGTACTGCTGCTGATCTTTCTCTTATATACACACAACCCCAGAGGATTTTTCCTGATTTTTTAAATGGGCAAGTTTTTCAGAATGTGGCCATTTATTACAAGCAAGGGGAGAAAGGTCCACATATACATTGTATGGTATGTAAAATACATTGTTAGTTATAAATCTATTGTGTGCTATCAGAATGGAGTCCACTATCTGGTGAGACCTTGTCAAAGCCTTTTTGATATGTGTATCTCAGTACCCTAAAAACCGAGTAAAGTTGTATAGTCTCAGCCTGTCATTAAATTCTTCCACTTTCAATTTTGGAGTTAAAAAGAGAAATTTGGGTGGGGTGGCAATTTCCTTGAAAAGTACTCTTTGTTAAAATAATCAGTTTTTTAGCTCTCTTTGGCCCCACTGTTTTCCATGGTGCAATACTTTTAGCTCCATTTTTCTTCTTTATCTGCTTCCCTCTTCTAGTATTAATTGTGTGACTGCCCTTGCCTTAATAGTGGCTTCAAAGGGATGCCATTGAAGTCAAAGGAAGTCAATTTAAATGAACAAGCAAATATTTTCACAAGTGTCGAAAAAGAGACACATATTTTAATATTGCTAAAAAAAATCAGAAAAAAATTAGTAGCTTTTGTTCAGTGCTAATGAGGTATATTTTTCCTTTTATATAAACTCTGCTGGGTCTGTGCAGTATTTATTCATGGCCTATGAGGTCTTGAATATCATTTCTGGGAACATGGCTCATGACTCAGTATTCCTAGAAAGAAAGAAAGTCCAATAATAAGAATAATAATTAGGCTCCCAGAACATCTTAGCATGTGCCCTCAGAAGTTGTCCAGCCACAATGATATGTTATTGAGCCACTGTGTCACTGAGCCATTACAGTGGGCAACTACTGGACAAATCAAACAAGCATGTTAATTATTTATTATTTATTCAACTTATATGCCACATTAAATTAGTCTCAAGGACTCACTAAGTGGATCCCAGACCATCTAATGTAGTACACTGCATACTGTGTCAGTTGTTACCTCTACCCATGTTGGACCAAGGGGTAAAGGATCATGTGATCAATCAATGAAAACTCTGACTTGGCTAAGGAATCAGAAAACAGTGGTTTGGCAAGCTTTCCTGTGAGAACTTAGTGTGGAAAGAGCATGAATAATGTCTTAGGGATAGCAGAACGCTGCTTTTAGAGTGTAAAGAATTAAATAGTAAATAAGCATTGCCTGCTATGTGTGGGGTTCAAAAGTTGGAAAATGCATCCTATTTTAGGGAGTCGAAACTGGTCATCAAGTGCATTAAGCTGGCATATTATTTGAATTTAAAGTGATCCAGACAATATGAAGCCCATTGGTTAAAAGTAATATGAATTCAATGTATTGCTCAATTCAAAAATATTTAGATTTGGAGATAGGAATGTTGCATAGAATGCCTGGGTGTGGGTAGATGCCATCCTGTCCTTGGCCTCAAGGAGCAAAGATGTCTTGGTTGAGCCTCAGCCAGCTTCTGCTGGATCCCTTGATCTACCTACTCGTCTAGCCACTCTTGTATTCCCTGCTTTTGGGGCCTCTTTGCTCACAGTTCCGCTTCATTTTGACCAGACACTATAGTGAGAATATAGTGACGTTCTCTAGTGCCCAAGTGCTTCTGACCTCTACCCATTACTTCCATCTATGTCAATTCACCATCATGTTCCTGATGCCATTTTGAATGGACTGCATGTCCACTGCTGGCCAGCTTTATTAGATGACCTTAAGTTCATACATTTTGAAAGAGGATGAATAATTTCCGTTGGCTTCCTATTCATTCTCTCTGTCTTACTCTCCCTTGACATGATTTAATAAGCCTTGACCACAACCACATTCCCCTTCCATCAAGTATTTCTTTAGAAATGAAAAAGTGCTGGCCACTTATGCTTTTTTCAGAAGAACATGATTCACAAACCTGATCCTTTTAAGTGTTCTGCTTTTGCTTTTGGTTTTTTTTTTTTTTCTCATCTGACCCTTCCAAGTTCTGATGCCATAGCCCTGACGTGACTTGGCTGAAAGACTTTTCTACTGCTCATCAGAGCTGGCCCAAGATATTTTGTTGTCTGCAGTGAAGGACAAGATGGTGGCTCCTTACTCCTAAGCAGACTTTTGCTACTTCTGCAGCATTTTCAATCTGAATTTCAAGAAATGTTCCAGCAGTCCACTATTCCTGCCTTATTCCAAATATCAGTAACATTATAGGCAATTAACAATTAACACACACACACACACACACACATATGCGCAGTATAACAATTCTGTTAGAAATAGCCCATATGGCTTGCTCCACTGGGAGCAGGCTTTAATCTGAAGGGTTGTCAGATGACAATCTTCACTTTGATGAGCTGCCCAGTCCAGGCCTGATCTAAAGGTAAAATACACAAGAAAGGTGACCCGTAGGAGTCCTGTAGCAACCCTTTAGCTACTAGCTCCCAAGAAGAGATCCTAGTCAGCTGCCCTCCATAGTGAGTGATAATCATCATATTATCCACTTAGTAATTACCCCTGAATTTGTGTCTATACAACTATGCACATTTCATGCATATCAGCATATTCTTTGGGTGATGTTTCAGTGGCCACCCTGATTTCTAGCAAAACAAAGCGTATTTATTAGTCACACTCCTCTCACTCTCACCTTTCTTGTGCCCTTTCTGTGAACTGCATGCATGGGGCAATGTGGCCAAAGTAAAACAGAGTCCCAGTTGCATAGAAGCAATTGCAGCAATAAACAAATGGGATTTCATTCCTTCTTTTCATTCTTTTTCACTGAATTGAAATGAAGGAAATAAGTAGGATCATTCTATTTGCTCAGCTAAGGCACACTCCCACTGAAGGCCTCTGACTCTATCACAATGAGGATGTGTAACATTACAGGTTCTTCTGATGTGTTGCATATGTTGTTGGAGTGAAGAGTCCTTGGCATATCTGGAGTAAGTAACTCGTGTCTTGGGTTTTATATGCTTTTTGCCTGGAATTTTGTACTGGCTACTATTGGTGGTATGTTTGTGAGCTCTGCTGGCTACACACCTGACCTCATAAGTCTGTTTTTATGCTCTTGTATTACCTTTATTGCTGAATTAGTAGGGCAAGGATTGCAATTATTCTGATTAATCCCTGTTCTGAAGTACTAGTTGGAAATTATTTTCAGAGAAGTTATTTAGGGTGGGTCAAACAGAGATTTTATGTTCTTTCAAAATCTGGCAGCACAGGGCCAGGAAAATGTTTGCTTCAATTCTTTCTCCATAGCTGTTTCATAAGCAGTGTCACAAATATTATGATCAAGTGTTAACTGCTGTACCTTGCATAATTCACTCTTTGTTAAGCATCATATCTTTCAAGGGAGAACACTCTGGTTCAAGAAAGAGGCAAGGAAGAAAGACAGGTGGACTGAGGGAAATTATCCGTGGGCACAAGTCCAACTGCAATAGTTAGAAAAGCTTTCATTTAACAAATAAAAAACTGATGCACCAATTTCTTCTGCATAATCCAACATGGTTAGAAGATTTCCTATTCCAGAATTTGTGTGGGACAGGAAAATGAGCTTACAGTGAAATGCGACTGCTTAAAAACTGAATGCAGTCTTCAGCTGCTTTAACAAAATCACAGTATCTTGCTGGCCCCAGAAGTGACATTTGTACTGGTCAGACCACATCTAGAAGCTCCATTTTAAGAAGAACATTGACAAACTGGAGCATTCCAGAGGAGAGGGATCAGGATGGTTGAGCAGTGATGAAGCTAAATCCTATGAAGAACAATGGAAAGAGATGTGTATGTTTAACCCAGAGAAGAGAAAAATAAGGAGAAAAATGATGGCTGTATTCAAGAATCTAAAGGGCTATCATACAGAAGACAGAATGAGCTGTTGTCTGCTCAAGGACTAGAACCATGGATAGAGATTGCAGGGAAGCAGACTTTGGCTAAACATCGGGCTCTCTAATTCTATGAGCTGAACAGAGGGCCTAAGAGATGATGAATTTTCCTTTGCCTGAGGACATGCAAACAGACCTAGGGAGCTTGTCAGGAATGCTGCAGTTACATTCTGCATTGCTGATCCTGTGCTGAATGGGAGTTACAGACTAGATGACTTCCACAGTCCTTTCATTACAAGAAATAAGCCCTCTATAAAATTGTCCTTTTGTAACTGTCCTCATTTCTGCAAATGCCTTGGAATGAACAATGCTTTCATTCAGATTCTGTTTATCTCTAACTCCTGGATCCCCAGTAACACTTTTTGCCCTGAATTTTCTTCTGTGTGGTTTGTGGCTATTACAGGGCCAATTTCTGGGTTATTGAGCATATTTGGAAGAGGAATTTTCCTTTTCCAACACTCAGATGAAAAGCATGGCAATTGTCAACGTGTTATGGCAGTATTAACACATAATGTCTCTCATCATTTCTTAGTCTGCCTTGGGGCACTGCAAAAGGAACAACATGAAAGACCTCAAGGGAAAAAGAAGAAGAAGGTATTCGCTGTGAAATGAATGTTGCAATAAAAGAGCTACATAAGCTTTGGCCCTTGGTGCTAATAGCCAAGTCTACATGTTCCTGTCAACCACATTCCTTCCTTGAAAAATGAGTTCTTCTTCTCAGAGATTAGCATACACAGCAAGAAACCTATGAAAAGGATAGAAGTCCAGGGGTCAAAGTTGTCTCTTACTTTTTAAATGATGTCAGATATGTTCACAGAGGACATGCTCCAGTATTCTGGTGGTTTGGTTATGTTCCATTCTTCCAATGCCTACTGTTCCAAGCTAGTCTCCTTCTTGTCCTTTTCACTAGTTCATGTACCAACCGATCTTTTCTTTTAAATGCAGTCTCAGCTATAAGTAGACATTTTAAATGTGCACATACTTGCAAATTAACATAAAAATAAGAGATGTGGCCAGAATCCCCCACCTCACTCCCTTAATATGGGAAGTTAGCAACAGCACACCTTGGAATGCCTCTCATTATGCTTTTAATGCTGCAATTTTCTCATGCCTGATGAATTTTATTATCATTAGATGTATTCATTTGTGCTTGTTTTTCAACATTTTCAGGCTTTTAATTTTTTCCCTGCTATTGTAAGCTGTGTCAAATATACAGGACTGAGGAAGAAGGATATCAGTGCATGAATAAATACCAAGAAGCAGTCAGTTGGGACAAAGAAAGAATTTCATTTTCCAGGGATGTTGAGTTTTTAATCTTTTTTCCTTCCTTTGAGACATCACCCACAGCCATAGCTGCAGATGGGATGGGAAGCAGAGCAAAATAATTTTAAACTGAGAACAAAAATAGCTGTTTTGTAGTTAAGACTTCAACTGAATTCTTCTTTTTTTCTTTTTAGCTAAGTCTAATTTTCTGAGGATGACATACAGCTATGCCTGAAGCCAGGGGCGTCCAACATGGGCCTGTGGTGCCTGTGAAAAGGCCCCTAATCTGGAGCCTTCAGGATCCCTCCCCCCCCCACACAAAAATGGCTTTGAAAACAATCCCTCTTTTAATATATGGATTTGCATGAAAATTTGAATGCAAATATATGGATTTGCATGAAAATTTGAATGCAAATGTATGGATTTGCATGAAAATGCATGCAATTTTCCAGCAATTATGCATAGGCTATTATTCCAACAAGGAAAGCTCAACACCAAACAAAATATCCAAAGAAGTATCTACTAAAAGGGGTTATCTATAGGCTTCCTTTTCAAATATTGAGTGTTGTCAGATTGGAGGAGGTGAGTGTTTATTCAATCTACTTAGTAATATCAGTATTTTAGCAGTTGAGAGTACAGAGTATCTATTTACCCTGACCATTTGTTAATAGCCATGAAGAAGATAAATAATTTAAATGAGTGTGCATATCAGTGACAATTAAGCACTTTCCCCAAATGTATCTGTGTAAGCCCTTCCTCTCCCAGAGAAGTGAGTGCCGAGCACTGAGCACTCCCAAAATAGATGTTAAAAGAAGCATTTACTATATTGCACCACCAAGCAGTTCATCAAACTAGACAATCCCTTATTAAGGATATGTTGTGGTGTCTAACAGACACAAAAGAAACTTTTTTGCTGATCTATAGACATAGCAGGTAGATGCCAAAGCACAACCCTGATTATATGCTGTGGGGTAGTATCTGCAGCAGTTTCTGAAATTCCCATTTCAGAATGGGAAAAATGTCTGCAAAGTCATGCAAATGTAATCATAATAAACATGGGAAATTAAAGCTAAAAAATTAGGTGGGATTTGCCTGTTCCTGAAATATGCTAAAGTATCAAATTACATATTTGTGGGCATTATATATTAGGGAGGATTTATACATTTTTGGAGGTGCAAATTTGCACAAATGCTTAGGAATACATTTGTGCAAATTCCAATTATGTCCAAGAGCAGATGATGGAATGAAAGCTGCCTGACAATCTCTGAGATGCAGACGGAACAGACTGAACAAAGCTTGTGCATCCCTGGGTAGATATCAAAGCAGAGGGGTGGAGTATACCATTTCAGACTTCTGATAGATGATACCATTGTGAAAAGGCCATCTTATGTCAAAAAAGATGCAGCTTCCTTCAGGAAGGAGACATACAGATCAAGACAGGCACTTAAAGCTTACTGTCCTGATTTTCCACTTGTGGGGGGAGAGTCTGACCATGACTATAGTCACATAGCAGGGCAAGAAATCCTGAAGGCAATGAAGTCATTTCTACTTTATTGTGGTTTCCATCCTACCCAGGCGGTCGTCCCATTGTTGGCATGTATCCCATCAACCACTGCACTTGAAATTCAATCCTGAGGTGCATAACACCCTGCCTATGTTGCCTGCCTCTTCCTTATTGGTCTACAGATAGACATCGGATGGCTGGAGGGAGTGGCTCCTGCAGTTGCCACTCTTTCCAGAGGACTGTGCTAGTTGTATACCAGGCCCGTGGAAAACACGATCCTGGGTCAGACAACAGGACAAGCCATGGGGGTACAGAATAACCTTGGAACAAACCATTATTTCTTAACATGGTTTCTAAAGACCAAACTTACCACAATGAATTACTATGGTCTGGCTCAGACAACATGACAGACTAACAATGGTAAAAAACACTATAGGTTGTGGTGTTGCCAGAACCCGACTTATATGATCCTGCACATACATCCTGTGAAGATACATTCTGTTCTTTTGCTTTGAGGTTCTACTGGCATATTCTGATCTCATTCTGAGCCATGTGTAAGGCATGTGTAACACTGCAACTGTATGACAAAATCTCTACCATCACCACAATGTGAATTGCCTATCTATCTTCAGCCATAGTTTTGAGACAGAACTACTTTTTCCTGAAGTAGTTTCATGACAAACATTTTATGAATTTCCATCCAATTTCATAGGAGTGAATAATGTATCTGGGAAAGTACTTACACAGTGACTTGTGGCTTGTGAAAACCCAAGAAGCTAGTTATTAAGCTGCCTGAGGCCCCTGGCTTTGGAACTGTGACCTACAGTCCATGAAGTTCTGGCTTTCAGGCAAAACTCTGGGGGACCATGGAGGGGACAAGCAGCACCATAGCAGCAATGCTGAAATCAATTTTGAAAAGTTTTTTACAGAGCTGAGGGTTAGGGTTAGGTTGGGAAAACTGCAATACCACCCCCTTTTCATTTACCCAGATCAACAAATCTGCTTTAAAAAAAATGACTGTCACCTTTGCTCCACCTGAGCCTCACTTCTGGGAAAATGTGTGTGCATTTTCCCCCTTTAAAGATATAACAGAACCTTTGTCCCTTGCTCCTTCAAGTACCCCCCTTAGACGCAGGTGGAAGTTCTTTGTTCAATTTTTCCAAATTTTATATCTAGGTTACCAGGTGTGCCAGTAAAGCTTCATGGAAAAGCTTGTGGTGGGCAGAACTGCAGCTTTGCTCTGCCTTGCCTCTGCAAAAAACAAAACAATATGAAACAAACTCCTAAAAAAGCCCCAAAAACAAAAGTACAACTGATCTGTTAGTTCTCTTCCTGCCAAGGGGCAGAGGTGGTTGGGAGCAAATGATCAGGTCACTGGACATGAGGCAGTGGGAAGGGAACAAAGGAGTTTTCATCTTACATGTTTCTATTCTGCTCCAAGTGTGGCAGATGGTTACTTAGAATCAGCCTTTTCAGCAAAAATCCTCTATTCTCTCCAGAGGGGTCATATTGGCTCCCACTTTGCTGTTTTTTCAGTGCTGCTCAAAAACCTTCTTCTCTTGGACCTTTTAATCTTCTTTAATTCTGTATAGTTTTATCAAGGTATTTTTGATTCTTTTTCAGTGCCTGTTCGAGCAATCTTTTAACTGATTGCTGCTTTTACTTGATTGCTGGTTCTAATTGATTTTTTTTATTGTGCAGTTTTTAATGTGAGTTTGGGGCTTTATTTATGTTTATTGTATGTTGCCCTGAGAGCTTTCAGCTATAGGGCAACTAATAAATCTTAGAAATAAATATGTTCAATTAATAAAAAGAAAAAGGCCTTTTGGTTTAATATGTTGTTTTATGGGGTTACTATTTTCACTGAAGCTCCAAAATGCTAGTAAATTACAACTATTAAGAGCTGCACACTTAACAAACATTATTTCAACAATGTGGATATGGCATGCTATCCAAAATTCTGGCTAGTTCCACATTCAGTATTTTCTTGGATCTGGAAGGTTGTCAACATCAACCATCCTAGGTCCAAACCTAGCTTTCATGTCTGTCTGATCCCTGGAAGAATTACACTAATCATCTGAAATTATCATACAAGAAAAGCTAATATTCCTTGTTATGATTATCCAACTGGCAATCAATACTATCCACAAAGAATGACAGGAGTTGGAAAGGACTCTGGAGGTTAACCAGATCAATCTGCTGTCACTGTTAAAGCATATTTTAATTTAGGGAATAATACTAGGTATTTTTGGACAGAAGCAAAGTTCTACATCTCCTAGCACAGACCCACCAGTCACTCCAATATGAGGAAAAATTCTGGGAAAGTCAGAATGTATTAATTTTAACTTTCGAAAATGTCCTGTTTGAGAAATTCTGCTGTAAACCAAAAGAGCTTTTAAATAAGGCAAACCAATCACATGCCTCCCAGGAGCCCTGCAGAAGAAGCACAGGCAGAATACCCACAGGTGCTGCCTTTAGCTTCATGTGATAGGTAAAGTTACACCTATTGAATTTCTGCCTGTAGTACCCTTGGTATGAGCACTGTTTCTGCAAACAATTCATAAGCATGGATGAGTAATCAAGCTAGCAACTTTTCAGAGAATGTATCAGACTTCATTTTGTTGAATAAATTCTTGTCAGTTTCTAAAAACAGTTCCTGAAGGCATGCCTGACTAGGGAAATTGTGCCTAAATAAACAAGGTTTGCATTGCAGATCTTGGTTGTTAAGACAGTGTTCATTTTTTAAATATGTGAAATGGAAAGAGATTGTGTTTGAAGTTCCAAAATTTAGTCTGGAAGTTTTTGCTCATATATGGATACTTGACGTTTTCTTATGTTCAACACAGCAACATTTGCTCCCAAGTTTTTTTCATGAATTTATTTAGTTTGCATTTCTCAGACCTAAACATGGACTCAGATGCAATATGCAACCAAAAACCCATATATTTCTCAGACTACGATGTGTTTCACAAAGCAAAACAAAAACCCATTGAAATGTGAAAGAAAATGCATATATCCCTGAAATCAACTTTGATCAACAAGAATTTCCAAAATGTCTTTATTAAAGTTGTGCACATTAATTTCTGAAAATTAATTATGAAAAATGCATGTCCTGTTATATCTATTTTTTTTTAAAAAAATCACAAGCTCATGCCGAAATGGGATGGAATGAGTCTGACCTCAAAAAGGGGGAAAAAACCCAAAACTGTCAATCTCAGCAAAACTAAGATTGACAGAACTGTCTGTCCCTGCATGCTAAGAGCATTTGCTATACTTTTCTGCATTCTGTACAGTGCAATTTCATTTGCTTATAGCATCTGCTTTTCTGATGTATGGTTTAATTCTCTTAACATAGTTAAGTTGCAGTGGGCCATGCTGAGCCAAAGGTTCTTCTGATGAAATGATGTTGCTTTCACGGAGCACATGAGCAGGATTACACCAGCTAGCCACATCCCCTGATTTCAAAACACCCGCTGACCACACTCCCAGAGACCAGGAGTGTGACTTTGTTGTGAAAAGAACCCTATGCACATACATCCATATATGTGTAAATTAGGGATGCCATGAACAGGCTGGAATCAGACTCTCACACTTGCTGGACTTCTTTCCCATGCTTGGACCTGGCCAGGAAGTGATCCAAGCTGAGATCAAGTCCATAAATGCTTGGGGAATGCTAGCCATTCTTTGCACAGAGTGTGCAAAATACATAATTCATTGCACAAAATATGTGAAGTGTGTAATTCTTTGTGCCAACAATGCACATGACATAACTCTTTGCATGAAATACACACAACCTGCAAGTCACCTGTATGGAAGCAGACCTTCACTTGTACTCGTTTCCAGCTGGACACCCACATGAACACTCAGGGTGAGGCAGACTTAGGGCGGAGAGAAAGATGGTCAGAGTCCAGGTAGCTGAGATGAGGAAACCTAACATCCACACCACCAAGCCAGATTCTTCACACATTCCTAGTATCAACCTTGTTTCACTACAATGCTAAAGTTGCAATCAGTGTGGAATGACTGCAAGCAAGGGTATATGATTCCGTTCTCCCTTCACATGTCAGATCTGTGCATGAGAAGGCTGTTATCTGAATAGTTCTGCATGCCTCAGATCTGTTGACCAGTTTTGCACAATTCCTGCAATTTTCCCACAGCTTGGAGAAACAAGGAGGTGGGGGGAGGATAAGTGTCATCATGCATCAGTCAAATGTAGACACCATCAACACTCTCTGATTTCTCTGTGAGTGATTTAAGCATGTACTTAAAATCCTCCCATCATATACAGTGTACACAGCATGCATCCTTCCAGGCCTTGCAACTTCTGTAGTTTAAAGAGAAATAGTGTCTTGGGCTTCTTATGCCACTGGTGTATTTGGCAAGTTCTCAGTATAAATGCACATCCAAAAGCCTGTGGAAAAGGGGCCAATCTTCAAAATTGTTTACAAGGTTTGCAGCAGCATTCATTGAAATAAATGTACTGGAAACAGCACAACTAGAAAATGGTACAAAGGCTATAAAGTTTGCATAAAGAATCCATTATGAAGGTGTGCCAATGGAACAATTGTTTGATGTTGCGTTACAAATGTATTGTTTATTCTTTATTTTTTAAGACTCAGTTGATCCAGTGGGTTTTTGCATTTAAAGGGCATAAAGAAACTGAGTTGTTTCCAAGTCATGGGAGGAAAGTTATTCACATTAAACATTTGTAAAGAGTTATTAAAACCTGAAGACAATTTCTTAATATAATGTCTGAGCTACTTTTTTTATACATTTCACACGTATTCTTCCAAATATAATTCAAAACCAGTATTTTCATGTGTTACCAATGGAAACAAGAACCACTGAAACAAATAAAATAAAGGCATTTACATTTTTAAAATGCCAAACATCTGTCATTGCGATGGATTAGTGCCATGATCAGCAATTTGTTACGGACATAGGAGTCTCAAACCACACATGGAAGTCAACATTCCTTGGATACATGTTGTAAGCATGCTCTTCTATTTCTCAAGTTGATTTGCTTCTGGTGTGTTTTTATATTAATTTGGGAATGGAAAAGAACATATGAGAGACAAGTTGAGCTTGCAACAAAATTGAACAAAATGTTTCGACGTGGAGGTTCATGACCACCTCTGTGAACCCTTCTACCTGGATCTCTCTCCTGTCTTAAAGCTCTCTGAACAACATACCTGGCATGATACAATGAAGCAGTCATGCATTCACCTTCAGCACAGAATTTAGAAGCAGTTGAGGAAACTGAAAAACATTTTTGCAGCAGTAAATTGAAAACTGACCTGTAACATGGGTGCCCCCATCAAGCCACCAAATAATCCTGAATCAGGACAGGCCAACCTTTCGTACATCAAGGGCTGCATAAGAACTGTGACACAGAACCTGGGGGCCACATGAGAAATTACATTTCCATATCTTAAAGTGTCCACTGCTTAATTTTAAGATGATTTTTAGGACAATTTTAGAACTAATGGAATTTTTAAAAAATGCTTTGTGGGCTCCTTATCCAACCACAGTCCAAGCACAATGGCCACTCCTCTGGGGTGATCCATCCCTTTCTCCCCTGTTTCTCCCACCCAGAAATCCTCCTTACTCCTTGGAATTGGCGTGCTGAGTCTCTTGTACTTGAGCCAAGAAACCCTCTGCAGCATGCCTCATCCTGCTCTTGCTGAAGAGCACAGAGATGCTCAGCTGGCCACAGTCATGCCAGTGCCATTGATGGGATCTGGACTAGCACAGGAACACGGGGCTTTGTGCAGGAAGAAGACTACAGAACAAGGCCTTGGGGGCCACATGCAGCTTGCGGGATGCATGTTGGACCACCCCATTCTTGATGAAAGAACCTTAAATGCTTCAGCACAGAGGGCTGCACGACTAGGTTCCCAAAGGCTGACAAAGATGATGTTATCTGGGCCTCAGTGGGAATCATTCTGCAATTCTAAAGTACACTAAAAAGGCCCTTTTTCAGGTTGCCTCCAGCTGAACCTCCTTCAGAGCTGGCACTTAGAGGAAGGGCTCAGATATTGATGATGATCAAACTGTTAATCAGCTATTTTAAAAAGTCTGCATGGGATGCCACAATAAATGAATAATAATAATAATAAAAATAATAATAATAAAAAACTTCTCAAAATGCAGTTCTACATGTACTTCATTCACACATTTTCAAATGCATCATTGGGGAGCAGGGGCAAAAGCTATAGTGCAATGTTCAAAAACAGCAATATTCTAATCCCTTCATGTGAGAGCTTTGGATCCAGTCAGTTCATACAAGAATCCCCAAGGCCCAATTTCTCAAGTAGGCCTATGACATAGTGCATACAGCTGAATCATCACATGAAAGCAGTTGACAAGCAGTCTTCATGTGGGAAGCTCACTGGGTTAAGTAGTCCAAAGTGATCAGGAAGAAGCAACCATAGAATGCAATGCCAACACATCAGTGTCTGGAAAAGTACATGGCAAAATTATAACACGCTCTGATCATCTCATCATCTTGCTAACACTCCATGCTGTTTCCTTTCTAATGTTTTAAGTAATAACTGTCATTACTGGGGAAATGTGTCAGCTTGACATCTCCAAAGACCTAAATTTCCATTCCATTGAAAAGAACAGCAGCAAAAACGCAGACTTTTCTCATCTTCCCTCATGTTTTGTTCTCTAGGAGCAAAAACGGTTCCATGCCGATTTTGTCCTTAACGTCTTGTGTTGTGATTGCTCTGAAAGGTTGTGATTAGCACTGATTTTGCTCCCAAGAATTGAACTAGACAATCACATTTTATTTAGAGAAATAGATTGAGACTACCAAAGTATCTTCTCCCACTAGAATATCTGAACGTTTCATTCTGAGAATCCTTTAACATATTTTTTTTTTCTGCCATCAGGAGAGTTTTACAAATCTTTAACTGTCCCTGAAGTATGGTACAAATACAATCTCTCCACTGTACTTTCTGGGAAATGCGAGGTGCCCTAATTAGTTTTGGCCTTTGAAAATTGTTTTAGACTGTTGAAATACTGTCCAGCACATTATGAAAGTGAAGGAAATGAGTTCAGAGCAGCAGAGGTCTCAAGAGTATTGAAATAAAAGCTGTAGTCCAGACTGCAATGGCCTTTACAGATGAGGAAATGAATGAGATCCCAAATCTAGGTGTGAAAACTGGAATGTATTCTTCAAACTGATTTTCAAGATTTTGATCTGCAATTGGGATGAACAGGTACATTTTCAATGCAACATTTGCTGAGAGGATATCTAGCTTTTTTCCTTCAGAGGTCTCACTTCTAGATATTACTTTCTTCAATCCTGTTTGATCTGAAGTGATCCTGAGACATCTAAACTAGGCAGTGGGTTGATTTGGACATAATGTTCCTGATTTCATAAAGCATTGAATGTGAGCTTGCAGATAGACATAGTGATTTTTTAAAAACTTTGTTTCATCTTTGGTTTTTTGTTTTCTTGATTCATAACCTGCCTTTACAGCAAAAACTGGCACCCAAGGCTGCGTACAAGTACAATTTATTTTATATCCTGCTTTTTTTTCTTAAAAAGAACGCAGGGCTGCTTACATAATTCTCCTTCTGCTCTCAATCTTACCCCCAGAACAACAACCCTGTGATGTAGGTTGGGCTGAAATCAGTGACTGCCCCAAAATCATCCACTTGGCGCCATGGCTGAGGGGACTAGAACCCAGATCTCCAGAGTTCCAGTCCCACACTCTTAACTGCTATACCACACTGGCTCTATTCTAATTTAAAATAGATTAAAACAGTAAAACATATTGAGAGACTATACTGCATAATACAGAAGAAAAATAGCATCCAACCCAACAGATCTACATATTGGCAAAAGTGATCAAGTGATGATTCTTGTCAGAGGAAGGGCAGTAGGCAGGGAGCAAATCTACCCTCTCGTGAGAAGTTCAGCTGCCTGAAAACAGCCACCAAAAATGCTGTCCCTCATGTCACTATCAGACAAATCTCTGATGCTGACAATCTTGAAAGAATGGTCTTTCCAGAAACCTCAACAACCAGCCAGAGTGCACAGGGGAAGGCAGCGTTTCAGAAGGCCTGGTCCCAACCCATATATGCCTGTATGGGCCATAGCCAGAGGTTCAAATCCCTCCTAGAGGCAGATCAGTAGCCAGTGAAGCTGCTGTAACAAGGAAGTAACTCTCATCCACAGTCTGGCTGCTGCATTCTGGACCAGCTGAAATTTCTGAACAGTTTGCAGAGGCAGCTCCACATAAAGCACATTCCAGTAGTCCAAATGAGATGCTACTGAGCCATGCATGTCACGCCTGAAATAGAAGCTTTTCATGTTGGCTTACTACCCATAGTAGCTGGGAACAATAACTCAGAATTTTATGAATTCAAAAATTCATATTTTAAGTGCATGCATGCACTGAGCGTAGTTTTCCCAGCCTGGTCCCCTCCAGATGTGTTGAACTGTAACTCACATAATTCCTAGACAGTCCAACACATCTGGAGGGAACCAAGTTGGGAAGACTGATGTAACATATCTGTTTTTCATTTAAAAACAGCAGTAGTAGGTACTGGAGCCACGGGTTGCAGAGAAGGGAGTTAAGTTATGCACCCATGCCATGGTCCCAATAAAAATTGACTCCACCAAAGCTGCTAGGTATGCTTGGAAGGAAGCTGCCATTGGTCCCAATGGCAGCTTTAAAGGAATGGGTGATCATCATTTTGACAGCAGTATGGGAATGTAGGCTAACATTTCCTTTCCATATTCCTGGTTGCCCATTTCCCACATAGTTGCTATTTATAAATGGAAATAAACCCAGACATGTTTGCTACATTAATTCATTTAGGCCACAGTGCCATAAACACTTACCTGGCAGTATGTCCAATGGAGCCCAGTGGGGCTTTTGACTGAGCAGGTATGCACAGGCTTGCATTACTCTGTGTCATCTAGTTTGACCCTAATAATAGTAAGAACGTCTTGTGGCTTCCCTCAGAGCCCACCTGTGATATCAGCTTAATGTTTCAACACTAAATTACAGCCAAGGCAAACTCTTGGGAGTCATTCCTTAAATAAGAAGCCCCGTCCTCCCCAAATACACATTTTCATAGCAGAGACCTAAAACAAAGAAGGGCAGACAGTACTTCCACCTGTTCTTCTGGTATTTTTCAGGCATTGAGGAGGTGTTTTTTTCTAGTAATCATACACTCACATTTCTGTACACTTCCTACATCATACACTTCCAGAAGGCATAATTCCATAATAACGCATCAGTCCCTCAAAATACCAGGAAGAGGTCTCTGGTTAAACACACAGAGCACCCAGTGGGAGTTTCTTCCTTAAACAGAATGGTTATGTGGATCAGAATCCATGATGGAAGAATCTTTGCCATCATTTTGTCAGGTTTCCTCCCAGACTGAGAATTTGGTTTAGATTTTCCAGAAGATTCTGCTCCTTCTGAACATCTTTTCATTGTCACCTGGACACAAACTTGGTCCTGTGATCTCTTGCCAGGTAAGATGTTTCTGGTGAGGGTAACTGTAATCCCCAGCTGTTCAATCAACAGCTCTACAAAACAACAACAAGCACAGATGATTAATTGAAATAGAATTCTGATTAGACTTCATAGAAAACCTTCCCTAACTAAGGCTTGAATGGTTCAAATATTTCAGGCAGTGTGTTTTAGAGGAGAC
The DNA here is from genome assembly GCF_004798865.1 of Varanus komodoensis. Classification (NCBI taxonomy): domain Eukaryota; kingdom Metazoa; phylum Chordata; class Lepidosauria; order Squamata; family Varanidae; genus Varanus; species Varanus komodoensis. Next base: position 19,094,387 of record NW_025335440.1, on the reverse strand, counting down.
TGTATCCCTTCTGAACAAGTTACATCCATATGGGACTTGCTAATTTGGAATTTTGTAAGGGTTTTTCCATTTGGCCTCAGAGCTTATTCCATCCCCCACAAAATATTGTAACACTGAACTTCAGTATAAACACAAAACAAACAGAAAAATAAAATAACACTTTCAACTTCTGCAGTGTTTTCTTGTGCTCAAAGTATAGCCATTACTTCCTGTCATAAAAACTTTCACCCTCTGTTCTCTAGTAAATAAACTGTCCTTGAAGCTGGTCTGCTCAGGAATGTCTAGATCAGTATTTTGCAGAAAGAAATTTTTAGCTGAGAAAAATGATGATTGTGGCATGGCAGAGGTTTAAAAAATATTCGTGATGTGGAGAAAATGAATGGAAATACGTTTTTTCATCTCTCTCATAATATTAGAACTTGGCATTATCCTGTGAAGTTGATGGATTGTAGACAGATTAAGAAAATACTTGTTCCACACAATGCATCATTAATGTATGAAATCCATTGGCACAAGACGTGGTGAGGGCTACTGGCTTAGATAGATATTGGAACACTGTTGCTGAAACTCAATCCCATAGCCATTTGTGACCCACACAGGGTTCTGGTGTAGTCTTGATCCCCAAATGGCCATATCCCTTTTCCTTTCCTCTGACTGCTTGATGGCTTGCCGAGCTTTGTGTGCTGTTCTCCTGTTTTTAAAGGTGGATGTGCCAATGGCAGTTTCCCTGCTGGGTTAAATGGCGGAGAACATTTGGGAGAAAACACTGTTTTGTGGGACTACAACATGGGTGGATGAGTTATCCCCTTTCTACATCATGGGTCTGAAACCTACCGCTTAGTTACTGGCAGTTAGTTGGAGCCTTAAACTAAAATATGGTACTTTGAGGTGTTTTTGGCCTTGCCACTTTTGCCTTCAACTATACTTACCTCTAGAATAAAGCCCCCAAGTCTATGATGGATTTCACCATCAGGTTGAAAAAGGTTCAACATCCCTCTCAGGGATGCTAGATTGCTACATTGATCATGGGTATGTACAATCTGTATTCAGAGGCAACATGATGCCACATGCCAAGAAATGGCAAGTAATAGCTAGGGAGTGCTATGAACTTGTTACCTGGGATTTCCCAAGTATTCTGATAAACTCTTGTAGGAAGCAGTTTCATTGGCAAGATGAACTATTGGTCTAGCTCGAAAGGCCAAAGCAGAGCATTGGTTCCTCACAGATGGTTTCTGCCACTGGGAGAAGATATTTTACAATGACAAAAATAGAGAAGTATGAAAAATTCATTATGATTCATGTTGATGTCCCGTTTGCACCTTCTGGAGTCAAACATTTACTGCAGTCTGCAAACAAAGTCCATGCATTTCTGTGAGTGTATGATTTAAAAAGGCATAAATTGGGAAAATGTGGATAAAAGAATGTTACTTTAAAAAAAATCACAAATGCTTTTGTACAAAAATGCTATTTATCATTGGTACGTTCTGAAATATGCCCAACAGATGTATATTTTGTTTGCAGAGATTTTCATGCAGAAAGAAACATCAAAGCTCTCAATCTGATATGGACATGTGTTGAAATGAACTTTAGGGTGGACTTTGTAGAACTCCAATCAGCTTGCTTTTTCATGATTCTGACATCCTTAGACAAAAATGACTATACAGAGCTCCCTTTCCAGAGTTTAACCCTTCTCTTCACATTCATTTACTTTGCCACTCTAACTCCTCCCCACTATGAATTAGGAATGTCAAAAAAATCTACAATGTCCTTAGATAAATCTAGATCTCTCTCATTCTCACTTTCCCAGGTCATGAAGAAGCCAGAGGACATGTGGACCAATATTTTTATTTTGCATGTTTTGCACAAATTTAGTCACAGATATATACACAAAATAAAAAGGTACTATTCAAAAAGTTACAAATCTTCCCATAAAGTAAACTGCACAGATATGTGTTACAGGGGGATTAGGGGATTTATGGCTGATCTGCACCTTGCAGAGATTATGAATTTGCACAATTGTGGAAATACAGTGGTACCTCGGCTCACGAACACCTCAATTCACGACAAAATCAGGTCACAAATAAAAAATTCATAAAAGTTTTGCTGCAGGTCATGAACTCTGCATTGGGTGACAATCACGAACATGCCTGCCTTCCCTGGGGCGCGATCGCGGTCATGTGGTGGGGGGGAGATGGCCGTGTTCATGCTGCGGGGGGAGATGGCCATGATTGCTCCTGTGTTCCCTGCCTGAACCGCGTGGCCACACCCGCCTACCCCCCAGGGCACTGCCCTACCCCTCCACATCCGTGCCCGCCTCCCCCTACCCCCCTGGACAATCACTGGGCGGGGGGGAGATGGCTGCAGTCTTTGTTGTTCTTTGTCACTTTGCTTCAAATTTTTGTGAGTAAAAAAAAATAGTTGAGAGTGGATTAACCTTATTTACATTGACCCTTATGGGGAAATTTGACTTGGCTCATGACCAAATTGGGTCACAACCAGAGTCCTGGAACGGATTAAGTTTGTGAGCCAAGGTACCACTGTATCTGTGGACAGGTTTTCACAAATTGTCTGCAAATCAGTGTATGGTGGGCTAGAAGTTGCTGCAAGTCCTACAGTAGAGAGGCTTTCCACCATCTATCCACTGCCCACAAAGTCTCGGTCTGGATGTTTCATGACCCAACAGAGCTAATAGGCAATCTGGAGTTGGCAATTTGGATGGGAGAAAGCGTAGGAGACAATGCTAAACAGAACCCAGTCTAACTAAACATCTGCCACTAAATGTTTGCATGTGGAATGCTCTCGCTCATGAATCCACTTATCCAGCTATGCCCTCTTCCAAGACGGTTTCTCACCCCCTGCTCTCAGCTGTCAGTCCAGAGTCCGTGGCCATGAAGAATACAGTCCCATGCCCTGCAGCCTCACTGCACATAAGCCTACAAGGACAGAACCAGGAGTGGCAGTGAGGATCTCCACCATTGCCCTACCTTGCACTGGGTATTTCATCCAGATGACTATTTCTGGCTTTCTAGTTAAAGTGCTATGGACTGGAAAAAGCATAAGTCTGCGACCCCAGCTTCCTCCCTTCCCCACCCTCCAGCACACCCTTTGTGGCCCAGTTCTGACAGTCAGTACAGTTGTTTCAGCATGCGCCATAAGGAAGTGAGACAGGGACTCAATCTCCAAGGTCATAAACACTTGGCCTCTCAGTTTTTATTTGGAGGCCATAGGACTGTACCTTGGGTGCATTCAGTCCTCATTGGGCTGTTTTGGCATACCCTCTCACTTATTAAATTATTATTATTAATATAGGAATAATATTTCTGGCAAATGTGGGGCTCTCCTGAGCCTGCCTATTCTTTCCCCTTGTCCATGGGTGCTGCTGTTTTGGCTGCATAAGGATCCTTGATATCCTTACTAAGAATGAGTTTACTATCCATACTAAGAATGCGTTGATGATGAGTTTATAGGGCATGCAGAATATTCTTATGTGAAAGAGTATGACTGTTCCTGGGAGTAGAAATGAGAATCTTTTTTTATTTCTGACCTTCATTATTTGCCCAAGATCTAGAAGTGTTGATGATAAAGAGGGCAAACCAGCTGCAAATTCAACAATGTGGAAGACAAGGTGCAGCTTCTGAAATTCCATCTATGACATAACGAAGGTGCAGGAGCTCTGATCTTTTTTTCATCTGGCCACCCTATTACTTAAAATTAACTTTCCTGTAAGCAATTTCAAAATAAAATAAAATAAAATGACAGCCACTTCTTTTAGAAGCTGCAGTCTACATGGCCTACTCCTGCTCGAAATAACTCAGCAACAACAGTTGTTGTTTTTCTGATAGTCACCTTTGCTTTCTTAAAAAAATCTGTCCTTATTTTCTTTGGGCTGAATTTTTTAATTATTTGATTTGACTTCTACACTTGAGTGTCTTTACCGATCCATCAGAGCTCTGGCAAGTGCATGAAAAATATCCTCTGGTATATTTTGATGTTCACTTGAAAGACGGAAACATTCTTTTCTCATGGCCTCTCGTCCCTAGAAATCTGCACGGCTCTTTATCTTGGCGGCTGGCCAAGTAGCACCATGATGTTCCATTTTTCTTGGCTTTTTTCCGTTCAGCCATTTGAAAGAAAGATTTAAAACAAAAAACAAGCAATCATACATTTCCCAACTCAACACACACACATTCAGTGGTAGGGTGCTGATCAGCTTTTGGTGTGGAGTGAATTTCAGCTATATACTATGCAAAGGAATTATTTTGAAGGCAGTTTCCTAAGCAATTCCTGCTATGAAGTGGCATAGCCAGACAAATCAAAGTGTCAACCATTTATACACCTATCTGTGTATACCTTTCTATCATATGCATTATATACACGATACAGAAGAAGGAGCATCCTCCAAAGTGGAGGGTCTGCCATCTAAATCGACAAGAACTATACCTCTGGGGTCCACCCAGGAACAATTAACCCCCATCAATACCATTCGGTATCTGCACTGCATGGCCAAATCTCTATGCAATTGCAGGTTGAACAGCTGTCTTAATATGCCCCTGCTGTGAAAGGTCCCAGCATTTTGTGAGCTGTCAGCAACTCACAAAACCATTTTGGAGCATGGTTTGGGTTTCCGTGTTTAACAGATTAATCTTCATAACATCATCTTCTGGACACTGCTGCTCATCGAGAAGTAGCTATGAAAAATTGGCGTGGGAGGCACCTGAACAGAGACAGTATGATAAGGCATGTGGTATATGCACATCAACATTACTAGCTGGGAGAGAACTCTCAGAATCGGAGGAGCTTTTCCCCAAATGATCTCCAACAAAGCTCGCACATATCAAGCTGATTTGGAATTAAATGAATGATCATTCATCTGCCACTTGGAGAAATGCATTTTCTCTAGCCTAAACACTTATCTCTGGAAGGGTTCTGCAAAAATTAAACTCCCTGTTGGATAACTATATTTTACCCCATGGATTGGTTAGCCATCCGTGCAGTGGCCCTACATACAAGAATTGTTATAAAATGAGTGTCTTTGTCAATAAAAAAGCAAAATCTAAGATGGCCTTTACTTTTCTGTATCTGGCCTTATTAGTTTGTGAACTATGGTTGTGAAAATTTGATGCATTTGGGATATTTAAAGGTGTCATAATTTAGTAGAATTTTGCCTTGATGTTCCAGGTCACATTTAAGAGAACATTTAAGAAAATTTCCCTACTTTGCAAGGTCTTTCTAAAGAAGTAAAGTAAATGGCACAAAACAAGGTGTCAAGATGGACATGTCTCTGCTTAAGCAGAAGGGTCAAACTGGAACTTTCTTCTGTAACAATATAATACAGAATAGTTATATTTTTATAACTCAAAATATGCTTGGCTTGATCTAGATTTCGCTATGCTTAAAGTAGGCCCATTGAAATGAATGAGAATTGAGCCAGAACTGAAGCCCCAATGATTTCAGTGGGCCTAAGCATGAGTAAATCTGGATGTAGCTGTTGAGTTTGTGAATATTTTTGTGACTCTATAAATCTTCCTGCATCCCTTTGATAGTCTGCCCTGCAAGATCGTTGAGTCTTGAGGTTTGAGCTGCTGAGTTTTCTGAAATATACTACCTCCTGCTGTTGTACTGATGACTTTATTATGTAATTGAATTATTGCCATGTTTTAGTTCAAGAGTGTTGCTACTCATATTTTGTCCTGGGGCTAGGAAGAAAGAGAAAAAAGATGATTGTTTTCTGATGAAAATATCTAAAATAAGAAAGTACATTTAAGAAATCCAGATAGGAATATATAATGAACACACATGGAAAGTAAGCTCCCTTCTTCATTGTCTAAAGCAGAATTCAACCAGCACCTTTGTTCTCAGTGCCTGGGTTCTTATTCCTGGGTGTTTTAAAGGTTCAGTAGATCTGCCCAGTTCATATCCTTTCCAGTTTCCACAAAAATTTTAAAAACTGCATAACAATTCAAATTTAAATTCAATCTTCACCAATATAAAATACCCTTTTAAAATGCATGTTATATGAAAATACACATTTTTGTATGCATTTTAATACAATTGTTTGGTATCAGCAACTGTATTGTGCAACTCAGTGCAGTGTAGAAATGAAGGACAACTGTATCCAATCTGTAGATTCATCTGGGAAGTACAAACCATGTTAGTGCACTTAACTATGCAAACAATAAAATTCTTGAGCAGCGTCTTCTGCAACTTTGTCTTACATTACCTGTGATATCCTTGCACTGCACATGGCTGGATAGAGCATACCATAAAAAGTCATCTTGCCCACTTCTCTGCACAGAGACAGAATTCAACAGAATCCAATCCTGTATTTTTCATTTGCAGATTAAATAAACTGTTATCAGATAAATAGGCCACATATTATATGAATGATCTGTTTACAAAATCTTCCTTCCGAATGAAAAATAAATAGGTTAACTAAAGTGGAGAATACTGTTGTGAGCTGGTCCCTTGCTGCTTTCCTTCTGGTTATTAAACTCAAGACAATCCTGTATCGTCCAGTTCTTTTATTGAAACTGGATGGAATATAGCACTGCAAAACTTCTAGAGTTGAAGAAGAAGCATTTGCCCATGTAAACACCTGAATCCAATTTGGAAACTTCCCCTTTGCCCTTCCCTTTTAGTCAAGCTTCTGACTTCACCCTCAAGGTGCCTATTGCTGCTTGAAGGCAAGATGGCGGGGGTGCCAGATGTTTCACTGGTCACCTCCTTATAGGGTCAAGGACTGGGTCTGGTATCTGCTCCCCCCCGCCCCCGAAAACACTTCTGCCCCTTCCAAAGCAGGCTGATTCTCATCCTCATCCCTTACCACACCCCAAACTCCTCTTCAGCATCAGATGAAGCTATCCGAACAGTCTTTATGAGTGAAACATTCGTTGAAAATCAGTGGTTCTCTTTGTAGAACTCAGCAGGTCATTAGGACAGTAGTAGCAAAGGGTTATGGTGAGCATCTTTGTTCTATTTTCTGGATGTTTATAGACCCATCCATAGCATTTCTGTAATGTGTCAAGTAGTATTAACATGCGATTTATTAACCATTTATAAAAATACATTGGGTGATAGTAGTATGTTATAGGCACCTTTTGTAGAGCTGCAGCATCCACAACTATAGTGACTTAAGGTCTCCAAATGTAGATAATATAGCAGGAAAGGGTAGGCCGACAAGTGAGTCACGTAAGTTCTGGGCAGTCTAGGGCTAAAGTGTGGAGGAAGAAATGGGCATGCATGCAAGCTTCACCCACACTGCCCCAGTGACCCACTTGGACCTTCATGCATGGAGTGCAAAGATCTGAAAAGGACTTCGTAAGAGCATGCAATGATCAAGAACTCAGTGTTTGCCTATCTCTGTAAGCAGATTCAATTAAACGTGCTCACCAAGCATGCATCAGAACATCAGACTAAGTGTGAAGGTCCAACTGGATTAAAAGGCACACAGGGACACTCCAGACCGGACGTACATGTGCAACCATGTTTCCCTTCATACTTTAACCCTACACATGAGCAAGTGAACACGGACTTTGTACAGTCTGGCTGAGGAACACTAGGGAGTGCCACTGAATTTGAATGAATTCTCTTCCTAGCATAGTATTCTCTTTTTGTGTTCCAAAGCACAGCAGATCCTACTATACCTACATACAAGGTATAGTATGAATTAACATAGATGAATGAAACAGTAGTCTTTCCTTTTTAATAGCAAGCCCCTTTATTTGCTTCTGCTCATGAACTCAAGAACAGAAACAAATACAGCACTTTCATGGTAAGTGCTCTGTGTTTTATTTTTAAATGAGCTCTTTGACAGAGATCTGTATTTTTGAATTAAAAGATGCTTTAGAAGTCACAGCCATGCCTGCCAACTGCCTAGGTTTGGGTTTTATTATTGGTTCTGAACCCAAAGAGAGCACAGTTTCAGGGAATGATGAGCAAAACCTTTCTGTGCAAATTCAGAGCCAATGAAAGAGTCTCTACTTTTCAAGCAGGGTTCATTGATCTTCCAATTGCATAGGAAGGATAAGCTCATGTGATTTATGATAATGTTTAGAGGAATTCATTCAATAGCTTAAAAGCTTTCTATATAATAATATTAGTACCTCCAAACTCCTAAATAAGCTTTTTTTAAAAACAAAAAGTTAAAAATGCAAGTCTGTGAATCAAACTAAACCAAAGGGTTATGGTTCTGTACAAAGGCTGAACTGAGCAATTGAGTGGCATTTCTCGTTGCATGCTCAGGGGACTCACAATGGTGGTTTCATAAATTTAAAATAAAGTACCTCATTTTATGCTCAGTCCTTTTTATGTTTTCTTGTTGCTCCATGTTGCTCTGAAACCAAAGACATTGATATGTTCTACCCTGCAGGGAAATCAATAACAACTTTAATCACAAAATTAAATAAAAACCAAAAGCGACTGACATTGCATAGTAGCATTTTTCTGGAGGATCAGCATGAAGCTTTATGGTTCTGTTGTGAAAAGATTTCCTAAAATCAATACCACCTTTGGGGGAAAAATGCAGGGGTGCTGTTTTGCAGTTATGGCATGTGTGGAGGGTAGAAAGGAAGTACGTGTATTAGCAACAGTTGGGGTTCTCCTGCATGTGAATATCACCATCCCTGCAGGACAGGAAATGCTACTGGAAGGAAGCAAAAACTCCCTCCCTCACTTACAGGTGCATAAATAATAATACAAAATTTAGACTAACAAAAGCAACAAATATGGACCAATGCCATCCTTGAATGCTTCATGCCAAAATGTGATAAAGCTGCTTCATCTTTTCCATAAGTCTGTTCTCAAGCACTGAATTCTTTCTTATACAGTAAGTCATTTGAAGCACAACAGCCTGGTCCCATACCCAGAATAATCGACTAGACAATGGGACAGATCAGTTCCCCAGTATGATGCAATAGAAATTTGAGCCTCACTCAATGAATTAAGCAAAAATGTTAGATGCCCAGGCTATTCTTCCAGGTATTATCAGGGCAGGGTGGCATTCGTTCATGTGGAAAAGGTTCCCACAGGTCTGCCAGATCTTCAGCTGGCTCCCATGCTGCTGACAGCAGTTTGATGAAGAGAAATAGTGAATTATATTTCCATGCTCTGAATATCTGCAGACCAAACTGCTGCAAAAGGCACAAAAACAGCTTGGGGCATTTTGTCTGGACAGTTGGCAGCTCTGGGATCCCTTGCTGCTTTAGGGCCCAATCATGTCACCCCTTTTGGCAGAAGCACATGAGATTCTGAGGTGGCAGGAGCAAGAACCCTGAACTAGACACTGTGCACCAGGGTAGGGTTAGAGTTAGAAAAACAAGGTGTCCTGGCATGATTATGATGGTTGGAATGTGTTTAGAATGGGCAGAAAAGATGAGCAGTGCAGAAAAAGCTATTCAAGGAAGTCTTTTTCAAAATCGCCCTCTTTTGAATGGAATTTTTGCCCTATATTAGGGTTAGGGGTGTGCACCAGGGTAGGGTTAGGGCAGTGGTGAGCCTATGGCACGCTTGGCACAACAGGCACGCAGAGCCTTCACTGTCAGCACGCGAGCCAAGTCGCACCAGCATTGCTCCAGCAGCTGAGCACTGGATAACAACACGCACAGGGGCCGTGTGCATGCTCAGAAAGGAGTAGCGGCACCAGGCGATTACGTCACGTGCCGTGACTTATTAGCCATGACTCATCCGATATTTCACATGGCTGATCAGTGCGTTGCCATGGATAATATATGTATATATTTGCTTGGACTGGCTGTGAGTTGTTTTTTCTAAACTAAAACTGCAGTTTTCAGGTTTTATTGTAGTATTGGCACTTTGCGATAAATAAGTGGGTTTTGGGTTGTAGTTTGGGCACTCGGTCTCTAAAAGGTTCGCCATCACTGGTGTAAAACATACAATCTAAAAGGAGAAAAACAGGGATGAGGAAAAAGAGTGTGGAAAGGGGGTTTGGAAAGCAGCAACAAGGAAAATTACAGCCAACCAACCCCATTCCCACTCAGCCAAGAAGACAATTGTATCCTAGCCTAGACACAATTACTCTACCTTCTAACAGCACAGTAGATGATGGATGCCTCCACCATCTTTGTATGTAGGAATGGCAGCAGAATGGAACCTCTCCCAAGAGAGCAACAAAAAGCTGCTCAGTCCTTCGGAATTTATTCCCCACCCAGCCCAGGCCAGCTGACCATGGAGTGATGGCCCACCTCGCAGTCCAGCCATTAGCTCCAGGGGCCAGTCATCATGTTATCTCCCCTGTTCTTGAAACCAAGTTGGAAAATTCTCACCTGCCTGGCGGCGGAGGGAGGATGGTGTCTCCCAAAGGCCTTGAATGCCTGCTTCACACCAGGCTGGCACCTGGTATTGCCAGCGTTTGGTTAATTCCTGCATTAACCCTTTTCCTGCTGTCTGGAACCTGGAAAGCTGGTTCAAGTTACAGTGGTGTGTCATCCAAGCTGGTCCTAATGCCAAGGAGCGATACCCTCAGTAAGTTATGACAGCATGAGGCATCTGCAGGAGAATTTAGGCACTCAAGTTATACATAATTGGCACTATGCAATAGCATAGGGGAGTTGTGTGTCAGTCACATTTCAGCCTCTGATGCCCTTGCATTGTGTTGTCTTCTGCAAGCAATCGGTGAGTGGCTGTTGCAGATACTATTCCAGCCATACATATTTTATAGCGGGCTGTTGGACATGACACAATAAAATCTGATTTTCATCCCAAAGATAAATAATAAAGAACAATGAGAAAAATCTGTTAGTACATACTGCGAGAAGTGCTCGAGGGTGTTTTCTTTGCAATAGTTATTTAACTCCTTTTGCTTTTTCTGTCTTGCATGGTTTAAGAGTATTAAGTGCATGGATGTTAGCAGAGAAGCATTGTCTGAATTGGGAAATGGTGAAATAATGGCTTGGGTAAGTAAGAAATAATGCTCACTCTGTGCTTATATGTAAGGAAAAGATTCTAAGTGTACAGCAAGGGCTTAAGCAGAGCCCAGCAGAGTACTCTGAATTAAGCACTATGAAAATAAAAGTACAGAAACAATCATTTAATTAAATCAGGGATGGTCAGGTGGTAGACTGAAAATCAGAGATGACCCACAGACCACTTTATCTTTCCTCTAATGGCCCTCTGAAATGACAATCAAGATGTAGTCAAATATGACAATCAAGATGTAGTCAAAAATGACAATCAAGATGCAGTCTATCATTTGTCCACATTCCGTTTTCAATATCTGAACATCTCTCCTTGGGTAGCACTCTGTGTCCAAATGCTACCCTATATATCTTTTTCTACTGCTAGATATAATTGTCTATTTTCTACAGCAGGAGTAAAAAATGCAAATAGCCTCATGGGGCAATTTTTAATGTTGGGAAGTAAGAAGAGAATTCTTTTGACAGCCAGCAAAAATACCAGCATATCAGCCAACACAATCTCTTCAATGCCAGTGCATTCTTTTTATGCTGGACAATGAGAAGGAAGGCATGCTCCTCCAAACCCGGTGTAAATCCAAAGAGCTCCAGCAAGAAAGGAGAAGTGCTAGCATGCTCCATTTTGTTCGGAGCTCTTCACAACTCCTGAGCAAACTCCTCAATCATTTCTCATGGATAAAGTCAATAGAAACACCTGCCTTGCTCATGCGATCTCTTGACTTTCACTCTCTCTCTCTCTCCCCCCCTCCCACTCTGTCCCCATATGTGTGCCATTGTGCATGTATGTTTTTCATGCTATTTATTCCAAGATCTTCATCGATCAGCTAAGTTGTGGCTATTATTGGAGTGATGAGAATGTTTTCTTTCAACACATAGGCACATAGTGGTGACTTCATGAAGGAGGAGGCTATCAGTGGCTGCTAGCCATGCTGGCCATGTGCTGCCTACATTACCAGAGGCAGCCTGCCTGCATTCACCAGTTGCTGAGGAGCTTGGGCAGCAGGAGGTCTTGCATCGATCCAGCTTGAGGGAACCTGTGGGCAGCTGGTTTGCCACCATGTGTGCAGAGTGCTGAACTGGATGAACCATTGGTCTGATCCACCATGGCTTTACTTATGTTCTTACCTTCTCCCTTAGCCTCAAGTCTGTCTATGAACCTGCGAAAAGATGACAAGCATGGTTACAGTTGACATCTCAGAAATAAATATATTGTGATCTAAGGAACAAACCAGAATTTCAGAAGAGAGAGGAAATGAACTCTTTGCTTTGCAAATATTGAGAACTAGTATGCTGGAGGAGACTCCTGCGAGTCCCTTGGACCGCAAGGTGATCAAACCGGTCAGTCCTAGAGGAGATCAACCCTGACTGCTCTTTAGAAGGCCAGATACTGAAGATGAAACTCAAATACTTTGGCCACCTAATGAGAAGGAAGGACTCCCTGGAGAAGAGCCTAATGCTGGGAACAATAGATGGCAAAAGAAGAAGGGGACGACAGAGAATGAGGTGACTAGATGGAGTCACTGAAGCAGTCGGCATGAGCTTAGGTGGACCCCGGGGGATGGTGGAGGACAGGAAGGCCTGGAGGAATGTTGTCCATGGGGTCACGATGGGTCGGACAGGACTTCGCGACTAACAGCAAATCTTAATGCAAAGATGTTTACTTCTCTAAATAGAACAATTTAAGCCAGTTTGCATGAGGAGCATGCTTCAGTTATCAGCAACCTGTTGCTTCTCCCTGGTCTGACTTAAAATACCTTTCATATAAACTAAGCATTCTTTAGCTTCTCTGGCTTGTTTCCATATATAGTTGATGCAAATCTTTACTTATTTAGAGTTTATGACCATGTTTATCAGAATTTTCCAAAATGCTCATGCATCAGCAAAATTTGTCTTCAATTCTTGCTTGGTTTCAACCAGCCCACAATAATTACGAGCCACTTTTTCATATAATTTTCAAGTCACCTGATTCTAATTATATTCAACACTCAGAGCTGTCAAAAGGGCCTGAAAATAGACAAACATTCTACAACTTGCTTTTCTGATCTTACCAATGGGAGTGGAAAAATCTAGCGCTGGCTTTTCCTTAAGAGTTTTCACAAGCATCTTTGGCAACTGAAAACAAGATGACTTGGGTTGTAAATAAATGCACTTAAAATACTCAAGAATCACATTTATACACATTCCATGGAAAACTGGTTTTAATTTTTTTCTTTTTTCCTTAACCAAGTTGGGATATTAATCAGTTCCTTTCCTAATGCGAGAGTGGGATTTTCCACTCCATTCAGAAAAATGCATGTATCACTGTGAATATGGTATAGACAGATTGAAAGAGCATATTACATAGAACTAAATTTAAGATGATCCAGTTTTGGAGATGGACAAAGTTATTGGGGAGCAACAAATGGAAGGGAGAGATTTTGATTCACAAATATTTTTAGTTCAGTATATAGGATGTATGGCATATTGCATATTTTGAATAGCAGTGGGTTATCATAATTGTTACTAGTTTACTATTAGACATTAAATGAAACCTTACATGGAATGTATATATTCCCTGGCTTGACTATGTGCTATAGATATAAAGCTTGCCTGCTACAGGAACTAGAGCCAAAACTTCTACAGACATGCCCAATAAATACGTGGGAAACTGATTGTGAGTGATGCAGGGAGGTAGAAAATGTTGTTGAGGCTCAAAGGGTGTGTAGCAGGAGGCTGCTTAAGGTAGTTGTGACAGAGGGAAGGAAACACAGCTATCTTGTAATCATCAGAGGAACAGCTAAGCTGGATCCTCTGAACCTCTGAGACAAGCTCCTAATGAAGAGGAAAGGGGTGGGAATATAAGATCCAAGAGTTAGATGTTGATGAAAAGGGAAGAGCAATGCAGGGTCACATGCCACTCAAAGAGATTTGTAGCCAGGAGGGTGGCACTGTGGAACCTCCCTCAGGGTCTTGAGGGTGCTGAGTCATGGTAGCCCACTCAGCTTGAGAAGGTCAGGCCATAGTGGACCGTGCCAGATGTCTCTCTTTCATGCTTCTCTAACTCAGGACATTCACTGGAGCTTATGAGGCACGCTGTTATGCAAAGCCTGCCTGGTACTTTTGTCTAGGGGATACTGTCTGTAGCCTGAGGCTATGCTTTCTTGCTTTTGCTTGCCTTATAAAGGTAATTGACTAGAAATAAGACTTGGCAGCTTGACAACAAAGAGAGCCAGGAGCCATGCACTGGGCAGTAGGGAAGTCCTGAAGCTGCACAGGTGTCCTTCTCGTGTTCCAGTACTGCTCAGCCCTGTCTTGGTAAGTGAGCCAGACTGAGAGGAAGTCCACCCATGCTTGCAGGACAAAGATTGTGCAACCAGCAACATTCTTCCTTGTCATGTGGCATGGAAGAGGGACCTTGCTGCACAGGGCTGAGTTCCTCATGAGCACTGCACAATTCCTGGTGAGCTCCATGCAAATGCTGGGCATGCTTGGCAGGGCTATAGGCATGGTTTATAAATTAAATACATAAAAAATAACCCCGGACTCTTGACTGCATCAAAGTGGACCGGAGTCTCAGGAGTGGAGTCCAGGGAATCAGATGGATTCTCCCCCAACAAAATTCCTCACCTACCCCTACCAGATGCTCATTTATTACTTTGACCTTTCTGTCTTTCATCAGGTTTGTTCAGAACCCAGGCTATGCTCAGTGTGACTGTACATAATCTACGTATATATGTCACTCTTGTCCTACTTGCTTTGTTCTTTGATCAATAGCTTAGGCCATGCTTCAACCATTGCAAGGATAACTGCCTCTTACCGTCAATTCCCCTGCATACATTCCTCAGACATGCATGTTGCCCTCCGGTTATGTCCACAACACCTGCTGATTCAGCTTAAATTGTGGAAAAGACCACTATTTGGGTTCATCTCTGAGTGCAGACAGCTTCAGTGCAGTTATAAACCATGCACTATTTCACTCATGTCCAGTCATGTGCATTTCTATGCATATGCAGCATTCCACATGTTTGAGAATCCAGCCTTCAGACAGTTCTTGCCTGTGTGAACACCCCTGTGATACAGCTGAATGTCTGTACAGGGACCTTCAATGTGTTGACCTGAGCAATTGGATATCAAGAGTGTGAGCAGAGGGGTGGATCAGTGGCTAGCTAATGATACCTGCTGCAGTCTCACCCTTCCCTTCACATCCATAAGAAACACCTAGAAGGGGTCAAATAAAGAGAATTAATTCTTCACTGAATTTCTAAGTTACTGCCTGCCTCAGTGCCTGTGTGTGGCAGCCTGAGAAAACAAGCGATATGAGTAAGCAGTCTCTGCTAACAGAATAATACAGCAGCCACACATTGGTGCACTCTTCACTGTATTGTTTGATGAATGCATTATGCCAATAATTGGGGTATGAACTATTTAGGTAGAACAGGGGCAGATGTCTTGTGCCCCTACAGATGCTTTAGCCAATAACTCCAGTTATTGGACAGCCAAACCAATGGTAAGAAATTAGGGTTACTGGCCAAAACATCTGGAGGGCCACAAGTTGCCCTCCTCCAAGGCAGCACATCTTTGTCGAACCCTGTAAACTGACTAATGGCTCAATCCTGCACAAGTTTAAACAGGGAAAAGCCCACCTTTGCTAGCTAGGGCATCTTGAGAGTGGTAGGCCTAAGCTTTTGTAAGACTGTACCTTTACTAAATATGGAATAGTCCTTGTTTAAACTATGTGAATGACAGCTTGTTGATGTGGTTTCCCATGGTTGTTTGGAGTTTGCAACTTCCAAAGTAAAACACAACAATGGGTACAAGACTGAATTGCATAATTAGGTGAACCTTGACTGCTGCTCCCTGATTTTATCTCCCCCCTGCCCCTACCACCCCTGCTTTAGATTAGGCATAATATTTGTTTCATGATGCTTGATTCTAGATTCCAATTTTCCTTTCCGGGCCCTTACCACACATTCCTTGTATATCCTCCTTTCCCTCTGGTCTCAGAAAACCCACTGCTCTTGTAGACACTTAATAAGGTTTATTGCATTGGTGCCCTTTGGGATTAGGGCATTGATTCATTATTATTATCACATTCATAAAAGCCCAAAGACATTGTTATGTCCCCATCTTTTTCTTCTTGTCTGCATGCAGACTGAAGCAAGCTCATGGTGTTAATCATCCAATTCTTGGATATTGTTAATTTAATTCCACATCGCATTTTGTTGATGATGATGATTATTCTGCAGTATTTGAGGCAATTCCTGGAACTATAAAGTACTTTATCTATTTTTACCATCATATGTACATATAAGGTGTTTTTTTAATTGCTACAGGTGTCTGAGTGATAATAGCATCCATATACCATATACAAGATTTAATCAGCCAAAGCGAGCAATGAATGCAGCTTATATGAAATAGTGATTCATAGGAACCCAGCAGCTCCAAAACACAGGCTCACTTTATTTTCTTAATATAGTTTATACAGAAAGCAGAAAGAACAAACAGGGATTGTCCATCAGGGTGCAACCCAGAGGCCTGCTTCAAGACTGAAATGACTATGATAATTCTATCATCCATCTGCTGCTGTCAGTATTGAAAGCCAGAAAAGAAGGTGCAGCAGCAAGCAGGGATGCAAAGAAAACTATCTCTCTGCAGTGCTCAAACAGCACAGAAGACAGGCAAAAGCTTGTGCCCACTGGCACTCCAGGAACAGAAAATGATTTGACCCTGCATGCAGAAAGGCTCCCATGTGCAATCTTGTACTCTCAAGTTTTGAAGGATATAGATCACACATTCAGAAACTATGAGTGTTAAAGCAGAGATATGGAACTTCAGGCCTGTGGGCCAACACTGGCCCACCTGGGGCCAAGTCCATCTCTCTAGGATCCCCCAGGTGGCCTCATGCCCTCCCTTTGGCCACATCCTTCTTCCTTGAGTGCTGGTTGATTGGTAGCAATTCTTCCCCCATTCTAAAGGCAAGCTGAAAACAAAAGGTAAAGAACCAAAACTACCAGCTTATATGTTAGGGAAAACTTCTTACTGCCAGTACTTAAGGATTGTGAAAAGAGTTTCGACCTTTCAGAATGTGGGACATACTGCACAAACTCCAGGAAACCTTGAAAGTATAGGTGCTCAGAATGAAGGGGTGGACCCAGGAAGAAGTGACATGCCCACCTGGAAAATTCAAGGGGGTGTTTGGGGACACCCCACAGGCCAAATTCAGTTTCAGGGCCTCAGTATTGAAAAATCATTGCTCTGAAAGTTTTCATTCCAAGTAAAAGCTGGTTTTTTGTTTTGTTTTTTTTTTTTTAATCTCTTCCCACATTATCTAGAATACATGAAAGCTAACACTGGGAATGGGGCCATGTATACTGGCCTTGTTCTGATTTCCCTATGGACACTCATCCTGCTGCTCAGTTTTGCATATGCAATACAGGGGGTGCAAACATGAGATGCTCAAAAAATCATAAAAGGCACCCAGCTCTCCGAGTATCCTGTAAATAGCTGGGATGTAGACATGGGGAAGAAATTGGTTCTGTAAATGCAAAACTTGGGGCCAATCCAAAGTATTTAAAGGTAGCAGTAAAGATGAACCCATAATGTTTTAATATGCCCTGCAGAGGTCTTTTGTTAGTCTGCTGGCAAATCAAATCATTTACAAATCAAGGGACTGGAACAGAGACATTATTTCGGAACTTCTGTGTTATTAGTTGCCCCTGTGTAAATTAAAATCCTCATTTGCTTTCACTGCTGATATCACTGCTACTTTGGGATGTTGCTCATGCTTCTTGCCTTCTTAGCTCTTTAACTTTGGTAATTAGCGAGCCAATGATGGTAAATAATTAAATTGATGTGCACTTTACACTTATAGAGCTCATTCAATCAAAGGGCTGCGCTTTGCCACTTACAGATAATGTTCTTGGCAACCTGGCAAGAGAAAGTGCTGTTTGTGCTCATCAGCATTGCTTTGCCACGGATAAGAACATGACGTTAGACATCTAGACCTTGATAATTCTAGAAAACAGAACATGCTGGGCATGCTCTAGAATTCTGCAAACATTTTGCCCAGTTTGCAAACATTCATTGCCCAGGTCACAATCCAGAACGGAAACAGGACAACTCAGAGCGAGTTGGCAAATTCCTGAACTTTCAACCATGTTTGAAAAATGCAGATTTTGAAAATGCACTTTAAAATGTGGATTGTTAAAAAGCAAATATATTTGTACACTTTAATCCATGTTGTGGGGGATGAGAAGTGTATATTTTTTTAAAGTACTTAAAATGCACACATTTTCAACTCAAATGCACAGTTTAACATTTGAATGGAAAGTAAAAGAAGCCTCAAACAATAAGACAGAGACAAAGCAAGTGAAGAAGTGATGTCTGGAGAATATCAGTGAACTCTGGTATCCCTGGTTCTTCTGTCATTTTTTTCTTTTTCAATATACATACTCTTTTCAATCAATCATAATATTTTTCACTGATACACACACAAAAACTGAAAATGTACTTTTGTTCAAATTGAAACTCATTTTTGCTGTTTGTAATAGACTGTCTCCCCTTCTATACTTCAGGATATTATGATCACTCTGTAGATCAGTCAGCTGATAGCTGGATGATAGGTATTTTAAATGCCAAAGGAAACAATTCTGAGCAAATAGTTAAAACCTGAATATTGAAATCCACTCAAAAATGTGCTCAATGGCCTTCAGAAAAATCAATAACATTTTGAAAAACTTCTGTCTCTAACATAATTTGCATTTTTAATATTTGGTGGTGCCCTTCTTATGTTTTGGACTACATTCCACGTAATGGGCATTGTAGTTCCTGACAACTTGAGAGTATAATGCCAATCTGGAGGTCACTTGATTATCTATCCCCCTGCTTAAGTTTTCATTCTAAACAAAAAGGACACAATCCGTAGAAAGACAGGAGTTAATCCTTCTTTATTTGGTTCTGAGTCTATGTCCTAGGGCATGTTCTTTTCAAATTCCTGCAGCACAGCCTGTGGTCAAAAGAACACTATTGGATATTCATACATAAAATAGTGGGTTGGATCCAGATTTGGTCATACTTGTTCCTGAAGACTATGGATGGTGTAAACACTGGACAGTGAAGAAAGCTGGCCGGAAGGAAATTGATGCATTCAGAACATGATGCTGGAGGAGAGTTCTGTGAATGCCTTTGCCTGGCAGAAAATGTGGGTCCTAGGTCAAATCAAGCCAGAGCTGTCCTTAGAAGCAAAAACGACAAAACAGAGACTGTCATACTTTGGGCACATCTTTGGGAAGACAGTCATGCCAGGGAAAGGGAAAGGCAAAAGAAGAAAATGAAGACCAAATGTGAGATGGATTGACTCCATAAAGGAAGCCACAGCCTGGAATTTACAAGAGCCAAATAGGCCTGCCATGGATAGGACATTCTGGAGAGCTTTCGTTCATAGGGCTGCCATAGGTCGGAGACAACTTGGCAGCACGTAACAACAAAGTAGTTCAGCAGACCCACTGAAATCAATGAAACTCAAATTAGTGATGGCTAATTTGCATGATTTATTTAAATAGTTCTGAATCTGGATCCAGTCCTGTATATCTATAGATAGAGTTCAATAGCTTTCATGTGGAACCAAATTGAGATCAATCAAATTCATGTCATGGAAATGGATTAAGATTATGGTTTTAGGAAGTCAAATTCTGCTTCATATGTGGATTGTTGAGGAAAATAAATGTACCCAATGAATCATTTCATGGTCATTAAGAGAGAGAGAGAGAGAGAGAGAGAGAGAGAGAGAGAGAGAGAGAGAGAATATGAAGCCTTTGACCACCCTTTGTGCTTGCGGGAACTGTGCTTCCAGATGAGGCTTTGTGTGTGCACAATTGCTCTGCTCCAAATATAGCATTTTATGGGGAGCCCAGACTATATCATCTTCCATTTGTAACTTTCCCATGTCTTCCCACAGTTTTTGCATATTGTTTCTCTGCCTGCCCCACCCAAAAAAATTGAAGCAAGAAGGACAGTATAGTGCCTTTTGATTGATAACTTTGGGGCTTTGTCTTGAACCACCCCAATCCAGCAGAGGAGAGAATGGTGCCCAAGGCTCTGCTTTTGCATCCAGATCCAGGTGCTCATGGAAGGCCAACTGAACTGGTCAGATGCATCTTTTCCTGCAAAGAGGAATGGCCATGAGTTGTTCGCATGACTTGGTACTCATGACAGAGCTGGACTGAGGGCAATGTCAATGTATGGGTATGGCCCTGATCCTGATCACACTAAACACAGCATGAAAGGACAGTCACCATACTTGAAGCAGTGAATGAGAACTTAAGAAAATGTGCATGAGCCAGAGAGTTTATGGATGCCATTCACTGGCAATCACATGAAAGCAAGCTGCAAAAATTCTGTGGAAATCCTAACCTTGACTGTGGGCAGTTCCATTAATATACCTTACTTCCAGCTTTGCCCTGAAGAAGGAAGCAAATGAGTAATGTAGCGGCTCACTTATGATTTTAAGAGCTAGGATATTTTATTATATTTTATATGATTCCTCATTCTTTGGACCTGGATTCTGAAGCTATAGAATTTGAGTTTGGTATCTAAAACTGCATAAAGAGAAACTGGATGTGAATATCATTGCATTACCTTGAATGTGCTCTTTGAGTTGCACATTTCCCTCTGAGCTGGGAAAAAAAGCATCTCACTAAATCCTCACCTCTCCCACCTGCTAAACATGAACCACCCAGTAGTCTGAATAATGCTCTCAAAATTAATGGAAAGGATAAAGACAGAGCTGGTTAATGGCTGCAACGTCTACTGTGGGTCTTACACCCACAGATGCTATGGCTTTATCTAGCGCTACTTTCATTATGTGGGAACAGGCGACTGTTGCTTCAATTACATTGATGCCACCGCATTACTGCTTTGCCTGCTGTCTGCTGGATGTATTTGGCTAAATCTCACCTGCTGAAGAATTGTGTGAAAGCAACGGTGCATACCAAGCTAACAGTGATAGAAAACAGTGGCCAGCCAAGAGTAGCTCAGTTTGATCTCCTGTTGTGAGAAGACTCTCTAGTGGGTCATTTAATGCCGCCTTTGTACCTCTGAAGCCCTGCAATGAGATTCAGCTGCACCACAAAGGCAAATTGTATTGATGTGAAGTGTCTACTAGAGAAGAAAATTCACTCATTTGCCCAGATCTTCTATGAGTCTCAGTTCATCCCCAATTTCCCTTTTTTCCAACTAGGAAAGAATTTTCATTCAAGCAGCGATTCAACAACTCCCCAGGATGCTTCTGTTTCTCACTTCCCCATCCATCATTTGTTTCCTCATTTTTGATCACCATTATCTCAACTAATTTCAACCAGTGCCAACAAAGATGCAGTTCTGAACATCAAAGTGAGTTATCACACAGAAGAGACCATCTCCCTTAGTTGAATGGGAAATTGTGGTTTAGACATTACTAAAATGTATTACACACTCTCCAGCCATAAGAGATCTCTTGTGTACCAGGGCTATACACACCTGGATTAGAAATCTGCCACCTCCACCAGGGTCAGGAGGCCAATGTATAAATGAGCATGGAAAAAGAGAGGATCTGAACAAGAAGTGGACTGCTAATTCTTGCCCTTTTCTGCCATGCTGTAAAAGACGAGAAAAGCTAGGCCAAGCATAGGACCTGATGGCCAGCTTTTGAAGAAAAAACTGGTGGAGAAGCTGCAGTGGGCAAAGTGGATTTTAGGGTGTGAATGTCACCCTAAAGTCCTCATATTTGTGGATTCCCATGATCCCAGCTCCCCATACCCAGAACATATGAAGCGTTGCAATGAAATGCAGAAGTCTTGATTTTTGGGGCAGGGAGGTGGTACCTACGGATCAGTCACATAGCCCAGTTGTAGGTTTGGAGGCATTACATGGTAAATGCAAACACATAAGCAGGGCTCTGAAGAACGCAAGTATCTTTTCAGTATATGCCATCCTTCTGTATGCATAAATTTGTCTTGGAGTAGCTTGAGCTTCTTTATTTCCTAAGGGACGACCCAAGACCGTTTGTTAGAATAAATGACAGATGCAGAGAGATCTCAAAGAGAATAAAAGAAAATGTTAATTGCTGCATGGCCCTTAAAAATAAAACCTAGTTTTAATATGTCAATTTACTTGTACACACCAAAAGAATATTTGCTTTAAAGTCAGCAGCAAGTTTGGGAGCAGATGAAAGAGGTTAAATTTTTTTATCATTTGGAAATTATGTATCCTGTTTTTCCAGCACTTCAAATATCCACCCACACTGTAGCCAGCATGGAAAACATGTGAACCCTATTCTTTCAAATGTAGAAAATCAGAAGTCCTTGAAAAGAACTGTTCCAGTGACTTTCCCTTCTTCATGCAGTGGTTTTTTCAGGACATTTTTATTCTACGAAAGAGGAGGGGGGTGTGGTGGGGAGCTGCCGTTAAGGAAGACAGATGGGCCAACCATGAGGGAACTGGTGGTGAGCTCAGAATGATCACCATGTGAAAGGTCAAAAATGTTCTTTATTAGCCATATGACTTTTATGAGTGGTAAAAATTAACCATCGCGTCTCAAAGGAAAACCTACAAAGACAGGAGCCAAGAAACATGCTGTTTCACCATTACTGATGGCCCTTAAGAAGGGGAAGTAAGAATGCTTAAATGAAAAACGAGAGCTCATATATGTTCACACGCATGTGTACAGCGGGAGGGAGTGTGCATAATTGTGCATGAATACTAATACAGGTGTATCCAACTGCAAAAATGTGCTATTGCTATACAATGGAAAATATTTTTTTTTAAAAAATCATCAGCATCTGGTATTCAATTTATGCTTTGCTTCATAAAATCATAATTTATGATTCTATAGTTTTGGAAGGAACTGGACTGGAAACAAAGCCCTGTGAGGAGAGAGTGAAAGAACTAGGCAGGTTTATTTTATTATTTATTTTATTTATTAGATTTGTTTAAAAGCTGCCTGTTAGCATCATGCCAGGGGTACAGAAGACTGAGGGGAGATATGATAGCACTTTTACAATACTTGAAAGGTTGTCACAAAAAAGAATGCTGGGATATCTTCTAGATCATCCCAGAATGCAGGACATGGAATAATGGGCTCAAGTTGCAGGAAGTCAGATTCTGACTGAACATCAGGAGCAGCTTCCTGACTGTTAGAGCAGAACTGCAATGGATCCAATTCCCTAGGGAGGTCATGGACTCTCCCACACTAGAAGTATTCAAGAGGTAGTTGGACAGCCATCTGTCAGGGATGCTTTAACTTAGTGTCTTGCAGTAGCAGGAGGTTGGACTTCTTGGTTGCTTCCAGCTCTATTATTCTATGACTCTATGCACTTCCTGATTCAGCACTGGCTTAGCTGCTAAAAACACCCCATAGTCCTCCAAGTTAAGTTCACACATGTGAGTTCATGCCTTGATGACTTCCAGGTGTGACTTCATCGCCAATCAAATGCCACACCAGCAGCTTATTTGTATAAGGTTGCCTCAAACTCAGTTGGATCAGAACTCAGCTTTCTGTTGGATCTATCACTTGAGTTTCAATCATTACAGGTAGTGCTGTGCTGACATTTTCTTCCACACTTTCCCCATGATTGCTCTCATTCAACTTGGTAGAAATTGTTCTTGAAAAGGAATGCAACAGAAAAGAAAATGTTGGAGAAATTGGGTTGAGTTCAGGGTTCTTATGCTTACCTTATTTATTTATTATCTTTATTTTCAATTCTTCCCCCAAGGCAGCTTACATAACCCTCCTTCTCCTTTCTGCTCACAATAACCCTGTAGGGCTAGGCTAAGAGTCACCCAACATGCTTCAGGACTGATTGGGGACTAGAACTCAGATCTCCTGAGTCCCAGTCCAAACTTTATGCCACATTTGTAGTCTTATGAAGGCCACAGAGTGCTTGCAAGAGTCCTGTCTTTCATTATACCCCGGTGGCACTGCTAGTTGAAGTTTGATTTAAACAACAACAACAAGAAGAAGAACTCAGTACTGGACTTTTCATGGGAGAGGCAGGAGATTTTACTTTGCTATGCTGGGCTGTCAGAATTTTTTTCCCTAGAATGAATTCCATGGGGAGGAAGTACGCTGGTAGTTCAATAAAAGAATGAGTTCCATTCCTGCTTTGAGGTGGATGATGAGGAAGAAGTTTGGTTTGCTTTACTTTGGTATGTATCCTGGTTTTAAAAAGCGATAATGAATTCCATTTATGGGGGCAGGGGGAGAGAAGAGGGTTGCTTTATTTTTTTATACCAAGTTGGTCTGTTACTGTACGCTTGTTTGTGGGCTTGCTTAAGAGTTAATTTATTCAGCTCTGGAGAATCGCTGTAAATCATCAGGAATTCTAAGTATGACTTTTTTGTTCAAAGGTTTTTGACCTGCATCAGTTTCTAAAGCAGTGAATGTGCTTTATACAGAGCAAAGATCTATAGGGCTACTGTATGTGTTTACTCGGATATAAGGCCCTTTGAGTTCAATGGGACTTACTTCTAGGTAAGTGAGTATAGGATTGCAGCCTAAAGGGGCCATCCTATGGGCTCTTGACATTATCTGCGAGGTGTGGAGGTCGAAAGACTCAGAGTCTCACCTCCAAGGACCTGTGACCTAGGAGGTGGGCTTTGGACATGCAGCCCTGCTGGCTGACTCTCCAAGCTGCAAAATCAGCCTCTGAGAAAGCTGAATGTGCATGTGGGAAGGGGCTGGGAAGGGGCTGGGAAGAGGGACTCTGGGTGGGCAGCTGATGCACCCTTCCTCTCCCTCTGCTGAAAACAGCCATGCAAATGAAATGCAAGGCACAAGGCCTGGGGCAGCGAGATCACAGCCATGCCTTGTGCCCTGCGCTGGACACCTGCATGCGTGCAGGCTGGATCATACCCTAAGAAGCTTTGATGAACTCTTGGCTTTGCTAGTGACTGCCTGGGGTCATAGAAAGGATGGATGCCTTACCGATATTCAATACCATGAGGCTTGTCCAAACTGACTCCATGTTCATTTCTTTAAGTGTGGTGTTATGGCCTGTGTGATCCTCCCTAGTGAATCTTACTAAATTGTTTGGTTCTTCTGAGCCAGTTTAGGTGGCTGGTGATCATTTACTTCTTTTTCTGAACCATTCATGGTTGTTGGAGATCTCACTTTCTACATGCAATACAATACTCTTTTTAAAAAATCATTATCAGCTTGTACTTGACAATGTTTGTGTCTCTGCAAACACTTTGCCTCAGTAGGCAACTCTTTTATTTTCCAAAGCTCTTTTGCCTGTGCACGTATGCCTTATGCAATGTTTTTAAGGATGCCGCATTGCATGTCACCTGTCAATTTCAGTGTGCAAGTGAGCTTGCCTTAATTCTAAGAACTGCAGATCTTGTAACAAATGCACCTTCTTCTTTTAATCACCAATAAGGAAATTCCAGAAATATTCTAGGCAATGGCTGTTCAATTGCTGGAAGCTATTGTCACACCCTGACCATATGTTACCTGTGGCTGGATTTATACCCCAACCCCAACTAGTGTCACTGCCTCCTAGAAAACTACAGTTCTCTAAAGGTGCAAAGAAATGTCTTTTAGAAATCTTTGATGCTGCAGGACTACAATTGTTGATGTCAATGAATGCTAAATTTTCTACGGACAAGCTCTTCATCTGCTGTTCTCTGCTTTCATATGTTGGGAAAATTTGGATAAATCCTGTCTGAAAAGCATTATTTCTGTATGCCTTTGCATTGTGGGATCAAATCCTGTCTTCCTTCTCAAAACCAAGCAGTCACTGTTTAAAATGGCATTCCCCCACTCCTTTCTCTCACCTTTAGCTGTGGGCTACAGTAGACAGGCCATTCGGTCCAAATATACATTGTAAATAGTCATTGTTGAAATTCAGTTTACAAGGAAGTATCTTTTGATAGCCCAGAGGCTCCATGTGCCCTGGCCAATTCAGAATGTCTAGAGTCCAGATAAGAGTCTTTGAGTTCATGCATCAGTTTCTCAGTAGCTTGAATTTACATGTCTAAGCAGACCTGGAGATGGGTTCAAGCTACTGAACTAAAGTGTCAATACAGGTAATTAGAAATATTGTAATCTCATTGTTACTGTGTGATTGACATTCCTTTATCTGTTCTATATGTTATGACCTCAGAATCTTATTGTAATCTCTGCATTCTGTCATCAGTTTCCCTGTTCCTGAGAGGGTATAAAAACCCTGTGTTTGTAATGAAGCTTTGCAGCAGAGTTTACCTCTGCCTGCCTGGTAATGCATACATTATCGTGAGTACCACGGGAACCTTGGGTTAATACAATAAAGCCTAGATGGTCTGGACGCTTGATCTTTCCCACGAACCCGAGTTTTTTTCCCTCTTCTCAAATTGAGATTCCGGGATTCTGACACATACAACCTTTCCTCTCCTCATGTTTTAAGTAATAAACGCTAAAGTGAATTTTGGACTATAGATATGAATTCAAATGCTTGTACACCATGAATCTCACCAAGTAAGCTAAGGCAGTTTCTCAGCTTCAGGCATAATGGGGCTCAAGGTGTTAAAATGGGGATCCCAGTGAGATTCCCTGGAATGCAAAGTAGGATGTAAAGTGACAGATGAATGCATTCAGGAACATGCATCAATTAGCTCACTAAGTATTAGCACCATGGTTGTGGAATATGATTCTCTATATGTACATCAATTGCCATAGAATTATTCTGAGCAGCAAACTTTCCAGTGGGCTGTCCAGAACTAAATGGCATTTGGGTCCTTCACTCCTAGAGCTGTCTCTGTCCACAACACTACATATGGCTGCATTCAAAAAGGAGGGATTGCAAACTTAGCAAGTCTGGTTGGAACCAACTGCAAACTGACCCCTTTTCATAGTTTGAGATATTATTTTAAACTGCAAAATGCCTTGAGTATAGCAACCAAAAAGAAGTACTGTATATAGATGTAGTCAGTTCATTTCAAATATACAGCAATTCTGTCTTTAATAGATTCTCTTGAAGGAAGGCAGTTTGTAAAGAATTCAGAACCAAAGCACACATTACACTTATTGCATAGCTTGTAGCAACATCTGGTTCTTTTGTTAGATTAATTACATTTGCATGGTGGGAAAGGATTCTTAAAATGGGAGGTTTACTTTTTAATTCCCTACTATATTCCGACCAAAACTTGCACCCATCATGTGGCCACATGTTCTAAAGAAAAAACATTTCCTGGGTGCCAGTGGGAACTTTCTCCCTAAGGCTCCAAACCACACACAGTTTGTGTTTGTGCACTTCAGTAAGGAATGAAGAGGCAAGCCTTTCCTTAGTGGTTACTACTTTAAAGTAAGACATCCTCCTCCCAGTTTGGGCTTGAAAACTGTCAGACAAAACACACGTGCCCCTTCTTATGCTAAGCTGTTTCTTCCACAGTCAGCTGGCTGGTTGATTGGCTACGCCTCCCAAATGCTTAATTGTTTCCCACCCCCAGGCCACCCAGTTGTTGCATCTCTTAGGCTGAGCATTTGGGCTTTCTGTCTTCACTCCTCATCCCTGATGACCTGCCCCCCTCCATGGCTTCACAGGCATTTTGAGACCTTGTCTGATCAAATATCTCTCCTTTCCCCGAACAGCTTAATTCCTCTGCCATTTTGCCAGTGTAACTGAACAGATTCTGTGTTTAGGATATTTGAATAAGCTCTGCAGAGCATTCTGGGATACAATTTGCATGAACCATTGCTCACAATATGTGAGATGCTGAAAAGCAACTAGTGCAAACACAGCCTTAAGCGGCGTCTAATCCATTTGCCACTGTTAATCTTTGAGCCAAGGGATTTCAAAGAATGATTGTCCCAGATAGCTTCTATTCAAGGGTGAAAATTGAGTACCATTAACCATACAGTACATGCAAGCAGTTTACCTCTTGCTCTTAAGAAGGCCCCACAGAGGATAGGATCAGATTTCAGAAAGTTGTCTCAAGCATGCCCCCCCCACCCCAAACCTTTATCCAGATTCCTCCGCACTTGCTTCCATTGCACATTCCAATGGCTTCATGTCATTTGGAAGTGCTCCCAAATCAGTGGAGTCCCACTCTTGGATGGAATTAGAGTTTGCCTAGAGAGAATCTATGCTAGCCTTTTATCAAGAGAAAGGTGAGAATTCATTTTAGTAAGAACTGATCAAGATTCACGATGTTCCCCTTAAGCAGGAGCTGAGATTGAAACATTTGAAGATGGGAGGAAACAAAATGGACAGATTCATCCACTCGTACCCAGGGCTTTGAGTGCTCAGCTCTTTTAAGTTGAGATTTGAATTCCCATGCAGTCAATCATGTTTGTGGCACTGACTTAGGGTTGTCCCCTGTATTTTTTTTCTGTTGACAAGCTCCTTATCTGTAACTGCAGTATGATAGGTAGGTGCAGCATGTTCGCACCATGCTAGAAATAGCTGCAGCTTTTGAATTTGGCCCGCACAGGTGTGTGAGAATTTTGTTCATCCACCAGTTGTTAAGAGCTTACCAAAGTTACCAAAGATCTTCATCAACAAGACATGAGATTCTTTTATTGTTAAAAATGGGAATGCGGGTGAAAGTGAAGCTGGCATTTTATTTATTTATTTATTTTTCGATTTATATCCTGCCTTTTTTTTTACAAAGGACTCAAGGCAGCTTACATCTCCTCCTCCATCTTATCCCCACAGCAACAACCCTGTGAGGTAGGTTGGACTGAGAGTTTGTGACTGGCCCAAAGTCACCCAGTTGGCTCCATGGCTGAGCGGGGACTCGATCCCAGATCGCCTGAGTCCCAGTCCCATGCTCTTAACCACTACACCACACTGGCATCCATCCATACCAAGTTTTATCTCAGTATGCCAAAGCCTGCCTCACTCCTGGAGAACTCCATGCAGTTCAAAACCTGTTGTCCTAGTGTTATTTCTTCCTGAAAATTCCAGGTGTTTGTTGCTGGCTTGCTTACTTTTAGATCAGAAGAAACTTTTCTTTTAATGGAGGGGATGCTTTGATTTGCGGTGCCTACTTGCACATCACCAAAAATACAAAACAAGGTGTATCAACAAGAAAATGTTGTCACACTACATTTTCACATGTTATATGTATAGATGCAATGGGTATTTTAATTTAAATAGAATTGCTCACTGCAGTAGGAAAGACTATGATTAAGCAAGCAATCAGTCTCTCATCCAGATGCTTTTAAAAAGTAAGTTCAAGGCCTTCTTGCTGTTTTGAATTGGACAAATGTTCAAATAGATGAATGTCCTTCATAAAATAGGACATGTAGTTACCCTCCTAGTTCCAAGGCTCAGTGTTGCTAACAAATGGTTCCTGTGTTGAAAAAATGGTATTTATCTGCAAAAAATTCTAGGTTTCAGTCATCCCCAGTTCTACAGTGTTCTACTCAAAAATTGAATCCATCTATAAAGCCACTGAGAATTTTTCATAATCCCCTCTCTCAGCTGTTTTTGCTTTCCTTGTGGAATACTGGACCTACAGTTTTATTTTCTGAAATGTAGTGTTTAATCATGAACACTCATGTGAGTTTACATGTGGACTGCATTTAGCACACTGGAACATGTTTCTTGATTTTACTGACAAACCTGAAATTAAAAAAAAAAAAAAGTCGCAAGAATTACCATGCCCATTTTTCCACCTTACCTGAGCATCACAGGTTAACTTCAATTCACTTAAAATAAGGTGGATAAGATAGGAGCAAAGCACCGTTGGCATTTGAGAAATGGCAAATGTTAGCAACACCTGCAAAGAAGCCAATTACAGCTACAGTGCAATCTTTCAACACTGCACTCTCAACAATTACAAACCCAAAACAACCAAACAGGAGCAGATCATATCTATTGTTCATGTCAACACATAGGTATATTTATACTGAAAACTAATTTTCTTCCTTCTATTATTTTCTGTACAAGTAAGATGCTTACAGCCCTTGAATGTTTATGTTGCTTTAGTTTGTTCTTGGGCACAGCAGTAATTTTCCAAAAGATTTGAGAACATCCATAAGAAAAGGGGCAGCTATGCTACAACTAACAGATTCATGGAGCATGAGAAGACCTAACCAGTCTTCATGGACTTGTCACTTGCTTTCCCCACAGCAACTCTTATTTACCTCTTCTCCTGGGCAGACAATGGTGATAGTGAGAAGAAGCAACAAAATTTCCCACTATCTGTTTGCTCAGTAGCTCATTCCTAGGCAAGCAAGTGGGTGTTAGCAGGGATGCAGAGAATGAACTGCAACAACTGGCAATGAGCAGAGTCAGAAGGTCCCATGGACCAGGGATGTGTGAGGAATCTCTTTTAAGGATGGAAATCTTGGATCCCCTGGACACCACTCCCCATACCCCGGTCTGCTTTGTTGGGGCTGTGAGTCCAAATTCCTGGTGGGGCCTGCACAAATGCGGGTGTGCCAGGAACCGACCCCGCGCAAACAGAATCCCTCTTCCGTGTCACGTGCAGCAGCCTTTGTTTGTGCTACACATGACACACATGGACAGGTTCATTGAGGAGCACCAGGTCATGGGATTACCTTAATTCCCACTGAGCTTGCCATTCCACATAGATTTACTACGGCATTCTACAGCCATGGTTCAGCTGCTTAATTATAAACCCTGGATGTGATAATTTTACAGGGGAGTGGTTCTTTAGATCTGTGATTTTCAACCTTTCCACAGCTGGGAACCAGCGAAAACAGGAGAATCACCTTGGGCACTGCTGAGGCAGAAAACAAAAAGCACCAAACACATAGTATTCTGTGTATTAGTTTCCAAACACAATACCAAAGAAGAAAGGAAGGAAGGAAGTTCTCCAAAACAACCAGAAACAGAGCAACAAAAAATGCCAACAAAAGAACAAAACCAAAATCAGTGCAGCATGGCTCCCAGCTGAGCTGTCTCCCCACCCCCCCACCCCCTTGTGGCACTGGTGCACTCCCTGTGAACACAACGCCAGCCGAGGAAGAGGTGGTGGAGCACAGCCAACCCCTGTGTCAGTACATGGTGAGCAGGATTCAGCCCCCCCAGTGGCCCAGCAGGAAATCTTCCATGGACCACTTCCCATCCACAGACCAGTGGTTGGAAACCACTGCTTTATATGCCCATTTGTGTTCCTTCCATTACAACCAACATTTCTGTATTCTCCCCTCAACACCATCCCATATTTCACAGCTGCTTCTGCATTTCTGTTTTTGTTATGTACCATCAGAAAACAACAAAACCAGCAAATACCCCTTTCCCGATCCTACTAAAAAGAAGAAATGATCTAAGTTTTTTTCAGTTTTGTGTCAATCATAACAATATCTCGACTACAGAAATGAAATAGAGTCAGCTTCTGGTGCCTTAATCTTAAGTACAATACCCTGAGGAAGGAGAGGTCACCACTTTTTTCTAGGAATGGATTGTGTACTTTTAAAATCAACATACTCAAATGTGCAGCCAGCCTGCTCCCAAACTCTTAAAATGATTAAAAACAAGATGGATGCTGAAATGCAAACAGGTTAGCCTGTTTGCCATCTCCTCCAACTGCTATCTGGATGAGACCTGGACTTTGGCCCCAAAGTGTAGCAGCGCCACTGCACAGCTCTCCGGAGGGATGAACAGAAGAGTGCTCAACAGAATACATATTCTGACTCTGGGGCAACAAAGCTGCTTCAGAATATGCCAAGCATTTGCTCTCACCCCCATCTTTGTGTCATCACAGTAGCAGGACTGACAGCAGTCAGAGGATCTGTGCAGATGATAAGGATTAAAAAAGAAATCCTGATATGACTTCCTTACATGAATCAAGAAAATGGAGGCTTAGCAACTGTGTAACCAGTAGGGGATTTTAAAGCTGGATTGTTTGTTAACATTTCATTCCAGTGCCATGCTACTGTTTTGCTTAATTAATGGTTTTGCTTAAACCCCTTCAATTATAGAGAGAGAATCCATAAATTGCCTAGTCTAAGGATAACCAGTGTTGATAAGACTGGGGCGTTCTTAGTGCACTGAATATGATAAAACAAAAATCTGAAATGAATCAACCCACAGTATGGTTGTATGTGTCCAGAGTATGTCATAAGGAGTAAACAAAGGCATATATTCAGAATGGGGAAAACCATCTTTGCAAACCACTACTTATATTTTTAAAGTATCTCTTGCATTATGTTTACCCATGGTTATTTTAGGAATAAAAACCGTGCCTTTGTGTTTATTTTTCATGGAAATCACAGAACTTTGGATTTTGCATCACAAAGAAGAGACTGCAAGACTGAGTGAAGAAGAAGGATGTGACATAGTTGTAGAAAGATGCTTGTGTTAGAAGCAGGCATTGACTGGATCAGCATTTCATGCACACAAAACTGTGTCAGAATGTTTACCTGGATTTCCTTTTTATATTCAAACAATTATGTGTCTTGCTATTGTTCAGGTTCTTCCAGCCTGACAGACAGGTGAGCAACATCTCCCAGTGCAAACCATCTAATGAGTAAAACGCACCTTGATGGAATTTCAGTCTAAGGGTCACATCAGGCAACTGCTGTGCCAGAGACCACATATTCACATACAATTCACATATGACACACGTTACTTAAACACAGACAACTCTCTCTTTCTCTTTCTCTCTCCATACACACGAAACCATCTGATATCACTTCAAGAGATACCCTATCACAGCTTCTTTTGGAAGAGATCCAAACTCATGTACATTAGCATCACTGAACCACAGAGTACTTCTACTTCCTTTGTAGATTCCTCTTTAAACAGTTTGGGAACAGGTAGAATAAAGGTAATATCTGTTTCTGAATCTCCTGCACCAGTACCTTTGCTACACAAAGGACAGAAACTAAAGAAATCTCATTCCTAGAAGATACCCAGGGCATCTAGAAAGCAGGGAGGAAACTTTGAGCAATGCCTCTGAGAACATGTTAGGGGTGCTATAAGAATGGGGCAGAAAGCATACAGCCTTTTTTTAGAGCATTGCTTTCTTCCACCTTTTTTCACTCTTCAGTGGTGGCAAATACTGGAGGACTTGGGAGCTACCGGGCAAAGCTTGGAAGACTGCCTGCAGCCCACAGGCCAGATTTTTTGCACTCCTGCTGTCCCGGAATCCTCTCAGCTAAAGAAAGACACAGGACAACAGCCAGCTTCTGTACAGACCATGAAAAACGTGTTGGTACCATCTCCCTCCTCTAATGTCTTCCTCTGCTCCCCATTCTGCCTCTCATATCAGTTAAGCACTATGGTTGAGAACCTGTAACTGTTACCAACCCATACAAATAAATCCCAGTTATGTATACATAACAACCAGTGATCAAATTTCACTGTTAAAATTGAAATGTATCCAACATTATCACTATCCAATGAACACCAACACAAATCTAACCCAGCATTCATCTATTGGGAGAGTCCCCACTAGACCTGGTCTGAGACTGTTATGTGTGTATGTAGTACAGGACTTGGCAGGCTACCCCCTGTGGAATATGTTGTGTAGGTCTGATCTAACTGAAAAATATGATTTTTCTGGAAAATATCCAACTTTGAGTTCACTGGCCTTGTGACATGTGCCTCCAAAAATGTAAAGCATATGCAACAAACATTTGTAATCATGTGTATCAAATGGATAGGGAAAGGGGAGAAATTTGCTCTATCAAATCTGTTTTTAAGAAACAAACATGTAGTTCATGTGGAAATAGCATACAACCAGCATGATCTCAAAAAAACTGATCATGTTGGTGAATGTGAGGTTGACAGTTCTGTCTGTTCCTACCTATGAAGAGTCTCATTCCATGAATGGGAAATAGCTCTTGCTACCTTTAATTCTCTGTTGACCTTTTTATTTTTTGTTTTTCTCTTCTGTTTGAAAAGCTTTCATGTACCTGTGCTGAGATATGAGGATCTACTTGGAGTGGGCTAAAAATGGCAGCAAAATATCTTTGCATCCTAGCAGCTTTTCTCAAAGACAATTAATCAAGTAGTATGCCTGCTTGCCTTCTTAGATACCTGATTTTGTATTTTCCATTACTCCTAAGCCTTTTTCCCCCTTCTATAAGAGTACTATTGAATTTTGAGTTGGAAAGTTAAAGCTTCAGGAATGCCTACTGCTTAGTCTAAGCTATGTCTTTCTTTATTTGAAACATCTACATGCCACCTATTTCACCCATGGCATCTCAGAGACTATAAATTTGAAATGCCTACCTTTGAATGAGTGTTTTTGTGCATTTCTTGCTAATTCTGGGTTTTCCAGTTATTTTAAAGCATCCCTTAGAATTGGTTTAAAAGTCAGCTCATTTTATTTATTTATTTGTATTTATGGTTAGTTATTTCTATTTGTATACTGCTATAATAGTCCATACCTGGGTTCTCTGTGCAGGTTTAACAATTAAAACAATACAACATTTCAAAATCAATAACACTAAGCCAACTTATTCAAAGCATATTAACAACATAGTCAAGATGTAAAAACATAGTACATGAAAATTAAAATATTACATAAAGCTTATTCTAATGTTTAAACTAAACCATTTAAACTAAAAAAGGGATCAACTAAAATCAAGTTACCACCAAAATAAAGTATGAAGATAGCCAGAGAAGAGATACATAATGCTCATCTCTTTAAAAGTGTGAATGCAGCAAACATGTTTGCAAGCACATGGACATTCTGTTGGATGTACTGTTGATGATGCTCCTGGTTTTTACTCTTCATATGGTTGAAGAGAGCCAGTATGGTCTTGTGGTTAGGGTGTTCGGCTGGAGACTCGGCAGATCCCGGTTCTAATCCCCATTAAGCTTTGATGCTCACTGAGTGATTCTGGGATAATCACAGGCTGTCGCCCTAACTGCACTAACTTGTTGTTGTGAGGATGAAAATGGAATGGAGGGGAACTCTGTAGGCTGCCTTGGGTTCCTCACAAGAGGAAAAGAAGGAGGATGTGAATGCAAGATGATGATGATGATGATGATGATGATGATGATGATGATGATGAGTGAATGAACCTACTGTATGGAACTTGTTGACCTAGCTATAGGATTGTGGAGCTCACAGTGAGTGTAAAAAAGGGAAGTAAATACAAATGGATTCCTCTCTTTCTTTTATCAGAAATCCTATTATCCAACACCCTCTTCCAGTCAGTATATTTATCTCATATTGATTGTTTTGTCTTCTGTGATTGCTCCTAAAAGCCATTTCTGCCGTTCAGAATTCTAAGTGATTGGCTGCTTCTGCCAATGACGTCAGGACCTATCAGAAGATGCTTTTCCCCAGAGGCTTTGTGTACAATGGAAGTGACACATATGTGCAACTCCCAACAGCTCAGCAACTAAGGAATGCAGATTTGTGCATTTGCAACTGTTTGCTCTGCGCAGCCACCAGCTGCACACTTAACAGCTTATCTCCTTGTCAGCAAAGTAAAAGAAAAATGAACACAGAAGAGAAATGATTTGCGGTTCCTATGAGAATTGTTTCTTTGGAAGCCACTGCACTATCTGGTAGCAAAGGTTTATTTGCAGTTGGAGGCAGCAACCACTAAATTCACTGGAGGCCTTTCCAGATTATCAGTTTATAAGCATCATATGGACATTTGTTGCTCATTAGTTGCCTCAGATTTCTGCATCTTTCCTTAAGGAATTGGCCCTGTTTCAGAATATTGCTGATTCCCTGCTGGCAAACTGAAATTTATCACTGCTGGGACATGAAGACATGTTTATGACCAAGTTGCCAGGGATGGATAAGAACCGACTAGTTATGAGGGTTGAGCCAAACCTTTGCAATGTTCAAGTCTGCCCTTCTCCTCCAAATGCCCTTCAGAGAAGCTGAACTGTTTGCCAAACATGCTGTTCTCTTATCATGGGCAAACAAATTTATTTCCATGTTGAAGCTGCTTTGGAAAGAGCTCCATTTTCAGCAGCTCAGCCAATGTGATAACAAGAAAATGTTGACTGACAGGGAGACTGCATTGTTGTCACCCAAAATTAGGGATGTCTATGAATGATTTCAGTTCATTTTTGAGCAGGATTTATCTGGTTTGCATCTTCTAGAATGAACAAAGACTTAGAGTTGAACTCCATATATTTTGGAGCTTGTAATGTGATCCAGGGACCAAAAAGAAAAGAAAATCATTTAACAGTATGCACAATTGAAAAATGTGCACAAATACACTTACAACAATGGGAGAAGAATGTATATATTTCAAAGATGTGCACAATTGATGCACTTCTTTGGAAAAAATTGGAATACATACAAAAACATGCATAAATTTTCATATGAAAAGGAAAAAAAGCTCACAATCTGTTAGGGACTTGGATTGGAACAAGCTTCAAGATAGAATGTGGCCCATTTCAGCAAAGTTGTGGATTCACACATTGATAAAGTCATGCTGGACACCATGGAGCATCACTCAAGACGTCGGTACAGGTTCAAACACAAGCAGTCACACTCTTGATCAATCCAGGCCAATAATGTCTACTCTGACTTGTAGCAACAGCCCAGCAATGGTGTTTCCCATGAGCTGATCTTATTACCCAGAGATGCCAGGCACTAAGCAGGGACCTTCCATAGATAGAGCAGATATTCCACCCTGAGCTATGGTGCTCCATGATTGTTTATGCATTAATGCTGTTGCTTTCCTCAGCAAAGACCTTTCAGAGGAGAAGCTGAAAACAAGCTGGAAACAAAGCAGATTTCTGAGAAAGATCCAGATGAAGAGCAACAAGACATTTCTTATCATATCTCTTATACTTTGCTTCTGCAGAAAGAAAATGAGCCAGCTCTTCTCATTTCCATGCAGCTTAAAGCTCCGCTTTAGATGGCCATGATACAGATGCCTGATATAGCTTTCTAGCCACTGATCAAGTACTAATTCAGGACCAATCCCAGCAAAACCTGGGACTTGGATCTGGGCAATCATTTCCATAGCTTTTTGTCTCCCTGCTCTGTTTAAACATGTGGAGCTCATTTATTGTTTACATTTTTCTTCCCAGTCTGCTCCAAAGGCCATTCAGCAGTGTATTAATTAGCTAGCACTCTGGTTCAGCAGACCGCCACGTTCACCTCATGCACCAGCAGACTCCCGCTGAAGTCCCAAGCACCTCTTCCCTTCAGCCAGAGAGGCATATTTCATGAGTGAATGGAATGAAAAGTGTGCTGCATGTTGCAAACTCCAGGTTCCAGGTGCTAAAGCTGCCCAAAGAATTTGTTGGGCTCAGAAAGTGTCTGCATGCATGGGGAGAAACCGGCAGAGAGAGGGGAGACAGAACATGAAGCTAACGCAGTTGCCTTTTGGCTCAGCCCAAGGCGTCTCAAGTTCAGCACGGTCTCCAAATGTCACTCAAATGCCTTTGGATGCTCACAAGCTGAGCAGAAGGAACATAGCCTTTCCCAGTGGTGTCTAGCACTGTACTGCCCTGTACATGCCAGTTTCATTTTGTTCTGATTAGAACTGAGCAAAATTTCTCAGATTTTCTTTGTAGAAAGAGAGAAATATTTTTTCTTAGTAACCCCCAGCCATTTTGCCAAAGTGTTTTGCCAGGTTTTGTTTGGCGGTGCCCATTTTTATTTATTTATTTATTTATTTAGCGAGCTTCTATACCACCCCATTCGCCGAAGCCTCAGGACAGCTCACAACAATAAATAAATACATATCAACCATATAAAAACAATATAATAACAATATAATTGAAGACATATTTAAAACCTATTTATTTTATCTTATTTAAAACTTTTTTAGACCGCGTCTTACCATAGAGACAGGGCATTTTCTACAATGCCCTGTGTGAGGTGCCATTTTTCTCACAATGTTCCACCTCATGTGAGATCTAAAATGGTGGCTCAGTGGCCAGTGCTTAAATTTTGCTGGGCCAAAATACAAAAACAAAAAACAAACAAAACAAAAGAAATAAGTATTGATAGTGAGCTCTTCTGAAGAAATTAAAGAATTCCTTCTTTCTCCCATCCTACCACAATATCTAGCAAAATGACCGCCCATTATACCACCATTAAAGGGGTTGGAGAATTCCAGGAAGCTGTTTTCGGCCTGTTCTGGAATGGCTATTGCTGTACTTCTCTGCCATGCCATAACTGAATGAGTGTCTCAACACAGCAGGGTGATCTGCGCACGCAACTAATACAGATGTATACAGTTACACATGGCAATGCTCATTTGGTCTTGACAGAAACTGACACAGATCAAGTTTCCCAAAAAATGTGATGAGGGTTGGAATAGGATTGTTGTCTTCTCAATGCCAGACTCTGCCTGTCATTCTATCATATGCAATATGGTGGGATATTTCAAAGGTAGCATTAGTTAGAGAACATTAAAGCTGGACTAATTTTGTGTGCTTCTATAACTCTGAATAAACCCTACGTTTATTGCAATATTCACTTTTTGCCTTCCTCAGAGGTCTGTTTAAGCTTTATATTTTGCCATCTAGTAATGGCCTGCAATATATCAACAATAAAGTGTTGCAGTTATTTAAAACAACAATGTCAGCAATGACTGTAATAAGAGGTGCCTTAAAGGTAATTTAATACTGGGGGTTTGGGAGACCCCATCTGCCAAACAGAATATGGATGTACAGCAAGGTCCAGAGTGTGGCAAGGTCAGTCAGCTGCCCACCCAGCAAAGAGTTTACAGCAGCCTTCCCCAGCATGGCTTCATCCAGATGCTTTCGACTGCAACCCCCTGCATGCCCTGGCCAGCCAGGGCAGACTGGCAGTTGCAATCCAAAACATTTGGAAGAAACCAGGTTAGCAAAACTGGCTTAGAGCCTCAAGAACAGTATGATTTTCACATCTGAGATGGCACCAAGGAAGATTCTCAGCGTGAGTCAGCAGCATTGCAGCTAAAACTTGAATCCGAAGAACAGAATCCAATGGGCGTGTCTATCCCTGCTGATTTCTTTGCATTGCACAAGTGATGGAACCCTGCTTCTTCAACAGAGCTTCCTAAGGGAAGCGGTGAAATGAGTGGAAACTTTTATTTCTGGAAGAAGGCACTGGAAGAGAGCTCAATGGACCAGTCTCTTTCCAGAAGTTCTACCTCATCATTGCACAAGTGGCAGGGGATAGCGGTGGAACAGGGTTGGCCGGGCACAAGAGAAGGGGTGGGGGCTTAAGCACCCTGTTGCATTCTGCCCTCAGACTGCAGTCCTATAAACTGCCATCCTATAACTTGGTGTGGGTGTAGGTGGCTAGACGGGGCCCCTGGGGCGGATGGTGTGGACTTGGATGGACTCTGAGGGATGGTGGAGGACAGGAGAGCCTGGAGGAATGTTGTCTATGGGGTTGTGAAAGGGTCGGACATGACTTAGTGACTAAACAAAAACAAATAACTTGATGTTAGTCCTGCTGAACTCAGTGGCTCCAATTTCCAAGTAAACAAGTTTGCCCTGCGAGAAAAGACCGAATGCACATTTTCTTTAAAAGCACACACATGTCCTGTAAATAGATGTGAATGAAGTTAAAGGTATTGTGCCATACAATGCTTGCCATTTCACTCAGAGGTGAAGTGCACTTTGAATATGGAAGACAATTATGTTTTCTCAAGCATATCTTTAGCCAAAAGAATCCACACAGTCTCTTTGGCTTTTAAATTAGTGAGAAGCAAGTGACTGAGGAGTAAATGAATTAAAGCTGTGGGCAAATGGCCTGTTGATATTAATCATTGTATTTGTTGCCATAGAAATTGTGAGTGGGAGGAGACCTGGAGGAAGAAACTTTGTAAGAGTTCTTGTGGGTGGCTCTCACCATTAGCACAGCTTCTTTCCTAACCTTTCTTTCGCACTGCATGTTGTGGCCAGGGCATTGGGAAAGGGATGGTAATTGGCACTGTGTGCAAGAGCAGGTGCATGTACACACACATTATAAACGAATATACAAATATTATAATATTTTTTTATTTATTTAAAGCTTTTATAGACTGTCCATCTACTGGCATCTTGGGATGGTTTACAGCAAGCAATGAAATGGCAAATAAAATGGCACAGCATTACATTTGTATCCCACCTTTTGTCCTTCCAAGGAGCTCAAGGCAGCTTACATGATTCTCCTCTTCCCCTCAGTTTCATCCTCACAACAACAACCCTGTGAGGTGGGCCAGACTGAGACTGGCCCAAAGAGCTCCATGGCTGAATGGGGACTAGAACCCAGATCCAGTCCTGGTCCTGCATTTTTAACCAATATGCCACAGTGGCAATGAAAAAAGGCAGCAGCATAATCCATTTCAGGGTTGGGAAAACCTGTGCAGCTGTGCTTTCAAAAGGCATTGTGAAGTTTACCACAGTTTCTGTGTCTTGAACTGCAGGTGGAGGGGCATTCTGGAGAGTGGGTGCATCCACCGAGGAGGCCCTGCTTCTGTGCTATTACCTCCTGACATTCTATTTGTCAGAGAATGACCAGGAAAAAACCAGTGACAAAAGGAAGGGGAAACTATTGTTACAATTAAATACACAATGTATTGTTAAAATTAAAATCTCACAGCCCTGCTGCAAGGGTAAGCTCTTTCATGGGCTTCACCTTTCTTGATGCATCTCTGTAGTTATACATTTTCTTGGGCTTTGGGAAATCCAGGCCCACAAGTCTGCTTATAGGCACTTCAGGTCTTGCAGCAGTCCCCCTTTGGCTCTCCCGCTGAAGCAGTTTGTGTGCCAGGTGTTAACTTCATATCCTCAGCCATTCTGGAATAGACTAATGCAAACACTACATCAGCACAGAGCCAAATGAATGATCACTGCCAGAGTAGACACAGACCAAACTCCTGATTACTGGCTATACCAGAACTTTTGTGCTTTGTGTCTCTTATCTCACTTTCCAGATTATGAGAGAATCTGATACCAGTAGCTAATTAGCCATTTTAATTATTGGTTGGTGTTTGCATAATGATGCTGAGATACCCAAGTCTGCCATGCTTCTTCCTCAACATAATATGTCAGCAGGGATACTCAGGGTAGTAACATAATGAGAGGACCGAAGCAGTATTCTCTGTACACTTCATTACTGCAGGTTGAAGCTCAAACAGTGGAGAATTCATCCCCTCTTCAGCAAGTGCCAACTAAAGCCAGCCAAAACGGTCCCGCTCTCTCAGCTGCCTCTGTTGCCGTCCACTTGGAAGGGCCCAGTTGTGGCACTCAAGCTTTTCATGCATAGGGTCAAAAGCCAGATCCTCAACTTGCTACCTAGAGCTTGTATTCCCAGGTAGAGCTAGGAAAGTTCCCTGTTTGAGACACCAAGGAGCAGCTCCCAGGCATCTGATTTTCACATCCCTATTTGACCCAATGAACCTTGTTTGTGTCTGTGCAGCTTACCAGCACATCCAAACCTGGCATGGAGGTTTCAGTGTGGCTTCTTCAAGACTCCTCGGGAACCCATGGCTTACTGTTGGATTGTTGAAGGGGGCTTGTTCTCATGGTGAACCTGGTAGTGTGGCTTGTCAGTAGCTTTGCAGCATGGGCTTTGGAGCCACCCAACAAGAGTGGGGATTGTGATGGGCAGCAGAGGGGGAGCCAGTAACCTCCTACTTGTTAATTTCATCCTGTAGTGCAACTAGAATATTATTATTATTATTATTGTTATTGTTATTGTTATTGTTATTGTTATTGTTATTATTGCATCCCATCATTTTTTCTTCCAAGTGAAACTAGGTGACTTACATAATTTTCTCTTTCTCTCAATTTCATCCTCATAACAACCCTGTGAGGTCAGTCAACCCCTCCCTGGGTTTGGCTTTTCCCTTGACTCTCAGCTCCCAAAGCAGCAGCTAAATGGGACAGAGGAGGCAGGTGTAATTACTGCTGGAGTATAGCTGAAATTACTTTCCTGATAATTACACATGCCCACCCCAACAGCTCCATTCCATTCAGCTGCCACTTCAAAATGAAGGGAAGTGCTGAAAGAGGCTGGGGAGTGACAAGTGTCAAGTCATGAGGGGATGCAGCCCTGTAGCTTTCCAACACTGTCTGGAGAGCCATGGGATAATTTGGAGTCCCACTCCAAGGACCTCCAACTGTGGAGCTACCACCCCAAATGAGGAGCCTCTGCCCTTCTGTTTCTCTGCTGGCATGGAAAGCACATGGCCTGCTACATCTTCACACTTAGAAATCAAACCTTGGAGAGGGCTAAAGGGGCATTCTAGGAGGAGCAGGGAGGAGCTGATCCCTCCAACACTGTCCAAATGGCATCCTGGCATCCTCCTCTCCCCATCTACAGCTTCAAAACCATCTGTTGAGATGAAATGCATTACCGCTGCCATGCCTCATGTACTGCACTGAATACTCACAAGCCTCTTCGTTCAGAGGAGGGGGACAGGATTGTGGTCCAAGAGTATAAATTTGAAAGGTGAGATTTCAACATCAACAAAGGGAGTAGTGAGAGTACTGGTGGAGAAAGTAAATTGCACATAGGAGAAAGTGTGCAATTGTGCAATTTTGAAAGACAGAAAAATAAAAATACAAAAACCAAACCCAAGTGAAATGGTACAGTTGGAGTTGGGTGGGAAGACAGAAAGTTTCTCTCTGCAAGGACAAAGATGTGAGATGCCCTTGAGGTATGTGACAGAAGTGTGATGGGAGGAATAAGAGAGAAACAAGGCACAGCAAGTCAGAAAAATGCTGGATCATCTTTTGAGAGTATTGTGGGTTAGTGAGTAGACAGCCAGCCCATCTCGGCTTATTTCCAGGGTGCCTTATTATGACATGCAAACTGGCCAATGAATGGTGTGGCTCAGTATGAAAGTAGTTTCTTATTTTTCTATGTACCTCCTTCAATCATATTAATTTGAATTGTGTGTTTAATTTTGAATTTCAAAGATTCAAGACTTTGTCTTAAAACCAAAGCAGACTGCAAAAATGTGAATTATTAAGTATTAGATGTGAAGTCCTGCAAAAAGCAAAAACACGAAACTAGGGCAGAGCTAGGTAAAAATGAGGACAACCCTGTTTTCCTTTAATTAAAACAAATGAACAAACAAAGAAACAAACAAAACCTGGAAAAAAAAAACAGATACACAAAAGAGAAAGCAGGGGTTGTGGGGTTTATTTTGTTTTCCCAACTTCCCCCTGGTTCCTTCACACCACCACTTTTTCTGTGACTTCACATCTTCAGTCTGTTTAAAATGCCCTCATTTTATTTACCATGTCAGTACACCTGGCTTCATGTCCTCCTTCCCCATGACCTGTACTTCTTACTGGACCAGCCCACCATGAGGCAGCAAGGGTGGGTGTTCAGGAGCAGATTTCGGGTTTTGTGAATGGCAGCAAGTTGTTTTGGATGCGACCCAGTGTAACTACACAGACCCCTCAGATGGCAGATGATTCTGGGCATCCAGTGGAGGGCAGGAGGTGTGCCACGGAATGAATTGCCTCCAAAACAGCTAGAAGTCCAACTTCAGACATCTGAGTGCCTTCACCTGCTCACAAGGAGGATTGGCTAAGGCACCATTGGGATTTTCACATCAGCAGAGGCTCCCACACTTGTCCCCCCACAGCACCCTCTCCCCCAGGACTACTTCTGAAGTCCCGCTTACAGTCTCCGATCTGCAGCCTGCACGAAAAAGACGTCACCAGCAGGAAGGATGGTGGGGGAGGCACTGAATTTGGAACCCCAGCTCTGGATTCAAATTGCTTCTCTGAGCTCAGGATTGGGACTTCAAATTTTCCTAGCTAGACAGAGCAAAGCAGACATAAGATTGCCCCATTCTTATTCTTATTACTCATTGTATTTTACTGCCAGGGAAACAGGGTGACGCTTGTGAGGTTTTCTGCATCAGGTGCCGAAATAACATGGCTGGCCTTGAGTATTGTGCACCTTGGTATTTTTCTTTTGGTGGGAGGACATTTGCTCCATATTCCCCATGGACTGAACTAGCATTATCAGAGAAAAGGGTGAGCTTGCCCCCATCCATTTATATCTGTTTTTTTCCAGCAGCTTTATTCCAAGATATGA
This sequence comes from Varanus komodoensis, assembly GCF_004798865.1. Classification (NCBI taxonomy): domain Eukaryota; kingdom Metazoa; phylum Chordata; class Lepidosauria; order Squamata; family Varanidae; genus Varanus; species Varanus komodoensis. The sequence continues at coordinate 19,050,579 of NW_025335440.1, read as the reverse complement.
TTGCCCCCACCCACAATACATACATCTGCAGGCTGAATAGATATAATCTGGAAAACTTCTATCACTTGAGTATGTTAACTATATAAAGTTTCCTAATTTCTGATTAAAAACTATTGCTTTGTGTGGCTGCTTTAATGTGACCCAGTTGTGAGCAATCTCATTATATCACCTTTATTTGTGCCCACAGGCATGGTGAAAGAGGCCTATCCTTACAAGTTAAGAGATCGGACTCAGCCCATTAGATGCTTGCCTCTTGTCCATCCAGGCCTAGCTCAATATGAGGTCAGGATTATACTCCACGTAAGGTTTTCTGCCCTGTTCTTTTCTGCATGTGATGTGTGAAGCCTTCTAGGATCTCCATGTAGGTTCTAGTCCAATGAAGCAAAACTTTTCTTGTGTGAAAAATTAAAAATCAATAATATAGCTGCTCTTGAAGCTTCTTGTTTGAGCGATGACCAGCGCATGCTAGAACTGAAGCAAAACCATTAATTTCCTGTAAAGCTGACATGTAACTACCGCTGGCAAAAGAGAAAAAAGTCATATAGCCATTCAAACGAATTTTAATATAAAATGTGTGGCTATAGCAAAAGTAAAAGGTTAAATGCTGAGAACAAAAATACTGAAGCTGTGAAGTGGGTAAGAAAATAGATGAGATTTTAAAAAGTTTTCTTCCTTTAGTTCTATTCTGTTAATTGTACTCACAATGGTGCCTTCAGTCAACATCTTAGACCTACTGCATGAGCACACACCCAAATGTGTGAACTCACGCATGCACACACACACCACTCCAGTCAGTGAAGACCCATTTAAAAAGAAGGATTGCTGAGTAGTTATTCCATCAATTGTAGCCTCGTATTGAAGCAAAGACAAGGCGCAATAGAGAGCTAGTGTAGTATAATGCTTAGGTGTTGGACTGGAACTTGGGTGGCCCAGGTTCCAGTCCCTGCTTGTCCATGGAACTGGGTGACTTTGGATCAGTCAGTACCACGCACAAATATGACAAGGATTGACTCTGTAAAGGGTTCAATCCACAAAGGAGCCAATCTAACGCACAGGGTTCATTTGAGTATAAGATGAAAAGAGAAGGATCATGTACACAACTGGGGTTCTCAGAGGAAAGTCTGGGTACAAATGTAACAAATAATTTTAAGAGTATCTATGGAAATAGCAACATCCCAAATTCCTAAGAGGAAGCCCCTTGGGCTTCAACTCTCACCATAGCTAACTAGTGTGACTGATGGTCAGGAATTCTGGGAGTGGAATCCAAAATATTGGGAGGGCACCAGAATGGGGAAGCTTGCCCTACAAAACCATACCAAACATAGGATGGATACATGCATGTATTTATGAGTTGCCTTTCAGCCCAAATAGGGCCCTCCGGGTGGCTTTGGGTAGTTCCAATAACAAAGATGTTGGCTCTGACCTTGGAGGACCTTGATGAGAGCTTCGACTATTGGGTGGGATAGAAAATAAGACAAATAAATACACAGATGATACTTTAAGGCTACAGGAGAGGGTCCCTTGTGAATGGAAGAAAAAGACTGCAAGGTGGAACTGACCTCAGGGGAATCCAGCCTATCAAAGGGAAGAGCAGGCTTTTGTGCTTAAACAAAGCAAAACTAACACAATAAGCAGGTGAATTAAGCTTGGATTACAAAGGAGAAGGTGGAGGGGTGGCACATGCCAGAAACATGTCAGAAATACATGGAAATTTCCCTAGTGAGGAAGAAATATGACTTTACAAAAGAAAAAAAAAATGAAGGTCATGACCTGACATGTAATCAAGAAATTGAAGTGTCTGAAAAATGATAATACTGCCATGCCAGCTGGGATTCTACTGCTCCGGGAATGGGGGTAGAAGAACTTGAGAGCTATAGAAGAAGAATTAATCAACTGAGTATCTAGCCCATTCATGCCTGACACCCTTAAAAATAGCACTTGTGGACTCACCACATAGAAGGTACTCAGTAGCGCTGAATGTTTGCCTTCTGTTCTTTTCCTTAATATTTAATTGTTTAGGACAACTAAGTATGAAGCGTAAACACTTCCCTTTTGTTTCCCCAAATGAGCATCTTCTGTGACAATCCTCAATCTCGTACATGTTCCAAAAGAGCTGTTATGCAATCAATTTATTGGAAGACCCATTCCACAGCTCAGATTAGTGAAGTCATCCGGTTTAATTGTTCTCAGACTTACAAGCTATGTGAGATTTCTTTAGAAATATCAGATTTCATACCAAATATAACTACATAAAACATTAATATGAGCATATCATTTTTTGGACTCAATCATATGCATATTTAGACAGGAAAAAACACTACAATGTGACCTTTTCTGCCCAAACTTGCATAGGATTGTACCATTAACCTGAGAAGATTGATATTGACCACACAGTCCTTTCTAACTCTCTCCAACATCTGAAAAGGAACTTGAATGATTTTCTAAATCCAGTCCATTAGAATTAGATGGTGTCTTCTGAAACACAGAGCTATAGCTATAGCCTTCTGCTTGGATATATTGAAGGTTTAAGAAAGTAATGCTCCTTTTGCTGGACCCAAATTTAGGCTTGTGCAGCTGAGGTAGAAGAACCAGACTTCCTTGCTTCCTCTTCCCCGCACCAACTACTCCAGCCCCCTAAAATATTACAGAAAAGGTTGGGGGCCCATATTAATCAGATGAGTCGAGGTAGGTAGAGGAGAAGAAGTGGGAATTAGGAAAAAAGGCCATTAAGTGGGGGCATTCTATTTTGAAAGGCTGATCTTAAGTCCAACCCTGATAAATTACAGTTATATACCTTCTGTGGGCTGAGGAAAGAACAAAAATTCAGAACGAGAGACTGTTTGCTGGAGATTAGATCATGGGCTGGCAAGTCACCTCTCCTGAGCTTTATTCTTGGCATTCTTCCAGTCTTGGTGACTTTCAGAAAACTCTGACGCTGCTCTCATGTGCCTGAGTTTCTGAAAGTGGTTTCATGTTTCACATCAAGGCCTCGTTCATGATGTTTCTTTGCAGGACTTGCATTTCCTTTGGGATTAATATATTGTGTGCCATCAGACTTGCTTTTTCCAGTTGCAGCTAGTGCACAAAACCAGGGAGAAGTGCTGCTGGATCTGGCCAAGGATCCATTTAGTTCAGCACCAGACCTCTGCTCCAAGACTCCCCAGCCACATACTTCCAGAAAGAGCACAAGTGGGCTATGAAGGCAGCCCTGTTCCTTACCCTCTAGCAACAGGAATACAGAGGGACTCTGGCCAGTGTTGATGGATTATACATCAACATACTCAGGTTTGTTTTTGTGTGCAATTTTCTTGCAAGGTAGAGGGGACAGAAAAGCCAACTCTAGTTTCCTTCAAGGCCTTTCTTTTTTCTCACAAGCAGCTGCATAACCAGGAATATCAGCTGCCCTGCACATACAATCTGCAACATGGTAAGAGTCCCACATGAAGACCTGGCCCCCAAGATCACTGGGCAGCTCACATGGCCTGTCCATTTGTCCCTTAATATTTCCCTTAATCACCTGCTGGCACCACCTACTGCTTGCATAGGGCAGAAAGACCTCTCCTTGATAGACTTGGCCATGTACTTCAAGCTGAAGACATAGGGTGGTAAGAGACACTTATCTTGGAATCAATGTAATATCCATTTAGACAGGGCATTTCTCTGCTCGTATGTTTGCCAGTCATCTCTTTGAAGGTATCCTCTATTGGAAGGGCTGCCTTGAACCTCCATGGGAAGAACTGACCCATAAAAACAAAAATTAAGTGGGTAATCTGAGTTCAGCCCTAGATTTTAAAACATCCCCACTCAAAGCCTTTGCCCATTGCTTTCTCTTTTAGCCAGTTTTCTCAGATCTCTTTCAACATGAATATGCCCAGATATTTATTCTAGCTTAGATCTCCTGAGTCTGTTATGCAACAATGATGACTTCATTGTTGAGAAGGTGATTCATAGCCTTAAAATGGTACTGGAAAAGGAACTGAATAATGGGAAAATGCACTTACAAAATGCCCAGTGCAGAACTGAGATTTTCAGTCAAGCATTTCCAGAAAAGCAGTGTGGGTAGTTTGGGAGGTTCTGGCATGCCTTATGCTTGTTCCTGTTCTAAACAAAAGCTTGGGTACAATTTGCCCATGAAGAAGCAAAAAATCTCTTCTTTTGCAGAGGTTGAATTGTCCTCAAATTTGGGAGCAGGAGGAAGTTTCAGCTCAGGGATAATAGAAATGTTGCATTCCTCTTAAGGCAGCTAACCTTGCCCAAGCTTGGGCTCCCAGCTGT
>NW_025335440.1:18957312-19046204 GCF_004798865.1 Varanus komodoensis | reverse complement strand
CAGTTTTCAGGTTTTATTGTAGTGTTGGCACTTTGCGATAAATAAGTGGGTTTTGGGTTGCAGTTTGGGCATTCGGTCTCTAAAACGTTCCCCATCACTGGGTTAGGGTTAGAAAAATTAGGTGTCCTGGTATGACGTTGATGGTTGGAATGTGTTTAGAACTGGCAGAAATGCTGAGCTGTCAGAAGAAGCTACTCAAGGAAGGCTTTTTCATAATCATGCTATTTTCAGTGGAACTTTAGCCCTGTATTAGGGTTGGGGGTGTGCACCAGGGTAGGGTTAGGGTTAGAAAAACGAGGTGTCCTGGAATGATTTTGATGGATGGAATGTGTTTAGAATGGGCAGAAGTGCTGAGATGTGCAGAAAAAGCTACTCAAGGAAGGCTCTTTCAAAATCATCCTCTTTTCAATAGACCCTCTCCCCTATACTAGCGTTAGGGGTGTGCATCAGGGTAGGGTTCTGGCAGTGGTGGTGAACCTATGGCACGCAGGCCACAGCAGGCATGCAGAGCCCTCACTGTCAGCACGCGAGCCAAGTTGCCCCAGAATCGCCCCAGCAGCCGAGCATTGGATAACAGCGCACATAGGGGCCATTTGCATGTTCAGAAAGGTGTAGCAGCGCCAGGCGATGACATCACGAGCCATGTCTCATTAGCCACAACTTCTCCGAGCTTTCGCATGGCCAGTCAGTGTGCTGCCAAGGATATATATATTTGCTTGGACTGGCTGCAAGTTGTTTTTTCTAAACTAAAACCTCAGCTTTCAGATTTTATTGCAGTGTTGGCACTTTGCGATAAATAAGTGGGTTTTGGGTTGCAGTTTGGGCACTCCATCGCTAAAAGGTTCACCATCACTGATCTAAGTTTACTGTGTTTGCAGCAGCTAGAAAATGGCAAATAGTTGATTCCTGAGTAGCCTAAAAGTACCTCTTTTTAGAGATCCACTAAACAGTAGTGATAACTTTGGAAATAAAAGAGAGAAATAGGTGGAGAAAAGAAGGAATTTTTTTCTGTAAGACATGTTTTGACCTCACAGGATTGAAATGGGGCTGAAACTTCCATGGCGTGTTCCTCTCATCCTTGAAATAAATGTTTGCCGAACTGTGAAAAACAAGCAATTGACCACATTTCTGTCAGAGCAGATTCATATTCAGCTGTGCATTATCACCATGCATTTTTTCTTTGCATCACAGGCTTTGGATTTTTTATTTCGAATAAACATCACCTTTTGCAAAGAGTACTCAGCCAATTCTGGTCGGGGAAAATCTTGATTTTTCTCATCTGTGTCTGCCAGTTGGCCTTGCAATACCAGCTCCCATCAGCAGTGCTCACTGGGACATGCCTAATGATAGCTATGTTCTCCCCGGGGTTTGGAGAGGTTTCTGCAACACAACTGTGCCCTACATAATGAGAGAGAGACATCGAGGGAATTCTAGTCCTTAGTAAACCTCAAGTGCAAACCAGGCTTGCTCTTTTCTATTATGTTCCAAGTCAATCTAAATGCATTACAGACCACAGAGTCACAAACTGTATTTGATTATTTATAACCATAAAATAAATGGAATAATTTGGGACTTGTGAATATTTCTCTCCCTCTCCCTCCTGCTTCTGCTACTACATGTAAGGGATGGAGCAGCAAACTCCCTCATGGATATGTATGATTAATGTGTGATGAATTTATAATATCCTGGTCTCTGGCAGCCATTCAGAAATTGCCCCAAACTTGTGCCTTCCGCATCTTCCCCTTGCATGATAACAACTTTAAATGGAACTTTTGGTGAGGCAACCTAGACTGGCTAAATGTGTACACTTAAAAAGAAAAATGTGCATGATGATTATTATGATGCTTTTGTTCTGGACAATTTTGACTCCTCCACATTTCAATAATGCACCTACTAATGATCAACTGTAAAGACAAAGAGCATCCGAAAATATTCCCAGACACTAGTCTGCCAAGATGAAAGAATGATACGGAATTGACTGATGTGGCTATCAGTCAGAGGTTCCCCGTGATTATAGCAACCTACATAGCCTGGATGCAGCTACATCAAAGACCTAATTAGGGGCGTGTGAATGTCTAAGCAGACTGTATGGTTCTGTGTCTGACTCTAAATGTCCTTTTCCTTGGACTCCCAATGGATTTACAAAATACATGAGGTGGATGGTATTGATTCTCTCTGCTAAATTTCCATTGATGAATCTTTTGCTTGTATTAACAGAGACAATCCAAACTTTTCCTTATTCCTAGGCAGACGGAGCATCTTCTAATAGGTTTGTCTTAATTCTGCAGTTCAAATATTGAAGTGATAAAGGAAAATCAATCTGCTCCCCCTTGCTCTTGGTTCTTTAAAAAAATCCAAGCTTAAATGTATTTTTTCAAATGTTTTGAGGTCTATAATCCAAAAGCCACAGCTGGGCAAGGCCTTTATTAGGACCACCCAACATTCCACAAAAATGTGCAGACTTCTGAGTTCTTGAGAAAACTTCAACTAGATAGTACAAAAATCAGAGGAAATTTGGTTGGTCTTCACAAAGAGAATGCCTAAATGTGAATGCTAAATATTACCCCACATGGATCAATACAGCTTAATTTGCTTTTTTAAGTGTTTCTACAAGGAAGCTTGTATCTTGAGTGAGAATGAAGAAAAATCCAAATGCACGCACACACAATTCCCACAAACATATTTGCCTTTCCGCAACTCTTACAGTGACTGAGTGGATATGTACAGATATCGCTAGTAAGAGGAGGAACTAACCTATTACTTAGCTTCATAATATGTTTCTGTCATCAGCAATCCAAACACATGATAGACCACCCTAAAGTTTTACCATATACATTTAAAAGAACTGTAATAATATAAGAATATACATACCCAAGAGCCACCATGCTTGACTGGACCAGGGTCTACCTAGTTGGGCATTCTGTTTACACAGTGGTCATCCAGCTTGTGTGGCAGGCCCAAAAACTGGAGGTCCAAACAAAAATACCTTCCCACTTCTGTGCCCAGGAACTGACATACAGAAGCATACTGCCATTTATACCATAGGCATTATGTGACCACCATGATTAACACCCACTGGCAGCCTTATCCTCCATGAATTGGTTTAATCAAATGCCATTCACAGCCTCTCAGCCCAAGGGTTGTTGTGAGGATGAAATGGAGCTCCGGAAGCTATGTTGGGTTCCTCACAGGAGGAAAAAGTGAGATACAAGTGCAATGTTGTGATGGTAATAATCCCCCTTTGAAGCCATCCAAACTGGTGGCCATCATGAAATGTTATAGTAGCATATTCCATAGTTTAACTGCTACATGACATACTTTTACCTGTTCTGAATCTCCTGTCACCAACAAGTTTCATGGAATGACCCTGAATTCTATTACTATGAGAGAGAGAAATGTTATTGTATTCCCTTTCTTGCCTATTTTATACATCTCTTTTCAGTCTTTCCCTCATTTACCAATTTCTAAACCAAACCAATCCCAGAGATTGTAACCTCTCCTCATGGAGACTCATGGAAAACCCTGCAGAAACACACACTCTGTTGATCTGCAGAGTGTTCTCACTTCTGGCAGCTGGTCATGCAGACCAGGAGGTTCAGGGATTCTGACTGGGTTTGCCTGATCCAAGTGGCTTGCCATGGCTTTTTGAAGCCATGCTGCAGCATCCATGTCCCATGCTGAATATGCAGCATTGCAGCTTATCTGATCTTTTTAACTCAGGAGCTGTGCATTAGGCAAGGCTTAAAACCCCTTGCAGAACTGTCAGTTTTAGGGCTATGCACAGATTGTTTAAACCCCACATAACCCACAGTCCCAGGTTCAGGTGACATGGCAACCTGTACCCATGGCTTGATTATTCAGAAGGGATGCTTGCACACATGACAACCCATCATGGCTTAACCAATCCATGATTTTTCAGTATGCACACCCCAAAGTTTTGAATTTTAGGAAGAATCTCTAAAAATACCAAAATCTATAACACATGTTGTGTGTGTGTGTTTGCATATGCATTCATGTATGATTATTACTACTGCAGTTTGCCATGACTCAGCAAATGATAATCATAATTCAGCTCATCTAGAAATACCAGAATTGGGTCCATATAATCACTAAAGCCTCGAAAAGCAACATCCAGACTGTTTTCCTGCTGAGTCAGAACACAGGATGCCCTTAAATCTAAACCAAACCAGATTGCTCACTATGATCCAGACTGTCTTTGATAAACTTTCATGCAAGGAATAACAGAACTCTATTGTTTCACAATTGGACATGCTCCATTTGGAAACCATCTGTACTTCCTTTCTTGCACATGCAGAAGATATTTTACAGTAAGCAGCCAAACTTTTTGATGCCTCTTCATGGGGGAGGGGGGCTTTTAGAAGGGAAGGAGGAAAAATAATACCCTTCAATCTTTTCAGGGAAAGATAAAATAGCAAGAATAACAAAACTAAAGTCCTTGAAAGTGTTTATGTTGCTTGGTATGATACAAATACAGTAAACTAAAAACATATCCGCTCAGAAAGGAATGTCAGCTGCAAAATGCATGTTAAATTCCTTTGAAAGTTTCAGTGTTAACAAGCCACTCTTGGCTTAACTCTTTATATTATCCATTATCCCACTGAAACATTATTTTCTGTGTATCTGTTGGACACATCTTTCTGTTGCGTTAATTTCATAAGGACAAAAGAAGAGCTCCACTGGGACAGACCAAAGGCCTGTCTAGTCCAGTAGACTAATTTTATTCCAGAGGACTTCTGTTTACACAGCAGTGGATCAGATGCTGATGGGAAGCCCACAAGAAGAATGTGCATACAACAACACCCTCCTGCTTGTGTTCCCCAGCAATGGATGCACATAGGAAAATGTCCACTTATTCTGGAAGTCACATAACAATTGCAACTAGCGATCATTGATAACCATCTTCCCCATCACTTTGGATGGGCTTCTTTAATACTGTCCAAGCTGTTGGTCATCCTTGTATCACATGGTAGCAAGTGACTTAGTTTAAATATTATGTTAATCCCATTACTTTTAGAGGCTGCCTTTTTCCGCTCTTGCAAGAAGCCCAAAGTGGCTTACATGATCCTCCTTCCTCACAACAACAACAACCTTGTAAGGTAGGTTAGGCTGAGATACCCTGATGGGTCCAAAATCACCCAGCAAGCTTCATGGGGTGTGGGAACTAGAATCAGGATCACCCAAGCCCCATGCCAGCACTCTAACCATTATACTACACTGCCTCTCAAGTATGTGCCATGTGGAGTACTTCCTTTGTCTACCACTGAATTTTATTGGATGGCCTTGAGTTTTAATGTTATGTAAGAAAATTGAAAGAAGTCTTCCTGTCCCATTTTCTTCCATGCCCCCTCACACTTACCCATCTCACCAAGCCAAAGAGTAATTCTATTCATGTTTAGCCCATAAATAATTCCCAGAGTTTCCAGCGCTCCACAGCATCGTGGAGTTGCAGGCCTTTCTGCCCACACACTTATTTTCCTTTCCTCCTCCACTGCCTCCTTATACAGAAGACATGCAAGTTTTTAGACTAATGGTGAAACCAAGAGTGAAATTTTTACTTTGCCGTTTCCAGCAGCACGAATTTGCACAAAATAAGATGACATTTCAACCTAAATCACCTGTCAAAGGAAGCAAACTCTGACAACCCAGATTTCTGTTGTGATTTCTGCACTCCCTTGAAATTCAAAGCAAAGTGGATAGTTGACTTTGCTTTTTCGTTAATACCTAAATTTCATCTTTGGCTCCCATGTTATCTTTCACCAGGCAACTCATTCTGCGCTGTCATCAGCTGGAAAAAAATTTCACTTCCTTTAGGGTTGAGATTTAGTAGTATTATTTTAAACCTTCCAGAAGATTTTATCAAGGCAATCTGAATAAAGCTGCTTTATGCAATTCATTTTCTCTTTTCCATTATACTTCTGTGCAAATTTCCAGAATAAAGTAACCATTAGCAAAGCGCTAATTATCTCTGGCAATAAAGAAAAGAATGTATATTTTCAAAGGACCATTGCCTTTGTAACCCTTTTAAATTTACCTTTCCTAACCTCTGCCTTTGTATATGCATATACCAACCAATATAGTCGATTTCAAACATTTAGTTATATTGTTCATACCGTTTTAGCTTTCACTTTAAAGTCATCTTATTTTTTTCAGTTTGCCCATGAAAAAGCAGGGGATTCAGAAAGGAATATACGCTGCAGCATGAACATTAGAAATCTTCCAGTTTTTAAACAAGTTACAGGATAAGATCCTAGTCTGAGTTGCAACAATCCTTCAAAAATAAAACAGGCCTAAGGATCTCCAAGTAACACATTAAAACTACAGGGATTCCTTCTGTGTTCATCATTATTCAAGCATCCTTGCCTACATGGAAGGAAGACTGGACAAGGAAGGGGGGAACTACATTGCAGTCATAATGATGGAGACCTGTGCATGTTTAGATGAGAGTTGTAGGGTTTAGTCTTTCTAGATACATTGTCCTCTTAACCTGTCCTCACTCTTCTACTTACCAGTTCCAAATATGAGCTCAGAAGATACAATATGTTTCACTTTACATTCATATGCTCAGTTATTTCTGCCTCTGGATTAGGATCCCTGCTTCAAATAATCAGTATCATTTGAGACTGCGTGCTCCTCTCCTGCCCTTATTCAGGCCCCCAAGTTACTACTCAGTGGTTCCCTCATACTTATTCAACCAAACTGTTAGGCAATTCCAATCCTGTCCTGTCCCATGAAACCAACTGCAACATTTTGATTCTCTTGAAATGCAAAGAACTTTAGCTATTTTATCATTAGCCAAACTGCTGTAATTCTAAGTGTGTCGGTCCAGGGCAACAAAGACTTGAGTACAAATCCGCCATCAGCCTGGACACCCACTGAACAAATTACTATTTCTCAGTCTACCCTACTGCAGGGGAAGAAAACCAGGGATGCTGACTTTAGCTTACTGAACCAGGGAAATATAAATAGTATTAATATGATCTCCACAATGTATTCATCTGCAAAGGTTCCCAGTCCATAAAAGGAAATCTCCCCATCTTGCCAGTAAAAGAAGAAAGCAGAACAGATTATCTTTATATAGCAAAATTGTACTCAAGAATGCCAATTCATAAATGTGGTTTCATTCACAAATATGCCCTGCATGTAATAAATAGCAATAAGAACCACAAAACTGTTAAAATATTTTGTTCTGAACCTTACTTTACCTGGTGTTTTTAGGGATTCTCATTTGCTTTGTCAGTAAGGATCCCATTTTTCCACGTTCCCTGTAATTCAAGCTGCCAGCTGACATTCACTCCCCCAGAAGTGCTGCATACATGACATTCTTTTAAAGGCACATGGTGAAATTGTGAAGCAGAATGAAGAGTGTTTGAAGAACTTTGCCACCAATTTGCTCCTAAAATGTGATTTCCTGCTTGTGTCTTCTCTGCCTCCACCTGGCTTTCCAGGGTTACTGATTGCAATGCAGGCATCAACTATCAGCACATTTTTGTACCTGAGTTGCTCCGAGCTCATGGTGAAGGAAATGCAAAGCAACAAAGAGAGAGAAGCAGCTCCTCTGTCAAATGATGTCGCTTTTGCTCACTAGGCCAGAATGAGCACATTCAGCCAGTGGACAATGATGTGATCTGTGATGCATGAAACATTTTAAGGGGTGGGAAACTTGACTTGGTATTTCTATTTGTGACCTATAGGTTTCTTTTCTAACACTCCCCCCCCATACTCAATTGTAGTTTGTTGGAATATTTATGGAGCTAATCAAAGTGCCTCACCTCCCCACTCACCCTCTCACACACACACCTCCTCTCCTCATGCTATTTCCATCATCACTTTGCCATACTGTAAACAAGAAACAGAGCCAAGGGTCACACTATATATAGACAGATGAACAAGCAGAACTATGCATGCAAAAATGAGCTTGGTGCTTAGCAACTTTCATTGACAATTTTTATTTGGCAAAGTAGGATGCAATCTGGACACAATTTCAGGGAGGTTCGTAGGATTTTCTGTTTCCTTAGAAAGAGCCATTTATAGAATCAGGAGATGTAGGAAATTGCATGCTCAGGAAATATTCCCATAAGAGGGTCAGCAGGGTTAGGAGGGTGCTCAGGGTACAGAGAATGAAGAGGGGCCATCCCTGCCCACCAGTGACCCTGCCAAAGCTGCTGTTGTGACCTGACACAACTCTTTCCTTGCTAGCAAAAGAAAGCATCAGGGTGGCAGCCAGCAAAACAAGCCTGCAGGGCCCATGCAGCAGCATTTCAAAACAGTGCTTTAAAAATGTATGTTTTGAACAGCAGCGTTCTGAATTTGGCACTGCCTTGTGGGAAGGCTAGCCATTGATGTTGCTGCAGCAGCAGCAGCAAAAGGACCACCCCTTTCTACTGCTGTGGTGCCCTCCTTGGTCATTACCCCAAAGGCAACATCTGGTTGTTTCAGATCACTGCTTCTCAAAACAGAGGGCAAGCAAATGTTTTGAGATGGGGCAGAGTAGGTCCTGCAGGTGCATCCATCGGGTGATGCACTGCTCCCCAGAGTGGCTGGCCAGACCAGGAGGAAGAGTTGCCAGAACAAAAAATGGAAAAAGGGAGGGCTGGGGCATGTTAATGCCCTAGCAGCAGCTCTGTGCTAAGGAGGCTGGTACCTGCTCTACTTCAAAGAATCCGAGCCTTATAAAATGCTCCTTGTATGACTTATTTGTGATGCATAGAAAAGTGGCAGGCCTTGCAATGGCCAGTGCTGGGAACTTGAGCTGAACGACTTGCTCCCAAGTTTGACTAAAGTTGCATCAGTGACTTGGGAGCAGCAAGCAAGCGACTCATAGAAACAGAGCAAGTCAGAAGGGGCCTCCTGGGTCATCTATTCTGACCCCTGGCTCCACTCATGACATGCCTACTATGTGCATGTCCAGCATATCCTTGAACACCCTCACTGATGTGGCTTCACGCACCTCCCGTGTAAGCCCATTCCATACCCTAGGGGTTCTAACTCTCAGGAAGGACTTCCTGGCATCCAAACTGAATGGTTTCCTGAGCTTTGCTCCACTGCAACACATCCTGCTCTCCTCTGCAGGGGAAAACAGGTCTTTACCCAACTCCATGTGACTCGACTAGAGATTTTTATTGGTTTTAAGACTGAGTTGTTTTTTGGCATGAGGGAAGGACAAGGGGGTGGTGGAAGGGGGAGCGGGTTGCAATATGAGTACTTATGAATGTGCAGAGTGCCACAACCTTAAGATGGAGATTCAGTTAGGAGCTTATAAGATGTAAGTTAGGCCAGACAATGGCTGAAGATAAGGGCCGGCTGGTTTTGCTGTAAGAGGAAAATTAAGGATTATAACTGTGGAACCCTTAATCATGTATTGTTTGAATTCTAATATGAAATGACCTGATCCAGACTTACTGGACTGATATGCTGATGATTATGCACTGGGTTTCTTACTTGGGGAATTTTCCAACACCATTCTCAGCTCACAAAATGAATCTAAATGCATTTTCAAAATGCATATTCTAAAAGAAAATAGAATGCTTTTTCTTTTGAGAGAAATACTTTAAAATACACATGTGTCAATAAGCAAGATTTCAATGCATATATAAATGCAAATGTTAAGTTGTTTTATATATAATATGCATATAAATATGAAAATAGAACAGACCCATGAATTAACACATATAAAAATGATACAACCTCAAAATAGACGGATTTGGCTATTCCTAGTTATTCCTCAATTTCATCCTATGAAAGCAGAGTATGAACTACAGGCAAATTGTACAGATTTCACATCTCATGAGGAGAGTGTAAATTTGCCCATGGGTTGCCATTTATACCACCCACAGATTACTGCAGAAAAAGTTCACCACAACACCAGTGGTATTACTGGAATACACCACATAGCGGGTTGCTCTTACAAGCTTCCCCTAGGGTAGCACAACTAATTCAAGCAATCCATCTTGTATTTGCCTGATGCTAGCTCCATATGTCACACATGGCATCTGCTAGTCTTTTCTCTTGACGACAGAGAGCTGCCTAGTTGTGTCCTCCCCTTCATTTCAACAGCCTTCATTATTTCCATGTGTTACACATCCTCTTTATGTGAGCGACACACTGGCTATTTACAAGAGAGCCACACTGGCTTGGGCTCTAAGCGGCACAGAACTGGCTGGCTGCATGCCTGTGAGGCATGGATAAGTCCCCTGGTGCAAATCTCAGGTTGGTTCCAGGCTTGCGTTGCTGTGAGAGGAGGGCTACTCTTGTGCTAGTCCCCTGCACCTGATTTTGAACCACCCATCTCATGAATGGGGGTTCAAATGACATGGCAGTGTCTGAGCAGGGAATGTATCTACCAAAAGTCACCCAGTGTGCTGCAGTCCTCTTGTGCCCCTTGGCAATTCTTGTACCCTCTTGCCATGCAGCTAATGAGGGCAGGGATGATTTTAGCACAGCAGAAGGTAAATGGGGGTCACTTTCAGGGGTGGAACTGGTTCTTGAACTCTGTTTGGAGGATTAAGGAGGCCAAAATTATCACCCCAGGTTTAATCGAGGATCTCTTTGCACAATAGTTTTATGGATCCTCTAAGTGCTTTTAGCATCCCAGTCACAGAATAAACCAGTTTTCAGGGGACTGGAAAGGATACCAGTGGAAAGGGAGGTTGCCACCAGTGATAGCCAACACATTACAATTATTTCCAGTGAGATCTACCAAAAAGAGTTGCATCAGCTCTTCACCTTGTAGCAGGAGTGCTGCAGTTCCCATGTTTTCAGGCAGAGAACCTGGCAGTCCTTCCTTCCTGACATTATAAGATCCCTGGATCTCAAACCAGTCCACTCACTCTCTAGCCTTCCTCAGGTTTTTGGTTTCTTCTTCAGGATTCCATGGCTCCTTAAAGTCATTGAGCATGACCAGTCTTGATGGTATCATTTTGCCTCCTTTGTGGTGCTCTTTTTAATGTTTTGCACACCTCAGAGTTCATCCAAGTTCATGATCTTCCTTTTCTTTCTCAAAGGCCTGCTTTCACTCCAGTCGTGTTGACACCCAATCTGACAGTTCCCACTTAAGTTTTTCTTGGGTGACTAAGCCAGGGGGGAATGTGACAATGTCAATCTCACGTCAGCTAAGGACAGCCCCTCTATCCTCCTTAAGTCCCACCTAACTTCAGTACTACCAAACTTTACAAAGTGGTTTTGATAACTACTTGTATCAACTACCAACTATGATAACTACCAGTGGAACCAAATACGCAGAAAATATTGCAGTTCCAGCATTCACTCCTTTGCAAGCAGAAATGTGAGACACCTTAATTCTGCTGCAACTCTGGATTCTTTTGTGGCAATTATCAGTGGTTTTGAATTATGTAAGGGAGATTGAGAATGGATTCCTGAGCATTTTCTTTAGCTCTTTGTTACTTTGTGCTTTGAAAAATTACTATTCCATGCTTCAGTTTGGACAGCCTGCTTTCAAGACAGAACAGCTCTGCTACCCTGCTGAATGCATGTTTCTTGCCACCCACACTTAAAGTACTCTTGTTTCTTGCTGGGTTTCTCTGAAATGGCAGGCAGCAGGGCCTTGTACTGCACGAAAAACTCATGATCACAGGGGATGGAAACTATGCCAGCCTGGAATTCTTCCTGCTGTTTCCATATGATATCCTCATTTCAAAATTCTGTGAAAAATAATGTGGAAATATAACATGAGAATTTCTGCTATTCTCAGGTGTCATTTTCACCTGTTGCATTTGAAATACTCTATTAAACCTTTTATTTCAAGCCAGCTGTGGCAGCAGCTTTGCAAAGGTGACAAACACAAAATGAAAATCTAACCTCGCTTTACTCCCTTCTGTGTCTTTATACATCAGTATTTTTGTACTCAATCTGAGATTGCTGCAGGCCTCCAGACACTATTCTGGATGTTCTTTTTTCCTTTCCCCACTTTTCTCTCTCTTTTGTTCTATATGTTCCTATGTATACAAGAAAAGTCCACCTTCTCTAACTCCTCTGATTTCTCAGTTGTTAAACAGGATCAGCACCATAAAAATATTCAGACTTCTTTCCCATCTTGCAATCCTCTTCTCCCAAACATCACCAGAAATACTTGGTGCTTGATAAAAGATTTGCTCCTTGGGGTTTAGCAAGGAGTTAGTTGCAGGTACTCACTTGACAGTACCCACTTGTGAATGCTATGAGAGGTAAGCAAATGATCTTCTAGACAAGGTGAGGGCACAACGGCTAAATCTTATGGAGGACTTGTCTGTCTCGGCACACTCCTCAAAAGCTTTTGACTTTCACAGTGTTGCACAGCATTACAGGTGTAACCCAAATATATAATAGCAATTTATATAATGGCAGGCAGCATATGAAAAGAAAATAAATGTGCCTTTATGTATGCTGTAGCTACAGGGTAAAGTGGAAGCCACAGTGTATCCATCTTAGCTATCACTGTACAGAATCAAGGTGCCTTTCTTTGAGCCCACTGCAGGCAGACTAATAGGTACTCCCTGACTGTTTTGAAACTAACTGGAAGCAATGTTAACATTTAAAGTCGCCAGATGACAACCTGGAGAATATGCAGGTGCCTTTCAACTCCACAGTGAAGAGCACAGATGAGCTAGAAGGAGACTACAGCTATCAGACCATCTCCTCCATATACAATAAGTTACATTTCTGTAGCCATTTGTACATGGAAAAGATACAGAAGGTGGGATAAGCCATGGATCTGTTGCTTCCTGCTTCTTTTGAAAGTTTAGAGTGGCAAAGGCATTCTCCAAGTTGCAGCCTGGTGACTCTGTTCCCACCACAGCCGATCCTCACTCCTGTGACAGAGCATTTCAGCTTCACTCTCTGTTTCAGAGGGTGCTTGTTGTTGTTGTTGCCAGTCACGAAGTCGCGTCTGACCCATCGCGACGTCATGACAACATCCCTCCAGGCCTTCCTGTCCTCCACCATCCCCCAGAGTCCACTTAAATCTTCCTTCTTAAAATAAAGTATGCTGACAGAAACCCTTTTGAACCCAAACACCCATGGTAGCCCTTCCCAATCTGGCGAATTCCAGATGTGTTGGACTTACTGTCCAGCAAGCCTGACCAACAGCAATGCTGGCTGGGTTGAGAAAAGTTGGTTCAAAACATCTGGAGGGAACCAAGTTGAGAAAGGGAGTGTTTACCGCTGCATAGTCTGTTTGTATACACTACAACTGCCACCTCATTTGTACAATAAAACAGCTAATGAACTATAAACATCCAGATACATGAGCGTGCTATTTAATTAAATATACTGCTGCAAGCATGCTCTTTAGGTGCAGCTGCTGGAGCTGCCCGTCATGGTGAGGATGGAGGAGAGGAAGTTAACTCTTTCACTCCACTTTATGCTCTGAGTCCCAGACCGTATACAATTAGATCGTGTTTAGGCAGTAGATTAAATGTGGCAAGATTGTGTGTTTGGGTGGGGGAGGGTGCAGTCTTGCCCCTTACCTTGTGCATTGAATATCCTTGCCATGCCTTCTTCAAAGGGTTTATGTTGTCAACAAATCAGAATAATTGGTGTTCAGAAAAGTGCGAGATCTGATGAACTTCTAGAACTGCTTACGCAGACAGATACGCTTATGCACACATTGCTGTTCATTAAAAATCATGCCGTTATTACAATTAAAAATATTTCTCCTATCCTGCCACAAGAAACAGCTCAAACTGTCCTGGGGATATGACATATATTTATTAGTGTTGCACTAAAACACTCAACTCGATGGAAGTCAAGGCAAGTCACTTTATGCAAAGCAATTATGCCTTATATGAAAGCAAATCAGCAGCATGCATCCTAGATACCCCAATTAAATTACCCCCTGCCTAAAACCTAGCTGTAGCCATTTTCCCCTTTCTTCTTGCTTTTTTTTTTAAGAAAAGTTTCTTTCTGAAGGGGCTAATTGACAAGAAGTAGTGATTTCCAAGGACAAGAAGAAAAGATCAAGCTGAGAACATATTCGGTATAGCTCAAGTACTTAAAAATACAGAAGAACCACAAAGAGAAGTCAAGAAGAGGGATGCCTTGACCTGAGCAAACTTTCATGTTGTATTCTATGGACCAATTTAAATTTCACAGTGCAAGCCTGCTCATGTTTACCCTGAATGTGTTCTGCCAAGTTTGAGGGGAATTACTCCTAAATAGGCAGGTAAAGCCTTACAGCCTCAGTGGCTCAAGTCATGACCTATAACTCAGGTCCACTTCAGAAATGCAAGTAAAACAGGACTTGATGGATGCACAGCATGCCAACTCAGAAGGACCACCTGTCACTTTTCCTATCCTGCTCTTTGGAGTTCTTGAGGCTTTGGAGGTAGGACCCCTACTTTCATCCTACCTCTACAGTATAGTATAAGTGCTATTTGGATATGTTACAAGCAGATTGGAATCTACAGCAGAACCACAAGATGGCATTGGTATTGTCCCAGAAAGAGCTGCATCTGGTTCCAGGTAGGGGGATACCATGGTTAATTATCTCTGAACAACAACAACTAGGGAAGGGGAGAACTGTCATGCTCTTTATACAACGCTGATCATTGTTGGAGCACATGCTAATGAATACAATGTAGTTTGCTAAAAAAAAGTGACTTTGCCTGAGTACATGCATCTTGGCAAACAACCCTGTACAGCATGCAAAATTTTGCATGAACTTGTTAGTCAGACATTACCCTGGCCCCCATGCTCCTCCATCCATCCATCCATCCTCACCATGCATCCTGCAGGACTTTGAGGTGTTTTCCTGGCAAATTGAGGATCCTGGGTGAAACCATGGTGAAGCATAGGAACCTTAGAGCAGACCACCAAGTCTGTCTGTGGTTTCAGGAAGCAAAGCATACTATGCAGAGATGCAGTGACTGTGGCCAGATGGCACGAGACCAACAAGGGTCAGGAACTGTTGTGACTTCTCATGATCTGCAAAGCCAGTCCTTGTGAGATGCACAACTGCCATTGTGGGAGAAGTTGGAGGAATTGAAAAGGTGATGTGTGTTGGGGAAATGGTTTTGCTTTTTGCTTGATGTGAAGGGGTGGAGTTTTTGTTTTTGTTTTAACTTCACCGCTCCTTCCTAAAAGCCAAAGCACATTCTGTCTTTTTCAGGAAGAAACACCGCTGAAAGCAATGTGATTTATTTCTGAGGGGACATGTATACCAGAGTGTTTTCAGCTAGTTGTTCCTTGAAGCCTCTCTTCCATACTAATTTTCACATAAGGAAAGCAAATTGAAGGTAATGCGATTTACTTCTGGTATGTTTCCATCTATTGCTGTTGTCCCTTTCCTGTACAGAAATAAGTGTCACAGGTGTCAGACAAAGGCATTTTTTATCTCCCTATCTTCTGTTCTATCTGTACACAGAACATATCAGAAGGAAAGCTAGATTAGTGAAATGAAAGGAAGGAGTGAAAATTGGAGCAAGATATATCAATAATTTAAAATATGCAGAGGATACCATATTACTGGCAGAAAGCAGCAGTAAATTGAAATGACCCTTGATGAAACTGAAAGAAGAAAGTGCAAAAGCAGGACTGCAACTGAACATTAAGAAAAAGAAAATAATGACTACAGAAAATTACATCTTTAATATTAACAATGGAGAGACTGAAATTTTGAAAGATTTTGCATGCCTTTGTTCACTCAACAATTCAAAGGGAGAGTACAGCCAAGAAATTGGAAGAAGACTGAGACTTGGAAGTACCGGAATGAAGGAACTAGGAGATCATCAAGCTTAAGGATGTTTCACTGGAGACTTAGGCCAAGCTTATCCGCATTATTGTACTCCTGACTGCCATGTATAGGTGTAACAGCTGGACAGCCAAGAAAGCAGACAGGAAGAAAATGGATGTATCCAAAACCTGGTGCTGGAGAAGAGTCTTGCAGATACCCTGGACTGACAGAAAGACAACCACGTGTGTCCTAGATCAAATCAAGTGAGAACTTTCTCTAGAAGCAAAAATGGCAAAACTGAGGCTGTGATACTTTGGGCACAACATGGGAAGGCAAGACTGACTAGAGAATACAATAATGCTAGGGAAGGTTGAAAGCAGAAGAAAGGGAGGAAGACCAGCTATGAGAAAGATGGATTATATAAAGGAAACCACAGCCTTGAGTTTCCAAGAGCTGAGCAAAGTTGTCAAGGACAGGACAGTTTGGAGAACACTCATTCTTAAGTGACTTGATGACACAAAGCAACAACAAGCCAAGGAAGGCAAAGCAATTTCCTTTGGAATAGACATGGGCGTTTGTGCATTTCCAGCTAGTTATTCCTCACCCAGCCCTTGAAACATTGTGAGTGCTGTGTGTTCTTTGCAGATTAGTGCCAGCAAACACAGGCATTTGCAAGTCTTTAAAAAGCCCAATAGGACATTTCTTCATTGCCAAGCCCCTCCCCACCAGCCCACCCCTGCCCCCGCCCCCGCCCCCGCTAAAGCCACCATCGCACCCCAGAGCAGTACTGCAATTCAATACCACAAGTTTAGCATTGTTAGGGGTGGGGGGAGGAATTAACATCTAAAACAGTTGTGATGTGATGATCTGAAGAAATCCAGGATAAATGGAAGAAATAAAGTGGGGAAGTCAGCTTGGGGTGGGCATTGTGTGGTGTTATAGGGCATGATGATTGCCAGGGTCCAGAGCTGAGACATGGCAGCAGGAGCCAAGAAAAGAAGCACAAGGACAACAGAGACTGAGGGAAGACACAGTCGAAAAGCAAGGTTGAATGGCAAGGCCAGGTCATAGGCACCAAGCTGGCCAGGATCAGGAATGAGATTTATGTATCAGGGCAGAACAAGGACACGGCCGTAAACAAGCCAAGGATCAAGAACGGGAGGATAGTCAGAGTGCAGGTACCTGGAGGCAGGATACTCAGCAAGATCAAGCAAGATGCAGGATCTGAGCCACAGCTGGCAGGCACACCTGCAGTGCTTAGGCAACAAGTTATGGCAGGATACAACAGGAGCCAAATGTAGCAAGGGACAAGCAAGGTGCAGGAGTGGAATTACATCACAGCCACCAGGAAGACCATGACACTGAGGAGAGGCAGGAAAGCCTGGCAAGACACAAGCACTAGAACAGACAGACAGACAAACAAACAAACAAAAAACTGTATTAGTAAGGCAAGTTCTTGCAGCACTTGCTCTTGTATAGCTTTTCTCCCTGGGCTCCCAGCTGGCCCTCATTAGGAGACTGAGTGCTACAGCAGGGCCTTGCACCAGTCCTGTGAATACTAAGGTGGTTGCTCTGTTTTGGGTCAACAGGATGACCCAGATCCTGTAAAAACCCTAATATACATCCCTCCTCTCTGGTATTAGTCAGTGTGCTGCACATGTGTTCACATTCCACGTAAAGTGGTATGTATTTGCTTTAAAAATCAGTACGAATCATTCCTTTTTAAACACACATTTTCTTTTAAAATATACATTTCTCATTTTTTACTCAAAAGAGAGATTTTAAAGCACATTTTGAAATGAAGTTTGCTTTGTTTGCTTTTTGAGCTAAGAACACCTTCTGATTTACACAGCAGGCTAAGGAAGATGGATCAGGTCATGTTCATATCAAAATCCACAAAAATCCTGTTGCTAACATTTGTTTAAAACAGCCACAGCAACAAAGTTTTCCCCCAAATATTGCTAAAAAAACCTAGCAATATTCAGTGAAAATAAAATAGTGCATTAGATTCAGGTTTGTACACAGGTCTCAGTCAAGGAAACAAACTGTCCTTCCCAGTGGCACTAGAACGTTTATACTTATGTATGTGCATATATTTTTACAGACTTTAATTAACTTTAAGAGGCTTTCTCTCTCTTCAGAGAACTCTCTAGGGGCCATAGTTCTGTATGAGAGGTTTGGGATCTCTCATGGTGAAGCCTCTGTAATTCTTGGTGGGAAATTCTTTGGGGGAAAAGCATGACAAGCCGTTAAAAATGGATTAAAACTGCTTTTAGTTTGTACTGTAAGGGCATTTGCAGATGAGGCTTTTGTCATTCAGCTGCAGTGCCTCATTCACAGAGTTTTGCTGGGGCTTCAGATAATGTCAGCTTGTTCCTATAATGCTCCAGCATTTTCCTACTGCTTCCGCCATCTTGATTCTTCCTACCAAAAAAGTCATTATGAAAGAAAAGATATGTGCGCTTATCCATGTTTTTGATTGGTCATGCTAGGAGTCCTCTATCTGGAAACACCAACTTTAATTAATAATAATAAAAATAGGGCATGATACCTTAGCATAGTGGCTTCCAGGTCAAACTTCTTTTGTGATATTTTAAAGCATAAGTGCTCTGTTATGCAATGCATTTATCTTTGAAAATGTGTGGGCAGCACAATCTGTTGGCTGTCAGACACTGTTTAGATGTCCAATGGATTTCATAGATTCCCTGCTACAGGGTCAGAAGATTGATCAGACCTCACAGCTGGGGATCCAAACTCGGATCCACCCCAACACACCCAACTGTAGCCAGCATGGAAAGAACAGCACCAGCTGCTTATCCTGAGTAATAAAAGTGACTTCTGAAATATCCTTTCGGGAATGTTCCAGAAAGCAGGAAAGGAAGAGACTGGATTTGACATTACCTGGGGAAGTTGTGGACTCCCTCACCAGAGATATTCAGAAAACATCTGGACAGTCACCTGATTGGAATAGTGTAACCTGATGTCCTGCAATAGCAGGGGTTGGACCTGATGGCCTTCTGGTCCCCTCAATCTCTACTGTTCTATGACTCTGTGGTGGTGCCTCATTTTCCTTTCTGCCCAGTCTGAAGGACCACAGTGAGATATGGTTTTGCAAAATAAGAGCAATACAGGGCTGACTTTTGCCCCTGTGCTCCTCCCCCCTCCATAGAGTGCCCATAATTCTTCCAAGTCTGGAGGATTAGAGGCAACTCCATAGGATTCCACCCTAATGTATTTATTTATATTCCTTCTCCATTCCTTTCTGTATAGTCACATGGACAGGGCAGCTTACAACAATATCAGAATGTCTGCTTATAAAGTAAAATGTTAAACTGATTTTATAATGAATGAATTCCTTTTTTTAAAAGAGGAACATCATGAGCCACAGACAAAAACCTAAAAAACAAAACAGACCCCAAAGCCAGGCAAGCAGCCCATTGAAACTATTTTGGTCAGCAGGCCAAATGTCTGCTGGAACAGAACATTGTGACCAAATGATGGAAGTTCCAGGAAGATGGGGGGAAGCCAATCCAACATCCCAAGGAAAGGATTTCCACATTGGAGAAAGACTGTATGAGAAAAACAATTGCGTAATTCACTCAGAGAAAGAAGATCCCTATCATAGAGCTACGTGAGGAATCGCAACTCTTCCTGGGAAAGTTGCCTATAATTCACTCCCACATTGCCTGTACTATGAAGCACTAGCATGACTCACAAGCTGCCTTACTGTACCCTCTCTATAGGCATATGGTCGAAGAGCTGCTTGCAAGTCCTTGCTTGAACCACTGAAGGAAAATTCTTGGTCCATGGAAATTAGAAAGAAGCAGCTTTCTTATTTCTTTGTTTATTTCGTGTATTTCTAAACCACTTTTCAAGGCTGCTCTCTTTCCAAGGTGGCTAACTGAAGTTTAACTGGAGAGGTGACCTCAGACTGAACTGTGGCTGCATATTTTAAAGATATGACGAATTCTGGGGCCTGAACTTGGAATGTCTGGGACAAAGACTAAGCCCATACTGGCAAATGGCCTGGGACTGGGTGTGTACAAGCCTTAAAGTGGAGGGTGGTGGTCTCTACAAGTTTAGAAAGGAAAAAAGATTCCCACAATTCCTAGCATGTTTAGATAGGAAACAGTTCTACAATTCCCAGCATGCCCCTGCTAGTTTTAAGTCCAGATCTCTGGGGAAAATGTTTGCAAGCTGCATACCAACAGGGGCTGGGGGACCGATTGGTATGGGGTGAAGACGGAACCAAATGTGTGTAGGGACAAGGCCAAAAGTGGAGAGCTCATGAGCTGGAGGTTTTCCATCCTTGTCTGAACGCCCTCTTCAGACCCAGAAAGTAGGCAGCACAGAAGAGAATAAGAGTAAGAATGAACAAACAAGAACTGATGGGCAATCTCAAAAAAGTGAGATATCTCAAGATCCTCATCTCACCACTTGTCATGTGCCTGATTTTTCCTTTTTTTTTTTTGGTCTTTTTTGCACTCCCTAAACTGCAAACAAATGGGAGATATGTGACACATTTACACAAATCTCCCCAAATTTGTACAAATCTCCTGGCCCTCCATAGTTTAAGTGGAGCTGATTCAGTCTCCTGAGAAAAATGAACTTGCAATCAGAAAAGAGATGGGCATTAGCACATGCTTGACAAGTTGCTGATATTTCCAGTGTATCCAGTGTACATGTGCTCACACTCACATTTCACGCTCTGAACAGGTCATGCTCACATGGTTCCTCAAGCAAAAATAAAATTTTCATGCATCCCTAGAGATGTACAACATTTGCCCTTGAAATGCTGGACTTGGACTCAGGGATCCCAAGTTCAAACTGTCAGGACTAGGTCCCAGCCAGCCCTGCAAGTGTCTGAAGGACCAGGAACACCTTTGCAGGAACATACAGGAAGCAGCCAGCTGGGGCCCTGGAAGCCAACATAAAAGGCCTCTTTGCATTGCTGCTCTATGCCACACAAGGCAAGTTGTCGCTGTGGTGCTCTGGCCCTGAGCATCACCAGACCTTGAACCTCACCCCTGCCTTGTTCCTGCCTTGTTCCAGTTGATCCTGCCTGCCCCAGTCTGCTTCTGCCCTGCTGCTGTGAGTTCCTGCCTTGCTCTGGTTAGCCCCTGCCGTGCTCCATCCCACTCTTGGCTGTCCCTGTGGCCTCTCTCCTCCACCTTGACCACCTTTACATGGCTGCTTCCCTGGCATTTGACCACTGGACTGTTTCTGGACATGTATGACAGTGGACTGCCTGCTGCCTCCTTTCTGACCTCAGTCTATTGACCATGCGGCCAGCCTCTAGCTACGGAGCCTAGCCTTGCACCAGTACCCTGCTCTTGGCATCCTGCCCATCTCTGCCAGCCACCTGTGTCCTGGTCTTTAGCCAAGCCCCCATTCAACCATGACATCCAGTGGGTGACTTTGGGCCAGTCAGCATCTCACAACCAGACCTTCCTCTCAGGGTTCTTGAGAAGAAGTAATAGAAGGATGACCACCATGTATGCTTCCTTGAGTTCCATAGAGGATGGGCAGGATAACCATGGGAAAGTCTAATGAATGCTTTTGCTTTCAGCTCCTTCTGTCCCAAGCATAGATTTGAACACGTGGCCATATGCTGATAAACATTAGGCAAACAGCAAATGAATGGTGCCAAAAGACAAAGACAAGAGTGTTGGAAGGTGCTCGTGTTGACTTAACGGCCATGGAGAATCTCTGCATGCAATGCTTGTGGAGTCAACGCACATTTTCCAAATACTTCTTCAGATCAGCAAAATGTCTTAAAATGGAAAGAGAGAGAGAGAATGGGAGAAGAGAGGAAAGCCCCAGAACATCCATTGTTTAACCTTTAAAAAAGATCCCACCACATCGTGGAGTCTGCAGCATTAAGTGCCTGATGCAAATCAAATGTCTTGAGCTGAACATTAGACATTCAGTGCACCAGCTAATGAGAACCAGTGTCAATTCTGGAAAATGTTAGACAGAGTGATTTTTCTCCACCAGCCCCCCACTCTTCCCCCAGGAAGGTTGAGCATATGATTCCAATCACACAGTTATGACAGGTTGTATGCATGTAGGAGGTTTCCCCTTAAGTTTCCAAGAGGTCAGTTGCTAATGGCTTGTAGCCAAGAGTGCTGCTCTATTCAAGTCCAATTTACTTGCCATTTGCTGCCGTTGACAGCATCCAAGCCATTTCGTGACTGATAATCTGCATGGAATGAGAATGTTCAAATTCAGTTTTTGAGGGAAATTCTTCATTTTGTTGACAGCACACAAAACTTTTGTATAAGGAAGAGGGTGAGTGGAGTGACAGCGATGGAGAAGTCAAGGCAAGTCTGGGTGAGTTCCTGCAGCTAGGGTGGCCATATACTCTCTTTTACACAGACAGTCCTCTGTTTGAAGGGCTGCCCAAGGACTGTTTTAAAGGCATGCTCTCTGTCCAGGTCAGATCCAGCATCAAGATAAACACTCCCCTTGGAAGTTGCCCATTGGTGGCTTGTGGAGAACATTCTGAGCAAATCATGCAGATCACTTGGTCTCAGCATTCCACACTATGCTGTGATAATTGTCTTTCTATTTAAATTAAGGGAGCCTTATGGCTAACAGGGAGGGATAAAAAAATCAAGTTGCAACAACAATTTCTGCATTTCTATCTAGGCATATGGATTAGCTAATTAGTGGCCTTTTTTATGATATACAAGTGTGTACCTTTCCTGGAGCAAATATTTCCTTAGAACCTGTTTTTTAAAGTATATACTTGTCTAGTCCCTGAACTTTACTGGAAACCATAACTTTTTTTTAAAAAAAGTATAGGCTAGGATAGGAATCCAGGCAGAAGTAAACATAATGCTAAAGATCTTGAAGCAGATGGGGGCCTGGTGAAGGAGACAAATGGCTTTAACCCTTTTCCTCTGTTCCAAATTGGTGGACACCCAACTCCATGCAAGTTTCTATTTACTATCCAGAGCAAATTAGGTAGGCCCTGTGTCTTATTGTATTCAGAGCAGTCCTCTATTTGAAAGACAACCCAGACCAAGTCCAGTTTAAAGTGTAACAAAACAAAGGAGGAACAGCTCTCTAACTCCAGTTAGTACATTCAACAGCAAATTAAGTTAGCACACATCACCTGGTCTTCCTCTCTTTGGCGAGGTGTGGCATATTTCTATTTAAATTATTGCCATTATGTCTTCATTGGCCTGTGGATTAGCACATGTAAATCTTATGCAAAGGTGTGTCCTCTTTTTGGGCAATGTATGAGTGGTAACTCAAAGTTAAACATGGGAGTACCATACAGATAGGTGCATACTTTGGCCCATGAGGAAACATCAGCTCTGGTGCTGAGAAGCAGGAGCATTTCAGACCACAAATATGGCACGAAGGAAGGATTTTAAAAAATCCAACATCACAACTCTGATCTCAATCAGGCTGGCAGGTTGCCTCAGGCATCAGTAGCATTTACTCTTGTACCTGGGCTATAGCACTCTCATGATAGAATGCTCCTTCCTACAAAAGCATCCTTGCTTTAAAAAGGCTAGTCTAGATCCTCCTTTTCCTTGTTATTATTATTATTATTTTATTATTATTATTATTATTATTATTATTATTATTATTATTATTATTATTATAACATTTCTATGCCGCCCCTTGCCGAAACCTCGGGGCGGCTTACAACATGATAAAATACATTGAAATACAATAGTACATAATAAATTACCATTAAATATAAAAATACAAAAAATACAAATTTACAATACTTTTATGTGCATCAAAATCCTAGGTAGTCCATGTTAAAATACTTTCTAACAAGGTAAAAAAGAAAGTCCCACAACAATGTGTGTGACACAGGTGGGTGCCACCGAGAAGGCCAGGATATGGGCTGCTACCTGGAAAAATTTCACTGACTGTGGAAGCTCCAGTGAGAAACAAGCATGTATGCATGCAGTGAATGTTTTTGTATCACTATCGTTGTTACATTTATATCCCACCATTTCTCCTCTTGCAAGGAATCCAGAGTGACTGATGGGGGATTCTTCCTCATCATTATGTTTTCACAACAACCCTGTGAGGG
This sequence comes from Varanus komodoensis, assembly GCF_004798865.1. Classification (NCBI taxonomy): domain Eukaryota; kingdom Metazoa; phylum Chordata; class Lepidosauria; order Squamata; family Varanidae; genus Varanus; species Varanus komodoensis. The sequence goes on along the minus strand of NW_025335440.1, from coordinate 19,022,457 downwards.
AAGTTGCAGTATCAGTGGGCTGGTTTCATGAGTAATGATAGGCATGGTAACTTATATAAATTGAAGCACATACCATACACATGTTGGGCAAGATTTCCATAATCACCACCCAGGTGCAACTTGCTGGGTTGACTTAATCCAGGTAGGATGGTTTATTAGAGGCAGAAACTATCTTCCAATAACCGTGCACCAGTGCTTGGTTATTACTGGGTTGTTTCACCCAGCAACAAGCCATGCCACTTGGGTTCAGATGACACAACATGCCATCCACCATTGTGGCTTCTTTTGATCATGGAAACCAGACCTCTGTCTGGCCCAAAAGCCACTCAGTAAGTTCATGGCTGAGTCAGGAATAGAACTCAGATTCCCTGAGTTCCAGTCCAACTTTCTAACTACAACACTGGTCCAGCCTAGCCCTCAATGCCAAACAGACATTGTATGAGCACATGACTTGCCTAACAGTGCAATCCTCATTTGAAGTCTGATGTGCTATCATCCCAAAAGAGGCTGCTTATTTTAAGTAAGCAGTAGTCCAAGTCTTGTGGATCTGATACTTATGCAGGAGCTCTTAAACATTTACACAATTCTGGCTTAGCGGAAGTCATCTATATTTGCTTCCATCCCAGAGATTGTGAACATACTGCACACTTTGATACTAAAATTAATGGAGCATCCCATTCTCAGGCGAGTCTCAAGTGCATATCAGAGCCCTGTGGAGCTGTGGATTGCAGCCATCAAGTATAAAGGGAGATTTCATGGAGATGGAACTATAAAATTGGCTTACCACTGCTGATTTATAAAAAGAAAATAGGCAGCCAGGGTGCTGGGGGGAGAGAAACTATATAAAAATACCTCTGGTGATTTCTCCTGTGAGTCATCATTATTTCAGCTGTGTCTGGACATATTAATAAAGCTAAGCCATCAGTCCCCTCTCCCCAGCAAAATCTTGAGTGATGTTTTGAAAAGCAAACCCCCAACAATAGTTCATTTAGTCACCCATATTACCATGGATTGTGGCTTCCTCTCTTCCTCTTAGACACTGTGAAGCCAATAGCACTGTAACAGACGTGGAGACACTTGAAATATGGAAGGTACTAGCCTTGAAAACTTATGCTGGATAAGCTTGCAAAAGCAGCGTTGCCTGGTCCTGTTGGAAGTTGCAGGCCTTTTGTCAGTCTAAGCTTGCAGAGGACTGAGCCCAAAGTAGGTTATTTGCTGTGATGGGATAATCTCTTGTTGACTTAGACCTATGCTGTATAAACAAACTTGGTTGGCTCTGGATATGATGGAGCAATGGCCTGTGTCATGATGAGGTCAAGGATCTGTGGACTGGCAAATCTCCATGCAACTGTGCCATAGCATAGCAAACATTTGTGAAGCTAGGAGGTAGACTTATACCAGTTAAACTTGTACCAGTTCGAGGAAAAAGAACCTAAGCTACAAGTGCTCTCAATGATGGACCCCGTCTTTAAGAGTCTGTTAGAATTTATCCTCCGGATGGAGAAATGTGCTGTAAGTGTCCTTTTCAGCATCTCTATCTGCAGATGGGGTGATGAATTCCAAGAGGCCATGTGTACACAGCTGTCATTTCCAGGAAGTGGCACTCCCATTGTGGCAGCAAAAACCTTGGCCACCATTGTTTCTTTATCGTTATTGCTCCAGTGACAGCAGAGGAAGGGGCAGAAGGGGTGTATCGGGGCAGATTGGGCTGGATCATAATAGCCCTTGGATCTACAGAGTCTTCCCATTCCTTGGGCACTTTGCCAAACAAGATCTTAAACTGTACCAGGCTGCAGCTGACGTTACAGATTTCCTCCCATTGGTTTCAGTGAGAGGCAATCATTAATAAAACAAAACAACTCCCCCCCCCCCCAACCTAAACATCAGTCGAAAATTCCACCATCTCCTTCTCGAGCTGGTTTGAGGTACGCAGCTTCAGATTTGGCAGATACTCTGTCGCAGATTTCCATCTTCTCCCCAAGTAAGTGGGATGGCTCAGTCCATGAGAAATAGCCTTGAGAGAAATGCAGACATTAAGAAAGCATCTGAATGAAGCATAATTTAACACTTGGCATTAATGAGAGAGTCATTTAGTGGTGCTGTGGGGTGGGCCGAAGGTAAATCAGGATCTGTTTGTAAGCCTCTGGGTGAATTGCAGGGGATCAGCAAGGGACTCCTAATGGTCTAAGAATAGCAACCACTATAAAGCTTTCCCTCCCTGAATTAGGTTGCCGGAAAAGAATGCTTGGAGGGAAACCAGGAGTGAATTTTTGTGGGAAAGGAACTTGTGAGCTTGGTTTTGATGCTATTCAAATTCCTAGGCTGAACATGTGCTTATAGGCACCCTGGGCTTTAATACATAACATGTGTCTGCCTGCCTGAATCTCTCCTTTGCACCTGGCTCCAGTTGATGGACCTCAATGTTCTAGTAAAAGGTAAAGTAGATCCCACAAGCTTAAACTCTGCCCACCCTGGCAATCATAAACATGATGTTGGAAAGCTGACATAATCAAAAGAAGGTATACCAGGTCAAGACCCTGATCATCAGCTTCTGTCCTTTGAAAGCTGCAATCCTGCACACCCTGAACTCAAGAATAAATCCTACTGAACTCCTATGGTAAATTTCAGGATGTAAGAATTGCTTAGAAGATAAAATTTTGCCAGGTACACGAAGCATAAAGAAACAGGATCTTCCTCTGAGCTTGAATATGGCAACTTTAAAGGGAAAACAGTGTATATTACATTTCTCTTTCTTCTATATTATCATACCAACCAAAGCAGTGGAAGGCTGGTGATTAATGAATCAGTGGGATGGAGAAACAACTGGACTTAGGATCAGCAACTGCAATGTTGTCATTTCTAGTGGCCTGTCTAGCATCGTTCTCTTATCAGGGAAACTAAGAAAACAAATGCTATGGGCCAGATATTTGTGAAAGACAGTGTACCAAGGTTAGGAAACCGCCAGTTGTACTAGAGAGATAAGGAGCAAGGCTAAGGTATTTATAGAAGCTTGGACATCTATATTGCCTTTTGAAGGAAATGTAATGATTCAAATCCAAAAGAGGATGAACAACATCTGTTTATTGCCTTTTTAGTTTAATGGGAGTTTGCAGCATTGCTACATGCCAATAAAACACTTCTGTGGAAATGAGATGATCAGTAATCTCTCCAGGACAGGGTCTGTCTCTTGACATGTACATGTTTTCATTAGGGCCTACTCATGAGGGTTAAAATACAGCTATCCAACAAAATAGTTGGATGGATCCAGTTTTAGTCAGAGTAGCCCCAGTGCAATCAATGGGATTGAACTAATAACTAACAGAAGTCCCATCAATTTCAATAGATTTATTCTAAATATGACCAACACTAGACCAAGGCCTATATTATTGTTGTCTAGGGTGTTATTTACTGAGAGAACACAAATCTATTGCTCTGTTTAACCATGAAATTTGGCATGTGAGTTTCTGTTGGTCACTGACCCTCAACTAACTTATTTCACAGGATTGTTCTTCAGGTATAATTGGGAGTTAGGCATCCTGACATAATTGGAGGAAAAGTGCAGTTAAAAATATTAAGGGATCAGCTGGTCATTATGAGAGCTAATATGGCATACCAGTCTTCCATGATCCTTTCTTGTATGCTGTATGTCTTAGACTGTGAGCAGGGCCTCTCTTGTTTAATTGATCATATACAAGCTACTCTGGGAGCCTGTTTGGCTGAAGAAAGGAATAAAATGCTTTCAACTAATCAATCAATCAAGTTTGACTGGCAATCACCAAAGAATCCATAGACAACATTAGCAATCTGTTGGTATATCTCCTCCCACTCCTCTACCCAAAGCTCTCCATGATCGAGCAAACAGAAATGGTCTCAAAGGTGGTGCTGATTGTGTTGGAGGTATTTGAGCAGCTCAGAATGCCTGTTTCAATTAATATTGACCCCTTCACTTGTAGCAGAGAATGCATGATCTGCTTTTTTTGACGGGGGAGGACAACAAACATGATTTGTGGGTGCAGGAGTCTGAAAGCATTCCACTCTCATGAACCGAGACAGAGCTTAGATTTGCTTGGACTGGGGTGGGACATTATTGAATTGGTCTATCCTTGATGAATACAGGACTCAGGATAAATCCAACTGAACACCATTAAAGCACATTTTAGGGCCAACTCTGTGCTGATGATGACACTATCCTAGATCACTGCCGGCTAGTCTTGAATCTTTCCTTTCTAAATAAGGTCCTAGAATAGATACAGTGCCATGCTTTCTTGGATGGACCCAATTGGTCCAACGAATAGCATATAGTCATTAGGACTAGTCCAAAACCCTTTTAAAGGCATCCCAACTACATCTTGTGGAAGTGAATTCCATGGTTTAAATAGGTGCTGTCTGAAGACCTAGTTCCCTTTCATCTGTCCTGACTCTCCCACCAATCAGTTTCCTGGGGTGACTCAGGTATGAAAGAGAAGCTAACCAACATTTGCACATTTTTCATCAATGAAATGGAATCACATGCAAGAAATAAATGTGGGGAACAAACACAACTGCCATGTCTACCCGTTCTTGGACATCTCTGCGGCTTCTCATTGTCCGACCAGAGCAGCCTTACGCTGTAACATGCACAAGGGCCAGTGATAAATGGCCTTCATTGCTGATGAGGGTTGACTAAGGGAAAGGATATGCCAAAACCCTTTCTGATAGGTTTCATGTGAGGGACAGAAAGGTCCACCACACCCCTTTACCTGCCACAGAAGAAAGCATATTTTATTAAAAATAGAAATGTCAGATATTGGACATCGATATCCAGTAAAAGGCTTTTCTTGTGTGTGCGGGGAGGGTTGTTTTTTGCATAAGATCTGAAGAAGAAAAAAGTCTGTCTTGATGCTAAATTGGGGTTTCAGCAACACTTGTAATAATTACAATTATTTTTAACTCCATCTATGTTTCTGGAAGAGAGATGGGGCACAAAGAATTGGGAGCCCACATCAGCTTTGAAACATCTAGTTATGTCCTAAAGTATTGTCTAAATGAGCCAGCTAAGTGAAAAGGCTGAACCATCTCATACATTTCCTCTGTATTTCCTTTCCTCTGCCTAGTATAGCATACTGGGATAGGCAGGCCATTGGTTTGGCATAATAAGACTGTTGTAATACACACTTTAGTTGTACCATCAGCTTCAGAGAAGATGCAGCCCCAACCACAATGACCATCACAATTGTCCAGGGATATTCCATGTTGGAGGTATTCAATCATTCAAGACGGGGTTTTCCAGTTAGGTAATATTTTTTACATCAATGATTGGGACGGGGGTCTCAGCTTTTAAAGGATTCCTCCTGTCCAGTGGGTGTTCTTTCAGATGTGAATAACATGAGTGCTTTCTGAAATGTCTGGCTGCAGAAAGAAAAGCACACAACTATGCCAAATACCCTACAGCAGTCAGAGTGCGCAACATTTCTTGAGTTTGATCACTGATTCCAAACCAAACACAGGCTTGGGAGATCTAAGAAATAGACAACATGCACGGCTTGGCCTGCAGCCCTTTGAGGTGATGTTTTGCCTGTGTTACCCAGTCAACCCCTCATGAGTAAGTGTGAAACAGTTAACGCAGCTTAAAGATACAGGCCAAGAGGTGATTGCCTCATTCCTGCACATAGCCCATTTGCAGCAAATGAGGCACACCTTAAGTTCTGTATCCCATACATTTGGTTCCCATTGAAGAATGCTGCCCTCCCCTGCATTGTGTTGGTACTTTCTGTGAATTCTTAGGAAGGTGGATAGGTACCTTATACTGAGACCATAGTTTTCTGAGCGGGGTGCAGAGTCATGTCATTGCATCTTGTTCGGTGGTGGCAACTCTTCAGGGCCCCAGGAAGGAAGCTCTTCTAGCCTCATCTAGAGATGCCAGGAATTGAAGGTGGGACTATCTGCATGAAAAGGAAGTGCCCTCCCACTGAACCAGGGACCTTTCCATCATCTTCTCATCCATGTGCAGGAAAAAGTGGGCAAGCATAAATGAGGGTGAAGCCTTTCTGACTTTATTTGGAATTAGGCATGGCAAGTCAAGTTACTTTCCCAAAAGAGGGGTGGGAGAAAGAGGGAGGAACAGTGGTGGTAGGGATTAAACATGAGTCCTGAATTATAGGGCAAGTTGCAAGAGGTCCTGGCAGAATCAGGGGATGGAAAACCTGAGCACGAGGGAAGCGTGGGAGATCAGGAAATATCCATCTCTGATGCTTTCCAGCAAAGAAAAATCCAACAAATGAAGTAAACCAAGATATGAAGATTAAAATTACTTGTCTACTTTGACTCCTTAGAGAAAACCACAGCCTTGAATTTGCAGGCTATAATTCAGGTCTGGATTCAGGATTGTCATGGATAGGGCATTTTGGAGGGCTTTCATTCATACTCACCATAAATCAGAGATAATTTGATGGCACGTAATGCTAACTACAAGCCTTGAAACTGGAACTAATACCAACTGAGAAAGACTCCATATCATCACAAAATAACTCATTGCACAATATCAGGGTATCTGACTTTCAGAGCAATATCTGACTTTCAGAGCAAATCCAAGTTATTTGAGTAGTTTATTCCTGTGATATTTGCTCTCGGTTAAGCGAGGTAGCACGGGAAATAAATTACTGCAATGTCCACCATATGCCACCCTATTAAGCCAAGATACAAATAAATTTTGTGACTGTGTACTTCTTCCTCAAATTGCCCCTTCTGTCTCTGCATGATGTGGTTGAAACTTCCTAAGTTAATTGATCATACATTACCATTATGTCAGAACTTCTGAAACTATGAGCTGGATCAGAATTAGGGGGGACCCAGTGAAAATGCTGAGATTAAAATTAATCATGGCTTAAATTAGATTAATTTAGTTTAGACAGAAATATATCTGGGCCAGATGAGAGCCTGGGAATGAAGGCTGAGAAGAGCTGCTCACATGTCATCAACATGTGATGCTTTTCAAAAGATTCAGTCAGTTTAGACTTTCACCTACTACTCATCAGCCATACAGTTGGTTAGGTCCAGTTCAGATATTCAGCTGCCTACAAAAGGGAAGACGCAGAATCATGTGGACCGTTCCTGCTTCAGACCACCAGACTACCAATCTATGAGAAATGTGTTTCAGTTGATTTTGAACAGAATTTGTTTACCTTGTACCTTCCAGAACTGAAATGGAGTCAAATGCAATTTGCAGTTGAAGTCCATCTACTGCTGAGCTTGTCCTGTGATTTGCAGACCAAAAATTGCATTTTTGTATACATTTGAAACAGGCAGAGAAATGTGCCTTAATCACTGGTAGAAAAATCCATACCTTTAGAAAATATGCACTACTGATGTATACAACTGGAAAATGCATGTGAAAATATGCATAAATTATTGTGCAGCCCAGTAACCCCCCGCCCCCAATGCTTGTGATCTGATTGTGGATACTTGGTCCATGCTGAATCTCAGCAAAGTTCTCATTCTGCCTTCTGTTCTTGATTTAGAACAAGCTGGAAAACCTCAACAAAATCATTTGCACTTTTCTAATGTAGCAGTAAAATGAAGATTTGCATAGAGTGATGTACATACAACTGCACATGCTTTTTCTATGCAGCTTAAACCAGCTTTTAGCCATAGATGGGTAAGAAATTAGTTGCATTCTCCTTTTAATGCCAACTTAAATTTTAACTTGCTAGCCTTAAGCATAAACTGCCTACCATTGACACTTGCATCACCAATATTAGAAATGTACAATTTGCAAGGAAAAAGTATATACAAAATGTAAAGTATGCATGCAAAATAAAAATATATTTTTTAAACTGCACAAACATTTTTTCCTGCAAACAAAAGAGAGGGAGAGAAACAGGGAGAGAGAAATGAGATGGCAAGAACTTAACAGCAAAAACAATGTGAATCTGAGCAAAATTGAGCTTGATGGATTCGCCCATTACCTCGGTTCTAGCACAGTATGAAGAGATCAGGACTTAGCTTCAGAATCAGTACTGTAAATTCCTTTCTTTTCTGATCACTAATTCAGAGCCCCTTAGAGATTGTCTAATTTCCAGCCTTGTTGTCACGTCGAGCTGAAATATTCAGATTGCTGTACATCAGGATCACGCTTGTTTGTTTTCAAAGTAAAGAACAAATGTAACATTAAATACCCTTGACTGCTCCATTGCACAGCCTTGCCTGCCTTGTGCTGTAAACAGAAGTAGCTCCTATTATGACTGGTTCTTGATTGAACTAATGATGCATACAGAATCATAATTCAGAAATGGGAATTAAATTATCAGACAGATTTTGGCTCTTGTCACTTATCGTTAGTTATGCTGAAAACAAAACAACAACAGTGTGTGTGCACATGCATGCATGTTTCTATTGAAATATTCTTTATGCAGTTCCCATGTAGATGGACGGGGAAATGAAAATACAAGGGAAAATGAAGTAGAGCTTTATAACCAAATGGAAAGATGTCAGAGTATGCAAACGATAAATGTAAGCAAAGCTGGAGCTCTCCGAAGATCAGCTCTTCAGTGAATTGTGGAAATTATTTCTTCAAGCAGATTGCATCCATAGAGCATGGCTTTTCATTAGTTACACAACTTGCTACGTGATCTGCATTGCAGAGCAGCTATTCTTGTCATCACTTGGGGCACAGGGACCCACAATGTCCCCTGCATGAGCTGCCTAACATCACAACAGCCTCTTTTCCTAACCTATGAAGGGATGTTGTTTTATAGTCAGACGTGGTGCAGTGGCAAAATGAAAGTTTGTTTAATACCAAAGCAATGTGCCCCGAGAACAATGTGGGGGTAAATCAGTAGAAGGCATTTTCAAACAATGAATGAGAATTGTCTCCGGTTACTGGGGGTGGACTTGCAGCAGACTGGCAACAAAAGGTATTTGTGGGTAATGGCTTTAGATTAAATAGGATTGATTGAAGAACCAAATAAAATTGATTCTTAGATTCTGAACAAAATAAATGGCATTATTCATCTTGCCCAAGAATTGTGTAATTAATATGCACTAGATAACAAAAGGCCTCCCAATAAAAGATCTCTTCCCAGAAACTGAAGGATTTATTATGGCATCCAGAACATCCTGAAAGCAGACCGAAAACCTATGAATGAAATACCATTCCAGTAGTTAAAAAATACAATTAGATTAGATTAATGAGTTTCCAACACAAGGATATATGTTGACTCTGCACAGTTTCTGGATGTCATGTGCATTCAAGGCACCACTGTGGAGGGGTGCAGGCACAGACATACTTAGTGGAGTCTGACTGAGGCTACAAGCTCATTATCATGATTAAAAATGAGGCTAAACTGAAGATTATGAGCTAGGATGCTGATGTATATTTATTTATTTATTATTAAAAGTTTTTCCAACCAGCTTACAAAAAATGCATAGAATACAACAAACACCACAGCATCTGACAATTGATACACTTAAAAACCCAGTTAAAATCAAGCAAACATTAAAATAAGGGGAAAATAAAAAGGTTTATTTTTACATAAAAAAAAAGAATATAACGTCAGCACCAGGCGAACCTCTCTGGAGAGCATATTCCTTAGTCGAGGCACCATGCAAAGAAGGCCGTTCTCTGGGTACTCACCCTTCTCATTTATGCATCTGGATGGGCCATCCAAATTTTGTCAAGTTTGCTAGAGCCACTCAGAAGTAAGAATGGAACATGCAGCATTTTGAACAGTAAGCTGCTGGTCTGCACATCTGCTGGGGAAGTGATGGCAGTGGGGGGAGAGAGACTGTATACACTTGTGCAGAGAACTGTAAAACTTACAGAATCAGCTGTCTCGAGGTCTGCAAATTTCTGATTTCACTAGTTTTTTCTGGAATTTCCTTCCACTGGTAGGAAGAATCAAAAACAACTGGTGGGAAGAGGTGCCATAACTACTCACTAAGGCAAATAAGGCCAGAGTGCAGGTCCCAAGACAGTCTCCCCCCTCCTGTGCACACCACGCCTCCAAATTAAAGGACTGCAGCTGTTGTTAAGTTAGATCAGCAGTGAGCTGAATTCGTCAGATTTGGGGGGGGGGTGAGCTAATGAGGATGCCAGCATGGCAAAACACACCTTCACCATTGCAAGTCTACTGGGACTACAAAAGCAGATAGGCACAAAAGTGACCTGAACAGTCTTCCACACTACATACTTCATTTTTATGAAAATTGTAACAATTATTTCTAAATTTGTATATGCATATATAAATAAGATATACAATAATTATGCAAGTCAGTACCTTTTCTAGTCTTCTGTTTTGGTGATGCGCATCTTTATTGTGGGCAATTCACCATCACAAAGGATTGGGCAGGCATATGAAAAATTTGTAATGAGCCCAACAAATATTTCTAATGGACAACTGATCCAGCGGTTGCAATGTTTTCAGAATGCATTTTGAGACACATCAGCTGAAATATACCAAAATGAATATCATTGATCTACGCACAATCCAGAAAGTGAGCCAAGAATGAAATGAAACCCCAAAAGTCAAAATGCTGTCAGATGCATTTTTTTAGGGTTCGGAGACAAATCAGCCATTGAAATAATACCAAACAATTATGTGTTCTCTCATGGTGGTTCTTACAGCCTTTTCCCTGATATGGCAAAGCTACTATTTTCATGTGTGTTCTTAATTGTGCTAAAGTAAAAATGGTTAACAGAACTCTAAATGACGGACCAGTTGCATGAACCAGACAGATGTTTTGATGTGTTAAGGAGATGTGAATATAAAGTTAAGAAATCATTTTGAATCTAAATGAGTCTTCCCACTGTTCACGGAAGGATAAATAGTGTATTTTTGGCTGAATTAAACCTTTGCTTCTTTCTGCAGATGGTATACAGCCAAACTGTAGCAAGAACAACTTGTTCACAAAATGGACTCCAATTCCTGATATTACTGAATGCGCATGGCTCATAACAGATACTGGAACACTATTTTAAACTGTTATTCAAGGGCATGTATTTATATAAACCTGCAGCCCTCCTCCTCCACAAAGGTGAGAGTTAGTGGCAGGTTAAGTTTCAAAACATGCACTTCTAAAATATGAAATAAAAGTGAGATGAAACAGATAAGAAAGGAGAAACCTATTCATATTATACTAAAAAGAAGATCCTCCAAATCAATATATTATGTTTTACCTAAGCTCCAAGTGGAAGGAGTTCTACAGTAATTGGACAGGCACATACAATAGCCTTTTCAGTTGTTCTGTGAAGATATTATTATTATTTCATTTCTGTAAGACCACATATGCACTGGTCGCAAGAATCAGCTTGTGACCTGAGCAATTCAGAAAATGGCTCCATTCTTTTTAGACTGATCCAGAAACTGACAGATTCAACACAGGTGCCAAATCCAAGTTGAGATTCACAAATCCGCAGCTTCATATATCCTACTGAATTTCACAAGAAATCCCCAAATCCCATGCTAGTTTGTTTGTCCAGATTGGATGAAATTTGCAGCCATAATAGTTCTGAATTACACCTAAAAATCCCCCCCCCCCACCACCACCAATAGATGCAACGCACAGATATATGGAACTGCTGGTAGCACATTTAGTTCTTGGCAGAAGTAGATGAAATGTTTAGTTTCCCCTGCAGAGGAGAGAAATAAGTATGGGAGGTTTTATGCCTTTGACATTCAGGGGGCACCCCAAAAACAGTAAAACGAATCCCCTTATTTTTCTTGTGGACCATTTTCTGAATGACAGAGAGCATAGAGGTGGCCCTAAGTGAGAATACTACGTTTCAGCAGGAAAAGTGAAGTAGTTTGTGTGGAAAGGGAGTCATCAAATTTGGGAAGGAGGGCATGGTTGGCTTCCCCTTTATCCCCCAGGCAGAGTTTTTTTGTGGGGGAGGGGAGGGGTAATTTGTGGACATATGATGCATGTTTATCCAGGCAAAAACATAAACATTTTCAGAAGCCAGGTGCAGGGGTTGGAGATATGATGACTGAAAACCTGTTTCCTTCTTGGTGAAACTTGTTAGTGTTGGAAGAGTGGCTGCATCTTTGCCCTCCCACTAAGCACAGTAATTGGAGAGACCTAGGAAAAAACAATGGCCTGTGATTAGAAGGTGGATCTATCAGTCATTCAACTGCCCTCGCCAGACTCTTCCTCTTTTTCACCTCATTCGGCATTTAGAGAAAGCAAGCTTTACATTCTCTGACTTTCCAAACAAGAGTTGTTCTGGTCACTTGTTAACCATGCATAAACTGCTCTGAGAATCCCTACTCACTTATAAAGTTTACCGAGTGATCTTGGACCGGACACTATCTCTAAGCCCCTCACAGAGTTGAAATGGAGGGATAACCTTGGAAGCAGTCTTGAACTCCTTGGAGAAAAGGGAGGATATAAATGCAATCAATAAATAATTACTTAATCAGTAAAGGAAGAACAAACGCTACTCCTAAAGGTGTTAGTATGGAGAATCTATTTCTTGTGAAGAGTTAGAGCAGATGATATGAAGGTCCTTTGTGGATCCACAGTTCAGTTTCTAAGTTTTCCATTATCCTCTTTTTTAAAAATACAAAACTCACAAAGAGTAATATTCCAGAAGTTCCCTTGGCGTGCAACCTGAAAACCTGACCTGAATCACTCAAGTCAATGGACATTTTTCATTAACTATGGCAAATTAATGAACTGAAAATTAGTAAAATGCAAATGAGCAACATGATGCATGGTGAATTGTTCAAATTATCCACCCTAATCAGTATTCAAAATGTGAGACTACAAATTCAAATCCTTGTCAGAGGACCCATATTGGATTAGATTCACAAATTTTAAAAGCCATATTTATTCAACCTGATTCACAGATGATGTTGTTTGTCATCTCTAGCCTCTGCTCCTATAACACGGCAGATTCATAAACATAGGACTAGAAGTGCCAAATGAATTTTGAATGCATGGAAGCAACAGATATGGAGGGTGGAAGGTCTGTTTTTTGTTCTGTCCAAAGTGCTTATGCTAGGACTAGTAACATGCCAAGGATAGGAGCTGACCAAACAAAGCCCATTCCCAGCTCTCCAGGAGCAGGCTCCTGTGTGTTTATCAGGCTGCAGGAATTAATGGGTTCTGCCCACCATATATTTAAACAAAGCTGTGAAGGTGATTAAAAGCCACAAGTACTTCCCACCAGCTCCTTTGGTGAAACGCCTGCAACTTCTTCACTTACATACAAAACCAGTGACTCAGGGACGAACAGAGCAAAATCATTATACCTGACAGAGAATGGAATTAGCCCCTTTATTTACTGGAAAAAATGGGGATTCTGCCCCACAAGGCAGCTGAGCACAGAGGCCATGGCATATAGAGAAACCGTTGTCACTTTGCGGCTGGTCTATGATCATGTGGTGTTGTCCTTAAGCACCTGGAAGCTTCTGTCACCACAAGGCACTCCAACCAAAGAAGGAAAGGGAAAGGCTCCTGCAGAGGAGCAAAGGGGGTTCTTAAAAGGAGTGCTGAAAACAATGGAATGGTCCCAGCTTTAGCCACACACAAAATACATGCATTGGAATCGATGGTACTTCAGTTACTCTTATCAGTACATTTCTGTTTCTAGGAGTTCTGGCACAACTAGCTCCATCTTTCCAACAGGTAACTAAAAGCATCTTGTATGCTATTTGATAGCAGAATAGCCACTTTTAGCTCTCCAAAAATGGGAGAAACGTATCACTCATCTGTCGGTGTGCGTGTATAAAAATCTGTATGTCCTAACTTATGTGAATACATGCAAGTGTAGAAATAGTTGTTATAATTTAACTAGAAATACAGTACATTTTGCCAGAGGTGATCTAGGTAATCAGATGTAGCAGCCTATATCTATGATAGATAGAGACTGATTACCCTTATATAAAGGATAAGAGTTGGTATGGCAACAGATCTTGATCTTTAAACTGAAATTGGACAGGATAACCCTTAATATAGAAGATGTCCTCCAATAGAGGACAGTCTACATTGGGTTCCTCTGTTGTTTTTACTGGACGCAGTTCAAGGTTCTGGTTCTCATTCATAACATCCTAAACAAGGCTGCTTATCATATCTAAGAGGCCACCTCTATCTCTAAACTCCACTGAAATAAACATTTTTAAGGAATAGCAGTTGCCTCATATGCTATCTACATCCAAGGTTAGGAACATACTGTGTGTCCAAGCCATGCTGTACTGTGCAATGTCCTCCTCCTAGGGCAGGGTACATAAACTGCAGCCCCCACACCACTGATAATCTCTGATAATCGCATCACTGATAATCTCACCAGCCCCCCCCCCACACACACACACACACGCACTGTCCTGCACTGCTGAGCTCTATGGCAGGCCATCCCTTCTTGGAGGATGCTCTAGGACTTCTCCAAAAGGGAACTTTGGGCTCTTTGTGCTGTTAGCAGAGTGTCTTCTAGAAGATGCTTTGCAGCTGCACTGTGACGGTTCTTTTGGTGTTCCTATCAGTACCCTGGATGTTTGCGCTCACAGAGAAGAAAACAAGGAACATCATCTATAGGGAATAAGTCTGCAAAGGGAAACAATGTGGATGGATGAGATGGAGAGAAAATAAGAGAAATAATTACAGTAATAAAGTTGAAATAAACAGATTATGTCACAATAAGGTAAATCAAATGACTTTGAATGAATGTAAATGAAATGAAATTAGGTGGCATTGTTTTAAAATAACTAACTTTACGAAATTAAAGGTACAATCCTATGTTTAGAAGGGTAAAATACATTTGAGCTCTCAACATTCCTCAGCCAGTATTGTATCCTAGATTATATTATGTCTGAATTTATACTTGCATGGGTGCCTTTGCACTCATGTGCAGGCATGTGCCTCCCCCAACTCACAAGCCAGTGTCACATGTGGCCCTCAGGGCCAAAAATGCCGTGCAATCCTGCCTTAAAGCCTTGGTGGAACACAAGTCCAGATATCATCCAGCTGTAGAGTAAGACAGTCAATTCTCCTTAGTTTTAGGAGCAAATAGAGAGGTGGAACAGAGGCTTTTGTGGTTAGTCTATTATTATTTACCTAACTCCCTAAGTCGGTGATAAATCAAAGTAATAAAATAAATGATGACTGCAGGCAATTAGTGTGTGAAATAAACCCTACAGATTTAGTTGGTTTTTATTCACTTTTTATTCACAAGGCCTGTTTGCATCACTTCTGGATGGCAAAGAGATGTTCTGATGGGAACTGGCACTTGCTTTAAGCACATTAACCAGGGCCATAAATTAGTCTTAATGAATGTAGATGGTCATTTTTTTTTATTATGATGGACTACCTTGCCCACGATGAAATTTGATGGTTAAGAGAAAGTCTTGGAAATAGATGGAAAGAGAAAGATGGAAAGAGAAAGAGAAAGAAAGAAAAGCAAGTCAAAGCAAAGCAGTTCATGATCAGCTTATTCATGCTGAACACACAAGAGGCAGCAAGACCGAGAACTGGCCACAAAGGTCACTGGACTGGCATAGAATGTCAATGCATCCCATTGTTTTAACCACTGTGGGGTTCCTAAGGTCTTGAAACATGTTCTGTGAAGCATCAGAAATGGGCACAGCAGAAGGTGAGGTATCAGGTAGTGGAGGTCTTGTGCTTCTCGGCTCCATGGCTTTTCCTTTGCAAAATGGCCAGTGGCCACAGGAGGCACTGGGAGAGGGGAAGGTGGGCAGAGAGCACAAGGGCCTTCACAGCCAAATAGATTTCTTCTAAGCCCTCCACTGCTGGACCTCCGTGGCTACTTGAGGGGAACTCTACAAATGACAACTGCACTGTAAACAGTAAATTAAAATAAGGCTGCAAACCTTGGCCTGCTTACTTGCAAGTCGAGTCACCAAGATCAGTAGGATTTGCTTCAGAGAAAATATGTTTGTGATAGAAGATAGGGTGGCCATGTGTCCTTGCACCGGATGGTCTACTGTTCTGAATGGACCCTCTATCCAAAGTACACTCCTGTCCAAATCCAGTATAAAGAGAAAGAAATATCAGACGTTAAAAGTGGGCCTTGAAGTTAGCCATCAGTTGTCCCTGGACAGAGCATGTCACCCACGTTATCTGGTCACAGTCTTCCACAATATGGTGAGATATACTGTATTTACATACTGACATTATGAATAGGGGGTCATCATGGTGCAGAGATCAGAATGTCAGAATGGGATGCAGGAGGCCTGGCTTCTATTCCCCCTTCAGCCATGCAACCCTACCTCACAGGGTTATTGTTGTGGCGATAGGAATGATAGAGGCAGGAGGAGTCTTACATAAGCTGCTTTGAGTTCTGTGTAAGAAAAAAGGAGGGGTATAAATCTAATAATAAATAAAAATAAAACATATTATTACATTTATACCTCACCTTTGTTCTTTTTCATTTTTGTTTTTTGGTCTTAAAAGGAATCCAAGGCAGCTTACATGGCCTTTCCTCTCCATTTTATCCTAACCTCAACTAAGTGAAGCAGCTTAGGCTGAATATCACAATATGTGATGTTGTTGGGTTTCTCCCAGGAGTTGTAATGTGCTGGTCAAAGCAGCTCCCTGTCAACTGAAAAGTCTTGACAACATCTCTCTCACTTTATTTTGGTGCCATCACTTTGACATTTGGGGCTAAACCTTCTGGTTTGGAGCAATGAAACACAGGGAGAGGGAGCAAGCAGGACTGAAGTTTATGTAAGGGGAAAGCAAGGTGTGCCCCATGCCATTGAGTAGCTGTTGGCCTTACCAAATTCTCCATTCTGTGCCAAATGTCACTCTGCTTAGTGAGTTTCTTTTTCTCTGTTGCAAAATATTTTCCAAAGTACTCCCATTACACACAAGTATCAGCACAACAGTGTTATTTTTATTAATCTCTCTGTTTTTTCTTGCAGCTAGAAGGGATTACTTGCAGATGCTCCCGCATTTATTTTTCCCCACTATCTTCAAAGCACTGGCCTTAGGTTTATTATTTGTTTTTCAGACTGGGAGGTATATAGATAATTCTGTGAACGTGACTGGCAAAACACATTCTTCTATCAGCTGCCTTTTTCAAAACACTGTCATTTGTAAAACCTTTCTATCCTGCTGCAGTCAGATAATCTTTGACCATGTGGAAAACTCAACGTCCAATTCAAAGACTCACATGCACAATGCCACTTCTACACTCCACTCTGAGAGATACCATAGTTCTCACGCAAAAGCCCAAAGCTGTAGAGGCTGTTGAAAGAGAATGTGATCCAACGGCTGGCTTTTTTTAAAATATGTTTTATTGTGCATTACAAAACTGAAAACAAAGTTATTAAAGAAAAAAGGATAAAATAAATGAAAATGAATTATTTTCAGTAATGGCAACATGTTCTGTTACATACAAGCACATAGGGATTGTGTGTGTCTGTGTGTCTAGTGTTATGGAAGTTGGTTTTTTTTAAATCTTATCCAAAATGGCAATGTTTAGTTGGCTGGCGCATTAAGAGTTGTGTTCAGAAAGCTTAGGTTCAAGCTGTGGTTCAGTCAGGAACTATGAGAATCATGAGTCTTTTGCACACACATGTGCCAAGGAGAAAAGCTTGTCAAGGTCAGAAAAGAACAAGGGCCAGGGAAAAGGCAAAGCAAAATTGAGTTCAAGACAGAACAGACATTATTTGTTCAGACATTATTTACCAGCACAACTAGTATTTATTTTAAGGGTTAGACAACCAAATGAGCAGGCAGAAGTTATATTCAACTTGTTCAGCTGATTGCAAAAGGACAGTTTCTGTCTCTTGGACCCAGGTAACAGGGCATCATTATGGTCTGGCTGTGTGGACCACTCCAGATCAACCATAACAGATGTATTTCAATTTAAGTTAGAACATTAATTTCTAAATTTTCAGCTAAACATATAAACAAATGTATGTACATTTCATGCAAAATTGTGTCTTTGCCTTTTTACATAGTAATGCATGCTCTTTTTCCTAGTGTTTCAGAAGTGGCCATCATACCTATCAGAGGAAATAAGTAGGAAGAGTAGAAGATCTGATGACATGGGGTTCCACCAGAGGACCCCCCCCCCCAGACCTGGAGCTGGCCTTGCAAACAAGACACAAAGTGTCTAAGACATGGCATTGCCTCAAAGTGATCCATACTGTTGAACCATCCATCTCAGTCTTGTCTAATCCATCCTCCCTCAACTTGATGTTGTCCAGCTGTGTTGAACAGCAACTCCCAATACCTAAGCCAGCTGGCATATAGGGCAGTGCATGGTATGGGTTCTACCAGAAGAAGAGCAAGGAGGTTATTAAGGTTCAACAGATCACGTAATGAACTTTCCCAGTGACCAAAAAACAGGCTAGTTTTTTCAGCCTATGCAAAGGCCTTATGATCTTCACCTGTTAGGAAGAGCAGCAAAGATCACTGCCTTGAATCCACCTTCCCCAAGTTTGTGCTTGATAAGAGCTGCTTCTGAAATGAGAATAGTACTGTTTGCACTGCTAAAACAGCTTCGCTCCAACCATCTTCCAGAAAGTGAGGGGGCAGAACTTGTGTGCCTACTGACAAACTCTGAAATAGTGGGAGGCAAGAACTAGATAAAATCCATAGCACAAGGAATTGTCTTTTGTTTAATTAACTAATTAGTTCATTTTGTTCTCAGCTTAGGGAGAAGAATTAATGAGTTCCTTGCCCAAGCAACTTTGAACACCTATGGAATCCATTCAAAGGACCAACATGGGCACAGATAAAGGGAGTGTAATTTCTCCCTAAGTAACCTGAAATCTGAAATGAAGTGCCTTCTCTGGACCAGGCCACTGATGTCAAGGTGAGGAGCTTTAATTCAGTCCAGCTAGACTGGAGTAGTGTGAAAGGCTAGTCCACTCTAATAAGCAGTGGGCTCTCCAGAAGTCCTTCATGGCCATGCTGTCCAAGCTGTCTCAGTTGGAGACATTGGGGATTCAGCATGGGACCTTCTATACTTCACCATATTCTGCAGGGCGCTCCTTCATCCACATCACTAGCTCTAAGAAAGCTGGCTTGGAAAAGTAGGCAATGACTCCAAAAAGTTTTCAACATCAGTAGACATCTCTCCTTGGTCATAAATTCACCAGGTGGCCTCAAGCAAGCTATTAGCTCTCAGCATCAGCTAATCCAAAATGCAGGAGATAATAACACTGACCTGCCTCATATGATGGTTATACTGTTTGCTGACAGGCAAACTACACACAAATGCATGTAATGAAGCCCCAGTGGAAAGCATTCTTTCCTCAAAATTCTTTCTCAAGCTTCTTCTCCCCCCACCATATATGCATAATTCTGGACATGCGTATCCATCTCAGGAAGCTGACAAGGGGGAAAGGGAAGGATTTCACACAGAAAAACTGTACCCTTTCCTCCTTGCCATCCCACCACTTTTCTTTTTAATGAATACTTGTCTGGGGGTTTCTTTCTGCATTGTGCTGTCTGAACCTGAAAGGAGAGATATATGGTGTTTTGAACACTCTGAAATGCAATATCAATTATAGTGTACCTTCACATTTTCTGAGTAATGTGAACAACCCTGAGGACTATTGGGTTGAAGACTAACATGTCAGTTTGCTAGTTCCTCCATCTACTTGTTTTGTTGGTTTGTTTTCCTTTTGAGGAAGCAGTTGCAAAAAGAGTCATGGACAGGACCCTGAATCCTTAGCATTGGAGGATCCTGACCCCTTGTCTTCAGAAGATCCCAACTCCTCCACCATGGAGTCTCTAAAGGCTCAGGAAGATGGCTTGGTCATGGAAAGGCATCTTGTGGCTTCCATCATTCCAAGACTTAGTTTTTCAGAATAATCCCTGGGGTCAGCTTCCTGCCTTGCCATCTTTGGGCTCAGGGTTCTGACCATGAAGACAGGTCCATGCTGTGGCCACTCCCATGTTATCACACTTAGATTCAACTAAAAGAGACCAGTTTCCTTTTAGAGACAATGCCTCAGTCTGTACAGAGATGGAGCCAATCACACCAAAACAGCAAATTCTTCCCTGAAGTTCTGTCTTGGTCTACTCTTTGTTGGAACAACATGCAGATAACCCTGTATGAGTTCCAGCCCCAGATTCACCTAGAGCTCTTTGGGGTGCTAATCCCGTCCCATCTTGCTGGCCTGACTTGACCCATGCTCAAGATCTGATCCACAGCAAATTCTTGCAACCTTGGCTATAGTACAGGGCATTGGCAGAAGTTGTGGCCAGAAATGGTACAGAGAGGTGCCCCTACATCAGCCTTTTCCAAATGAATAATATCCAGGTGTTTTGGGCTTTTGATTCCCATCAGCCCCATCCAGCTTGGCCCAAGATCAGGAATTCTGGGTTTGGGGGGCACCAGACTGGGAAAGGCTACGCTACATATATCAGTACTGATTCAGTTCCAGGTCAAGTCAGTTACCCTTAAGTTCTATTAAAATTATTTAAGCCAGTCACACTGATAATTGATCTAAGTGATTTTGTGGGTTTCTAATTGTATGTAAAACAAAATGCCCAATATCCTGGGGTGTACTTCTAAGAAAAGACTGCATTGGATCTGACTGCATGGGATATAATATAATGCACGCAGCACACATGAAGTCGTTGTCCAAAGAGGTAGACATAGAGTCTTCTTATCACCCCAACATTGGGTAGTATCCAACTTGGCAACAATGCTGACGTGAATTAAATTGCATCAGCAAAGGAATGCTTTCTGCAATAGCATTAGGTAGCACAACAGCTTTTCCAGGGAAACTATCACACCAGCCAGTGCCATGGGTATTGCACTAGAGGTAACTTATGCTAGTGCACAACCAAATTTACATCACACCAGTATCAACTTGGATACTTCCCAATAAATCTGACCTTCTCTTCATGCATTAGGGGTTTTCATTGTTCATTCATGTGGATAGTGCTAAAATGCTGAGGCAGGGCATGCAAAGAAAAAAAAATGTTTATGCAAACAGTTTACTTGAAGCAGAGTCACATGTGGAAAAGGAAGGAGAGTTGCTTTACAGCTGTAATATTCCAACAACAAGGCAATCTGATTTAGAACTAACTAATTTGCTTCCCTAAGGTGGTGGCTGGATATCTGAATCAATGAAGTAAGATTACAGTGCAGAAGACCTTTGCTTTACTGGTCTCTGTTCCTGAAATGCACAGTTCTGACATAGTTCAGAGGCGAGACAGAGAGGAGGACTTGGGCTGCTTCCAGGTGGAGAGCCTCCAAGTCCTAATGATCTACTGTGAGCTACAAATGGAATTACAGTTGACTGTCCACACTTCAGAGGATGAAACTCTGGGAAGCATCTCATGTCCAGCCAGCAGACATGACAGTGCTGTCCCCCCTCCATTTCGCGTACTCTCCCTCCAGTATTCTAAAGCAGCTGCTTTTTAGCACCATCTAAACAGCCCACTTTCTATGTTTGGGGCCTCATGCTTCTTAAAGCAACACAATCACAATAAAAATACAACTTTTCAAGTACACACAGCAGAGGGCAAGAAGACTGCTGCTAAGCTCACTTCCATTCTAACCCCTAATGGACAGGAGCAGAAGTCCCATAGATTTTGCCTGAGAATGCCTGATCTCTAATCTAGCCAATTTGTCTTCTCATCTCTAACCCAGTCTAAACCATTTCAAAACCCAGAGGGAAAACATGCCCACCTGATTTTCTCTGTTAGCAGTTCTGAAACCAGAAAAGTAGGGCAAGACTACAGAGGAAAGAAATTACCGAGGGAAGAGTAGTCATCTACCTTCTCAAGGGAAAACTCTTCCCACTGGGGCCTCAATCACATATTTTTGTAATCACACTTCAAAGGAGATTACACTGCTGTTCTGCACCTTCCTTCCTTAGCAGAATTTTGCTTGTAAGGGACGAAAAGGCAGAAGAAGCAGTGGAAAATACAGAAGGATTGCAGTTGGAGGATGACACAGTCTGGAAACTCTGCAAAAGTGTGATCAAGGCATGGCATCTGTACAATACAAACCTCATCTGGAAGTGTCTTTAGACTGATGTGCAGACACAGCTTGGGCTGCAGAGAAAATCCCCCTTCCACCCACCCCAAAAATATGGCTAAAGGGAGATATGCCTGCTCTTGTCCTTTTCACACAACCTTTGCTCCTTTCTATTAATAACAGGAGACCCTTGTCATTGGGAGGGGCTGCCAGTTTCCCTAATTATTATCCTCTCTTGCTGGTCTATGTTCTCTGATTAATGTCTTGAAGCAGACTAACTCTTCCTTTATCCCCATGAGTTCCATCCCCAGTCCTTATCAAATTGTCAAACATATAGCTTCACCATTACAAATGGGGCAGGGCCATAGTTCAGTGCTGGAGCACATGTCTTATATGCCAAAGGTCCCAAGGGCAATCTCTGGTGTCTCCAGGTAAGGCTAGGAAAGGCTGTTGTTTGAACCCCTAGAGAGTCACTGCCAATTCAGAGCTTGATGGACTAACGGCGGCTTTGTCTGTTGCTATAGCAGCAAATTACTATCATAGCACAATAGAGGTCTTGGATATGACCAGAATCCCTGCATTTGGCTCTGCATACACGTAGCACATCCTCTGTGGGAATCCTGACACTGAGCACCAAGCCATCAAATGCCAGTACAAATGTATGAGAAATTTGTTTCAGGTAATTTTTGATCCAGATTTATTCAGTTCACATCTTTCAGACCAACTATCGACTCGATGTAATCTGCAATCAAAGTCTGTATGTTTCCAAACTTGCAAGCTGACCCAACCCCTCCCCGCCAAAAGACATTTGCCAGCATGCGAGTGTTTGAAAAATATGAATTAAAATCATATTTTTGAGATATGCCCACAAAGAGGCTATGAATGATGGGGCAAGAATTCATGCATTGTAAAGATATGCACCATTGATCCATACATCTGGAAAAATTTGGGCAAGATATGTATGGATTTTCATGCAAAATTAAACAGAACTCACAATCTGATATGGACACGAGTCAGAACAAGCTTCAGGATGGAATTCAGAGAACTTCAGTGAGCTCAAGGTTTGCTTCTTCACAGATCTCTACAGAAGGACAAGCTTTTCCTTTACTGCAGTGGTATCCTCCTTGTTCAATGCTTTACTTCATTCCACAAGAATTAATGGGAACCTTTTAATAATTTAGGAAGAACCAAGAGTTACACTCAGGTATGTAGGAATTATCTACAAACAAAGAGTTACAGTCAAGGTAGAAATTAACTTCATCCTACCCTTGGTGACCCCAACCACTGAAAAATCGATTTTGTTCTTATCCAGGTGCAGTTTTCTTTTCACACCAGAGGGTGACACTATGTATTATTTTTCTTTACCAGCTTCCCAACAAAGAACTCAAAACAGTATAAAACTAATTCACAAACAGGTGAAAATCAGTGAGTTAGATCCATCTTTGGAATGAATTAATACTATGCTTAATAAATACTTATCCCATATGGTTTGGCTGCAATGGGTTTACTCTTAGAATATCTAAATTGGGATCCAAGTCATTAATTCAGTGAGGAAGTAACATATTTGGGGCTGCCTAGATTATTTTGGCCTTAAACTAAAGCTGATGGGAGGTGTAGACCCAAACATCTGGAGGGCTAGAATTTGTTCTGCCCTGCATTAAAAGCAAAAGCAAGATCTAAATTAACAGTTGGAACAACAATAAAACTGTTTAGAATTACAACAGCCACTGGGAAGAAACTCTCTGAGAAAAAGAGGCTTTGTGTCTCATGAGGGATACTTACACCAACCATTCACCTTAGCCTATATGTTTACCATATGTAGCTTATAGATATCAAATCACTAACTGAATGATACTGTTCTCCAGAAGAGCCTCATCAGAAGAAGAAAATTCTCGTAGTTGAGTCAGTAGCTGCTCCACATGAGAACATGATGCTTATTCTTATGAACGGCTTAGTGCCTTTCACTTGATTTACGTCCTTCATGTTTCCAAGGATAGTTAGCCTCACATTAGCCCTGTTACAATATGGAATTCTTGTTAAAATACAGAGATAGAACAATCAGAAATCTGCTCTTCAACTTTGGTTTTTACGTCCTGCTCTGAGCCTGTGGTTTTACTTTCCTTCATAGGTAGTATAAACTCAAGGCAAAAAAACTGCTCTGAAAGAAAGATGGCCCTGGGTGTTTACATCCTGAGTCCACAGGAGGCACTGGGAAGCCAGATGCCGTATTTTTACATTCCAAATAAATTCCACTGATTTTTTTCCTCTGGTGCATCAAAGCTATGAACAACACAGAGGACTGTCAGCATAAACCAAAACAAGTCTCTAAGATAATAAACCTCTTCCATTTGCCCAGGCTTCTGATATTCTAGTTTTTCCTATATAAAGAGAAATCATCCAAGGGCAAGAAACAGCACCACCTTCAAAAGTATACGAAAACAAAAAGTTGAAAGTTACCTCTTGACCCTAAGAGATGTGTTCACATATTTTACAGAATAGATAAGTAAGGATAAAGAAACACAACTTAATCACATGATTGTTATGCAGGTAAAACATTAGAAAACTAACAGAATCTCCTGAATTGGAGAATGATTCGTTTGTACTGGGATGTTGCAGTTCTGATATGGCCATCTCCTGTGTGTTTACTCAGTAGTATGAGGCACTGTGTTCAATGAGTTTTATTCTCAAGTAAATGTTCATGTGTCTGTGGCCTGAATAAATTAACCTGGATTATCATAGCTAGGGTGGAAATCTTGAGCTGAGCAACAGAATCAGTTTAAACCATCTTGGAACAGTAAACAAATTTTACTTTTACTTTTAGACCCCTTACCTTTTTTCTTCTTGAAGGAAACTGAAAGTGGTTTCCATAATCTTCCTCTGTTTTATCTTCACAACAACAACCCTGTGAGGTAGGCTAGGCTGAGAGTCAATGACTGCTCCAAAGTCATCAGTGAGTTTCATGACTGAATGGAGACTAGAACCTGAAGCTCCCAAGTCCCAGCCCAGCACTTTAATCACTGTGCCTCCCTGGTTTCCAACGGCTAACACGTTTTTGTAGATGCCAGGAAGAGGGAATATCGGTATAAGCTGGTTGCTTGTTATGTTGCTTTGGGGTGGGTTTTCCTTTGATTTGTTTCTTGTTTTGGACTACATATGCATGGTATTATGTCTCTACTGTATGCTGTGATGTATAACTGACACTTTAAGAGAATAAAATGCTTACTGCAGATCTAATTATTTACATCACTCTTCCAATTCTTACAATTCCGTTGATAACATCTGATAAAGTGAGCTGTAATAACCTATGGAAACTCATGCTAATTTATTTGAACAACTAACACTGCAATCCTATCAGATTTCCTGAAACCCTCTAAAATTGTAGAAATATAAGTATCCTATGGAAGGCAGAAGGTCACCTCATCCTTTTCCCTCCCTGCAAACACTTAGATGGCCAATTTTGCTTAAGTATTTTGCTCCAGAGCCCAAGTACAGAAGGCTGAGGTACCACCAGGAATCTGCTGGCAAAGATTGTTTTCTTCCTTTCCTTTTCCCCTCTCCCTCCCCACCCCCAAAATCCCATCTCTAAGGCTGCTCTTACAAGCTCAGAGTCACAGCTGGTATCATTCTTTCCATGTCGGTTCAAAGGAAAAGGGAGGCCATTTCAAGTCTGGAGTCCCAGCTCCAAACTCAGGGCAAGTTTCTGAGGTCAGAGCTTGGATTCCAAATTCTCCTAGGGCTGTCTATATTAGTCTAGCATCCTCTTGCACCTTAATGCAATGTACGTGTGATATTCTTAACCCTCAGATTGAAAGTAAATTGTAGATTGACTCTTGAAGAAGCACATCCCTTGATAGGGAAAAGGAAACAGAAGATTGTGCCATAAGCAATGGGTGGGCAGAAATGGATCTAGAGCTACTTGCAGACCTCTGGGTAAGTTGCACTAGAGAGACAAAGACTTATCACTTCCCATTTTTTTAGCAGAAGCAATGAATTGAGTCCCTCATTTGAATCCCTCCATTTCTCATCCAAAATTATTTAGTTAAATGAAGAAGCTTGGAGTAAGCAAGAATGGAGATGTGTGCTGATGAGATATTGAGAGCTCTCTTCCTTCCTTGTCCTCAAATTCCTGGGCTTATAAATCCTTCATTTCACAGGGAATAATCCTAGACTTTGCTTGAGGGACCATGGGGTAGTTTAGATTTTGGACATGTTGCTCCAACCTCAGAGCTGGGTAGCAAACGCTCCAGTTCTCCCTCTGCTCTGCTTCCTCACAGTTGGCATAGGGAAAAAATGTACCAGTTTCTCTCTGAAGCTGGGAAAAAATCTACGAAAGGGGTTAAATGTGGCATTCCAGGGGAGGGGAGGGATCCTGAAGTCTGTCCTGTTCTTTCTGCTAAGACTCAGTTGCTAGATGGCTGAAAATGGATGTCTAGCAAAAATGCAGAACTAGGGGATCAGGAAGATCCCCCGACCACTCTTCCCACTCTGCCTTTGCCAAACGTATGTGTCCAAGTTGGGAGCCCTGATTTCTTCTCAATGGGATTGCGCCCAGTGTGTTTATTTTTTGCACCAGTCTCCAGCTGGTGGGTTTCAAAGAAAAGTATATCAGAAAAAACGGTCCTCCTCAGCTTTAAGCAATACTTTTCTAGCAGCAAAGGTCTCCTATACTGTACAAGGAAATGTAACAAACATGAATGTCATGTTTCGTGTGCTTTATTATTTCCTGTTTAGACTACAGATCAGTTGGGAAAGTGTTAGAAACCCAGTGGTTTTCAGGAAAAAAAAGCATAAAATGCTTCATCTGGCCTTCACTACTCAGCATCTGCCAAACACTATTTCTGTGCCTGCACTTTAAGTGGGGCACATGCTGGATAACTTTCTCTTCTCAGTTTTCTGCAGTCTTCTTTTCCCATTCCTTCCTGAAAGAAATCTGTTCCTTTCTTTTTTATATTTGTAGATACTGATCTGGTGCGCCTGTGCTGACATGTCCCCTCTCCAAACACATTCTGGGTTATAACCTTTCCCTCCATCTGGGTTCCATCGCTTGATTTATTCCCTAATTTGATTTCAGCCTAGTTTTAAAAGCTCTCCTCACCTGACCACTCACTTTTTATTTTATTTCTATTTTCACCTCTTTATTGCTTGACCTTTGTTGGATCTTGTTTAAGAGACATATATTGCCCTTTATATTTAAAGGGACTATCACAGGACCATCTCTTACCTTTCACTGAAAATGGGTTGGTACTCCATTAAGGGTCAATGAGAGAAATAGGGCTGAGTATGACTTCACAGAAGTTGTGTGATGCCATTTAAGGATCACATAATTTGGGAACCACAACCATGAGGCCTTCAGAATACTGCTTGTGTTTATGTTTCCTTATCATATGTGCTTAATATATACACACGCCAGGCTGTCACAAGGCTGTAGTTTATCTGCTCAGCAATTTGAAAAGGATTTCTGATTTCTCAGTTTGTTCCACCATGTTTTAAAATGAGAGCCAGTGTGGTGCGGTGGTTAAGAGCGTGGGACTGGGACTCAGACGATCTGGGTTCTAGTCCCTGCTCGGCCATGAAGCCAACTGGGTGACTTTGGACCAGTCACAGACTCTCAGCCCAACCTACCTCACAGGGTTGTTGTTGTGGGGATAAGATGGAGGAGAATGATGTAAACTGCCTTGAGCCCTTTGTAGGAAAAAGGCAGGATATAAATCGGAAAATAAAAAAGGTTCTTTAAATGTCCAGTCTGGATCCAGTTTAAAGATAATGAACCAACAGTGTATCCAAATGACAGAGAAAGGAGATGGAGCAAGATACACAGTATTCCACACTAGGATAAGACATACTGTATTTCTGATAACATGGTGATAATTATTTCTGAATTTACATATAAATAAGCACATGCAAATTTTATATACATCTTGACAACTTGCACTTCTGGGTAGGAAGTAGAGAATTCTGGGTGAGCTAATATTAGACAGTGGGTTATCTCTAAGATGGGCACAGTGAATCTCTTCCCTTATTGGGCTTATCCATGCAGTAAGCAGCGTGGATTGGCCCTCATAATTGGGCCTAAAGCAGCAAGACAGAGGTTGGCATCCCAGAAGAGTCCACTATCAAGCAGAACTTTCAAGGCAACCCCTGGTCCTTCCACTGTGTCACACACTCAGCCACCCACTTGTGTGTGCAATCAGTGATGATGGCTCAATTCCTTGCGCTCTTCTGTGGTCAGAGCTTGGATTTAATGAGATTACCTTAGGGGCCTCCAAAAGTCCTGGGCCTGGTACTGCAAGAGAGAAAAGATGCTTGACTTAAGCAGAGCATGGCCCTGTACAAAAATGGCTGGAACTCAGCAGATGTGTTCATGTTTTCATACATCCCAAGTCCTCCCGTTAGCATCCTCAGCCCATATCAAGGGCACCAGTGAATATCCCATGGGTACACTCTTGCCTGGCAGGGCTGCTTCCTCATGCATGATTTCTGTTCTTCTTTTTCATTCCTCTTCTATTTCATCTGACTAGTTGCTTTCACTATGTACATGACTTTAAGAAAATAGTCAAGCTTTGAAGTTTTGCAAATACATTGGCCTGACAGAAAGACAAACAAGTGGGCCATGGATCAAATCAAGCCAGAGCTTTCCCTAGAAGCAAAAATGACAGAACTGAGCCTGTCCTCCTTCAGACACATTGTGAAAAGGCAAGACTCCCTGGAGAAGACAACCGTGCTAGGAAACATCAAAGGAAGAAGCAGAAAAGGAAGAGCAAATATGAGATGGAGTGAATCCATAAAGGAAGCCATAGTCTTGAACTTAGAAGAGCCAAGCAGGGTTGTCATAGGCAGGAAATTTTGAAGAGCTTTCACTCACCAGTTGCCATAAGTTGGAGATGAGTTGCCAGCACATAACAACAACAACAAGCTTTGAAACAACCTTCTGGAACCTGGTGAAAACTGTCCAGGATTCCAGATTATTAGCCCTTCTGACTGGGAATAATGGAAGTTGAAATCCAAAATTTCTGAAAGGAACTCTGTTGGGGAAATCTTTGAAAGGCAGGGAGAACAGTAACCACATCAAAGTTAGCATTTCCAGCAAGATTTACCCTTTGATATGGACGAGCAACTCCCTGGTCCCATTCCCAGTTCCTTATCCCCCAGAACATTCCATGGGATTGCGGATTGTTTTTAAGACGTCCTTCAGTTAGAATATCCTGCTTCAGACAAAGACACTATTGTCTTCAGGGCTGAATTAGTATAAATAAATCATACTGCTTAAAGGTTTTTATGTAAGTCACCAACCAAAAATGACAAATTTCACAGGCTGGTCAGGGTTAAATTGGCAAATTACACAGTCAGTCATGGGTTAAACAATAACAGAAGTTACTTTTTTAGAGAAAGTATGAGTGCTAGCACACACACACACCCCACAACGCTGATTACATTGTAACAAATGGTTCCCAGATGTTAAAATGTTTTTTAATGGAAATGATAGGTTTTATTCTCAGCTTAAAAAGTATCTACCTCCCCTCACCAAAAATAAGAAACCCTCCAGAGAGGGCACACAGAATGGCCATGTAATCTTTAGCCATTTCTTCTTTCAAGAAAATCAGTGCATCTCCAGAGCTGATGTCTTCAGAGCTGATGAAGTGAAAAATCCTAAATTTTGCAGATTTCACAGGAAATGCATTAACGGTACACTTGCTGCAGCAGACATAAGAAACAGTAATTCTTCAAACCATAATTATATTTGTAATTTTAGACTGGCTTGCCATTTCTTTAGAAGGAGAATGGGGGGAAACACTGCTTTGAAAGAAAATGTGCCCATAGAGCGGCTCGTCAACATCAGTGGCTCACAGCCCAGGTTTCATACCTCATGTGCTTTCTTGGCCAACATCTGAGCTTTGGCACAAGACTAAAAGCAAGCAGGTTGGCTGCCTCTCTACTATGCGTTGTCTCTGGGATAATAAACTGAGACGTGTCTAGGGTAGCGGCCATATTTTCTCAGGGCTTGGTTTGAAATTTACATTGACATTACAGGGCCTGCTGAATTTCAGAATATATACCCATGTTTCATGTCTTGAGGGAGAAGGAAAATGATACCACATGCCTCCAAGGTGTTTCATCTCTCACTTGCCTTGTTGTCGTTGTTTCAAACTGAATCATCCTTCAGTTTTCCATGCTGAAGTTTTTCTGTTGTGTTGTTTATCTAGCTGGCTTGTATGCGTACTTGAAAGTGTATCTTAGGGCACCTAAGTTCCTTTGCACTTTTTGATAGGAAAAAAATGTCCCAGAACTTCTCAAAAGGAGGCACACTAGCTCCACCAATTACAGCCACAGGGGAAACAAACCCAGTCAGTGGAAACACTGGTACTGTTAGAAAAACCATGGGTTCTTTGCAGGTTCTTTCCCCCTGCTGAGACAAGCCATCCCTCCTGAGTTTGGATGCCATGAAAAGCCACACCCAGCTGGGTTAACTAGGGAATGGTACCTGGAAATCACCAGAGATAAAAAACAATCCTCCATGGCTTAAATAAGTTTATATTGATCACAAAGACTGTATCAATGTATGCCCTGTTTCTTTTCTTTTCACTAAAATAGCAAAGTTCCCAAAAGATAACCATATTTATCAACCATTTAAATTGCTTTTGATGGGCATTTTAAGAACCCCACAGTCCTATAGAGAAATCTGCTCTGAAAACAGTGGGATTGCATGATCGGAATGTGTAGCAATGAACGGAAAAGGTTGTTTTGCATGTTTCTCTTTTAATGTATCCAAGATCTCTAAAATAGTGTCACCAGAAGCTCCCATCTGAAGGACCAAATATAAGTTGTTTGTTTGAAGACACATTCTGCATACATAGAACTTATCTTTACTTGCAACATCGCTCAGTTTCCATTAAGGGGAATAAACTCTCTTTGATGTCTCTAAAAATAAGAAGCAAATAAATTACATTTTAAACTTCAATTCTAGCAAGATTTACCAGAACAGAAATCTAGTAAACTCGGTCACACTTACTTCTGAGTAAGTTTGCACAAGCTGGCACTGATGAATATATTTAGATGACAGAAGAGTTGATCTCATTTTTCAATCCACAGCTTAAATAGCAATAGCTAGTATTAAGTCATATTTTCAGTAACGCCTCATGCAACAGAGAAAAAATTGCTGAAGTTCTATAAAGGGCTTCTAGATCATGATCCTATTGAAGAGGCAGGGTGTTAAATTAACTCTTTTGCAGATACTGCAGTGACTCCGTTGGCAGAATGTCTGCAGCTTCACCTGAAATGCTTAGGTTCAAGTCCCGCAGTAGGATCTTTGTTCTTTGTCAATAACGCAGCAATTAGAGAAAAGCGGGCTTTTTGTTTTAGCACTCCCATTGTTCAAATGAGAGAGCAAAGGGTGATCCTCTCTGCTAGCTCTCCAGTTGTAACAAATTACAGTCTTCATTTTCTATCTAGTTTTTATCCCCCATCAATAACAAAAGAAAAGAAAACTCTGGAACTCTAAAGAAACCAGACAACCTGCTCTCTCTTTGTCACTATTATTAAGCATCAAGAGTTATCCAAAAGGTGTTGGGTGGCTTGTTGTTATGCTCTGCAGAGCTTCAGAGGTGCCAGCCTCCTGCCAGCCTGGGAACGTTGCAATCCAGAGATCCTGCACTGATCTTGGAACAGAAATAACATGTTTTACACATTGAGAATCAGGCAGATTGTCTTAAAAGAACAGAGAATTCTAATTGCCCATTCAAAATTAAGAACGTGTTATGGCATCTAGAGCCAAACTACATGTTATATAGATTATATTATTGAGCTGTCATAGCATATAGCTGAGATTGGTCTTACATTTTACTCTCATGTAAGTCTGTGCAGCCCTGGCTTGAATTGGGACCAGGGTACACTGGGAGGAGAGAGTTAAATCTTCCACCACCACTCTTTATTTTCCCCCAAATTTCTCCCCCAGCATGGGGGAGGGGAAGGGATTTGAGGGAAAATGGCTTCAGGGTTGTCAATGGAAACTTCTTTTTCCCCTGGTGGGAGGTAGAATATCAGGGGAGGAAACAATTTGGAGGGAGTATAGACTTCCCATCTTGGAAAGTCATGGTCCCAATCCCAATTGTGGCT
The DNA here is from genome assembly GCF_004798865.1 of Varanus komodoensis. Taxonomy (NCBI): domain Eukaryota; kingdom Metazoa; phylum Chordata; class Lepidosauria; order Squamata; family Varanidae; genus Varanus; species Varanus komodoensis. The sequence continues at coordinate 18,990,464 of NW_025335440.1, read as the reverse complement.
GTGCATGCTTACTTGAAAGCAAAATGTGAGCAAAGCTCAACTACATCATGAGCATAGCTTGTAGTTTGGCCCTATAATGTGCTTCACCAGCTTTTTGGTCAAAGCTTCCAGCCACTGGGATGCTGACATCACCAGCCATCCTGGAATAACATGCCTGTCCCAATACTCCTAGATCCATGAAACTGGAGGCCTTTTAGTATATAAGAAAAGCCATGCTGGTTCAGACAAATCTAGTCCAGCACTGGCAAACCATCTGCCCACACGATCCCTCAAGCAGGATGGTTGCAAGACCTCCTCCTGCCCAAGCTCCTCAGCAACTGGTGTATGCAAGCAGGCCACCTCTGCTGAAGGAGGTACCACTTAGCCAGCAAGGCTATTAGCCACTGATAGCCTCTTCCTCTATGAAAATGTATCCATTCCACTGGAGATAGTGAACGCCATGCTGAACCAGGAATTCTGAAGAGCCATGCTAAATCAGACCTAAGGACTATCTTGTTCAGCCTTCACATAGTGGCTGATGTGCTCCCTCTGCAAAGCCCAGAAGTCCTTCCTAAAATGCATTTTAATTAACACCAGTGGTCCATTTCCTAGCCTTAAAAGGTGGGAGTAGGATGTTCCCGTATACACACCACTCCTCCATCTGGCAAAATGTTAGGCAGTCATCTCTCCCCCACACAAGCCAATTACAATAAGCTTTTGATATGATTCTTTATACCTTTTGTTACTTCGGAAACATTCCTGTGGCTCAGTTCCAGTCTCAGAAATTTGCTCCAAGAGCAGGGCTGGGACTCAGATTGGGAGCACCTTCCCTCCACCCTCGCAGCTGGCGCTGCAAGAACAACTCTGGCTGCAGCTCCAAGGTCACTCTTGCAACCTTGGAGGTGGCATTTTGTGGGTGTTCCAGAGGGCGGGTGGTTCTGCCACCATATTTATTATCCTGGCAGTGCCTCAGCCTCCTCTCCTTATGCTGTGCGGAAAAGAAATCAGCCAATTCAGTGTTGCAGTGGGGACAAGAATTGCAGAGGCAACCTTCTCTGTGATCCTTCTACCCTCCAGATGATGTCCATAATCCCCCACGTTCAGAGGGTTGTGGTCGCCATACTGGACTGTGCTGCATGTTATTTTGTCACCCTTTGCCAGCACCTTCTCTCACCACCCAAAGATGCTGTATGATTTCAGTTTTCCAGCTGACTTCTGAGTTGTGAGCATTTTACCTTAAAGAGGGTTACCAAGTTTTTGTTGTTTTACTTAATTTTTATACAGATAGCCTCTCTGCTTTCTATTTTTTTCCTTTATGATACTTTACTAAATATCACCTTTCAGTGTGGATCTGAGGTGTCAACCCAAGTTCTGTGAAACCCAAGAAAGGCTTCTGTTACTTTCCTGTCCAGCCACTTCACCACCTGCCTGCTCTGCTAGTTGCTCCTACAGGAAAGCAAGAGGAAGCCAAGCCGGTCACTGCCTTTCCTTGGGCGGGTAACCAGCTCATAACCCCTATTCAGTCCTAGAAGGGAAACTGGGATGGCAGAATCATGCCCACATGATGCACTTCACAGGCAAATCATTACAGCCACAGTAGCCTTTGGCACAATCACCCTTTCCAGATAGATTCAGCTCAGCTTCTTATCTGAAATACCCATGGAGATCATGCTAAGATGCTATGGATGTATATTTAGGACTGAAGAAAAGAAAAGACCTGGAATCAGGGACTTGTATTCCAATGCAAGCATTGCCATTATTTCATGCAACTGTACAAAGTTGATAGTTGACCAAAAGTTTATTCTCCTGGTTGGCAATTTCAGTTGCCAGCTGCCGCCAGTGCTGTGCAAATGCCCATGAAGAGCAGTGAACAAAATAGAGTATCTTCTGTTCTTTGGTCTACAGTTCAAAGCTGATTCCTTTGCTGCAGTCGTGGCTGCCTACTGGGACAGGGCACCACTGGCAAAACGGCCGCTCTGTCGGCTGCTGAATTAGTACTGGGTCCCAGTTCAACCAGGTGAGATCCTGTATATGCAAAAGGTGGAACCCATTTACAGGATCAGTTTGCAATATTTCACACATGAACCATGCTTTATATATAAAGTGAGGGCGCATCTTACAAGCTTAATTGTATGGAAATTGCTAGCTCTCCAATAACATCAGAATTCCCCAATGGATTTATTGCATTCATTCCTTAGTCAGACATTGTAATAGCATTCGAGCAGTTCAGCAACAATCTTATTGAATGCCCATTAAATTCACTTGCCAAAGATTTCCTGTCACAGCCCGCTCATTCTCCCAATCACCTTCTTTGTGTACTTGAAGAGCTGAGGAAGCTGCCATTCTTGTCGCCACTTTCTGCTCCCTCTGTTCATTAGACTTGCTAACACATCACAGAAAGGAAGACGTGGATCCCCACCTTTTCCTGTCTCTCACTGTTCATTTGTAAGGCCTGTTCCTCTTACTTAAGTCTCTTGCTTTTTGTTGGATTCCTGCCAAATTCAAACCTGAATATCAATTTAAATCTGAATAATATAAAAAGCATAGTGATTCTCTTGTAATCACATTTTGTGTGCAGCCATAAAGGCATTATTTCAAAAATTAGAAAGAAAAAGCACCATAAGTATCTGGTTATTATAATCAGTTTCAAAACAGAGTTGTGTCATCAGGGTAACAATGCAACCATTTTGTTTTGTTGTACTGGGATAACAGGTCTGTCTTTCTGAGGACAAAAATACACACCCCATTAAATGTGTGTGGAGCAGTTATGCCTCTTTTCATTTTTACTCTGGAGGAGGTAAATGAACCCCTATTTTTTAGCTTTAAACCACCACAATGCCCTGCCCCACAAACCAGCATGCTTATGCAAATCAGAGGCACCACACCTAGAGTAAAATAAAGCAAAAGATGCAGCTGCTGGACACAGATTGACAGTTATGTCTTTTGCCCCCTTTGGCTTTGAACTCCAGCTGCATTTTCCTGCTATTCTCTGTAATACTGGACTTTGCAAACTATCTCTAAAGCAATAATTAATTCAGGAAGGGTTGGGCAACCTGTGGCCCTTCTGATGTTGCTGAATGTTGTTGGTCACTTGCCCTGTTCCAAGTTTAACAAAGACATTAGTTGGCCGTTTCCATTGCATACTGGGGGTGCAGGCTGGAAGACACAACAACTCCCTGTTGTGAGTTCGGCTAGACTATGAGGTTTCGGCAAGGGGCGGCATAGAAATATAATAATAATAATAATAATAATAATAATAATAATAATAATAATAATAATAAGTGTAGTTGATGCCAGGGACTGAGACTAGATAGAGCCAATGGTAGGCTGAGTAATTGCAAGAGGCAAGTAACTCCAGCAGCATGTGTGCAAAGCAGAGAGGTTTGATGGATGGTCTAATCCATGCAACAACACTGAAGCACTTCTTTGAATGCACATTTTAATGCTCCTTCAGCAAATCATGACACAGAAAATGCAAACTCAGACAAGTAACTCAGGACCATGAGTGCAAAGTGGGAGTGATCCTCAGGTAGCAAGACAGCAATTCTTCCTGGACATTTGCTTGACTGCTGATCTTGGCCGTTCCGCTTTTTCCCCAATTCTGGCTGAATCACCAGCACCATCCAGTCAAATGATGCCATGGGAACACCATGCCAACAGGGCAGGGCGGAGGAGAGGTGGGAGCATGTTGGTTGCGGTACAAAACTCGAGAGCTGGCTAGTCTTGATCCAAGCACCAAGGACAGAGATGCAACTGTTTGTAGCCTATTCTGATTTAGAGGATAGCGCTGCTGCTCATTTTTTGCTCGGTTCTTTAGCTGTTGCACATCTCACATGACTGGCTGCCTGGTCTCTTTACTGCTGTACTGAAATGAACAAGTGCATTCTATGTGGAGCATACAGAATTAATTGGTTAATATATTTGGCAGTGCTGGAAGATTTAAAACAATCTGAAAATGTCCACTATTATTTTTACCAAGCTAAGGCATTGTTGTTTTATGCATCTAACACCTTAAATTTATTTATTTATTACATTCCAAACTGCTTCTATGTTATTAACTTCATTAAGCATCTCCTAGCCCTGACATTTAAATGTCTGCAATGTTTCTGCATAATTACATTGTTTTATATCAAAACACCCATTATGCTGCTGTGTGTATTAAGATGTGCATTTTTGCTCATTCTGCTTTTTGGCTATTATCATCTAATGTTGTCCCTTTCACACCATTTACCTTGCTCTGCCAGTTATTATAGCTTTGTGGAATAAAGAGCCTTGGCTCTCATTTGTGGAAACTGGGCCAATTTCTAAATTCACTCGCACACACATATCCCACCTATTTTGCATCTCATACAATTTGCTGGCTTCTGGGTGCAATGATACCACCACTAACGCATCAATATTCCTCCCTGACTAGAAGCTAACTAAGTGCAATGATTCCCAAACTACTGGAAGTATGCTCCATCACATAGGAGAGCCATTGTTCTTGGAGAAAAAACGCAGCTATTGCTGCTTTGCAAATACTGTTTTGTTTGCTTAAATAAGTGCAGATTAAAATGACCCATTATTTAACACCAAAGCTGAACTAGATAAATAGGGGAGCCATGTATGCACTTTTACAGAGGACTGGCCTCTGTCCAACAAGCTGCCCGGTTCTTTATTTCAGTTTAACAAATAATTGTGTCTTTTTCATTAATTCTTATTAATTAGATGCATACCTATAACGTGGCACAAGTAAGTTTTAGGCGCATCCACATTCTCTTTATCCTCAATTTTGGTGATTCATAAGTGTGCACCCTAGAGAATATGAATTAGTGGTGAGGCCAGTATAATGCGAGGGTCCTCATGGCGGAGAGAGGAAACAGGCGACAGATTCAACTGAGTTCAGGCTAGTTAGTGAGTAGTAGATAGCAAGTGGGAGACTTCCTATTTTCATGCAGCCATCATTTTAATTTCAGTAGTCCTCTGGAAAGAAATATCTGACCCTTTCTTGGCAGCCCCCTGAATAGGAAGAAAGACAGGAAATAGAAAAGGCAATAGTGGAAGGAGAGAAGGGCGGACCTCTCCACTTTGGACACTAGGCCTGCGCCTTTTTGATTTCTACCCTACCCCTTGCCAACTTGTGCCTCCCCCAACAAATTACCCACAAGGCAATGCAGTCCTCAACAGAAAGGCTGCTCAGCCCCAAGTTCTATGAGAACATGTTGGCACTCCTACCAGTGAGAATCTTGGCATCCCTTGTCCTGCAGTAGGCAGATAATCTCAAGAGGCATCAGCACAGGGTGGCCGTGTGACCTATTTAGTTGAGAACCAGTTGAACAATCAAGAAACAGATCAAAGTTGCTTATCAACATTTGGCACCAGGATAACAGGTTTAGAAGGTGCACAGATGACAGTTGCTCCCTCCCTCATTGAATGAATGAATGAATGAATGAATGAATGAATGTAGTAAAGCCCTCTAAATTTCCATTTGTTCAGAGAATCATAGAATAGTAGAGTTGGAAGGGGATATGAAGGCCATCAAGCCCAGCCCCCTGCTGTTGCAGGACACCAAGTTACACCATCCCACTCAGATGGCTATCCAGTTTCTTTTGAATTTCTCTAGTGTGGGAGAGCCCACCACCTCTCTAGGCAGCTGGTTCCACTGCCGTATTGCTCTGACAGTGAGGAAGCATCACAAGTAAGCATCACAAATTGCCCTCTTCTGTGCCTCTGCCTGGTGATGCATGTCCTCTTTGAGGCAATATAGAAGGGACCAACCCGATCTGAACATTCAGGATGGATGCCTATCATGAATAGCCCTGATTTACATGGTTTGTCCACCCCACCTTGTTACATAGAACACCAAAGGATCATTTGCAGGAGAGGAGCAAGAGGTGTGTTGTGCCCCTGCTATAGAGCCCAACAAATCCAATTCAATCTGTACCTGCAGAAGATGCGCTTTGTTGACTTTTGTGGGGCTCACTTCCAGATAAATGTGCATGGGATTACAGCCTAAACCAGGCCAATGATGTGACACCCTAAACTATGTGACTTTCTAGTTTTTATGACTTTATCTAAAATAATACTTGCCAAATAAACTTAGCAATTAGCAACTTCAAAAATGCTGAAATATCTCAGTTTGAAGAATTCCTTCAGGGAAATAAATGGTTAGATACCTTCAAGACTGACAGAGAAATAGAACACTTAAGCATTTCCTTTTCCCCCAGCATAATTATTTTGATGTTCCTTCCTTTTAAATACCAGTTTTGTCCCCAGTGCAGGCCGTCAAAATGTCTCTTGTGGGTTCAGACATGTGATGGCATTAACGTTAGCTTCATAAAATTCCACTAAAACAGAAGTAATGATATTCTTAATTTAGGACACATCATTCAATGAGGCATGTTACAGACATTCACAAAGGTGATGGAAGTATCTACTTTTTCGAATCACTTGTCTCAGGACAATACAGAGGCTTTTGTTTTTGTGGTTCTGTGCTATCAAGTCATCTCTGGTGACCCTGTGAATGGATTCCCTCTGTCCTTGGCAGTCCTGCTCAGTTCTTGTAAATTCTAGCTCTAGCTTCCTTTATGGAATCAATCCACCTCATATTCGGTTTGCTTTTTCTTCTGCTGCTGTTAATCTACCCTAGCATGGTGCCTTCTCCAGTGAGGCTTGCCTTCACATCATTCATTCATTCATTCATTCATTATATTTTTATTCACCCTCTTTTCTCCTCCTCCTCCTCCTCCTCCTCCTCCTTTCAATATTATCCTGTAAGCTAGTTGGGCTGAGTCTGAATGGCTCAAAGTCACCCAGAAATGTTCATGGCGGAGTGGGGACTAGTACCCAGATCACCTGAGTCCTAGTCCAACACTTTAACCACTACGCCACACTGGTTCTAATTTCTGTCTAAACTTGCAGATGATTGCCCGTTAAATAAATTAGGCCACTTACTATATATTTCTGAGAAATGTAAATCATCCTTACATATGATGGGAAATTTTGCACACTGCATTTTTAATAAAGTTAATTTGTACTAACTTTGTCCCAAGCCTTGATGCAGGGTTTTGAGCAGATTACAAAGATGTTTATGAAGGAGGGCCTGGCTTGTACATACGGTATTTAGGTTGAAGGCAGGCTCCTGTTATACCAGTGTGATGCCAAATTGATATCTAATCTAAGAGGATAAGGTTGTGGCATTTAGTTTTTCAAAGGTCAGAGGTGTCCTGGAGATACAGATCCAAAGACATTTGATGCAAGTCAGTGCCCAATAGAATGAAAACATTTAAAGTGAAACCAATTCTTGGAAGGGGCTGGACCTGAGAAAAACAGTTAATTAAAAAAAGGCAACATTATTTTTTAACCTGCCAGTGACCCTTTAACATCAGCCAAGCATGTATATCTTAACTACAGTGCCTGAAATTGTTCATATGAAGAGTGCAGAGGCCTTATTTAGACTAAATGCTAAACTATGGGGAAAAACCCAGGCAAACTCAGGCACATGTGCTTCCCTCTCCTTTGTCCATAAGGAGATCAGAAGTTTTCTGGTCTGTTTTTGAATAAATGCAGTTGGTCCATTTGTCCCAGACCTGACAAACTGTGGTTGGCTTAGCAATGGTCTAATGAAAAGACACTGAATTTCTCCAATTTTGCTGTAAAGAGCTGACTTGTTTCAATAAACTGTAGTTAGGATAAGCCACAGTTTAAGCTTTGGAAATATTGCTGAACGGTGGTTAATCACAAATGGAAGCAAGAGCTTTCAATCCTCTCCGGGCTACAGTGTAAGGAGGAAAGGGAAAGGTGAGGAATGTGGTCTGAGGAGTGCCCGTAACGAGGAAACACAGTTACATCCAAACATAGCAACTCTCTTCAGATAGACACCAGGGGTCTTTGCAGAAATTCCATGTGCATGCCATCTTCTGCAGGTGTTTGTTCCTCTGAACCTGAATCTAACATCTGGTACAAGGTTTCTGTCCATTTTTGATCCCTACTTGAAAGCACGTACAAATTGGGTTCGGCATGAGACTTGACACAGCAATGAATGTGTGGAGGGCAACACATTTCAGAAAAAGAGAGTACTTTGCTGCAAATTCTACAAAAGGAGAAACGAATGGAGCAAACTTTGTGGCAAGAGCTTCTCTGTGCATGCCTACAAGCTCCAGAGCAGAATGTGCTCTTGTTGAGCTGGTGGTCCTGATTTTCAGTTGTTCCCTCTCTCTCCAAATCTCTGCCTACCGTCTGTATATACATAGCTTCATGGCATGACATTCCAAATTCTAAGAAACTTCAGGTTCACTAGATGGACCAAACAATGTTACGGAAAATAACCTTGCATAAATGTGATATAGTTGCATGATTTATGCTGGGGAAAGAATTGGGATTATTTTGGCACATGCTATGACCAAACATAATCATTATTATCATGTGCAATTAAATTATAGGCATGCAATTTGTTGCAAAACCAGTCCAATACTTCATCAGCAATGGATTTGCATTAGAATTGTTTTTGTTGAGACTCATGAACTGCATCAGAAACAGGCAATTATTAGAGTACTTCAGTGTTTCCTGTCAGAATATCTATTAGGCAAAGAAAAGTTTCTGTCATGGGAAAAGAATTATTTTGTGGAAAATTAAGTGCTACTGAAAAACATTTCTATATCATTATGCTTATCACAAGCTCATTACCACTATACAATCCTCCATCTTCACCCTTTGGAGTTTCAGGAATTCAGGATGGGTGTAGAGTATTAAATATTTGCTTTCAATATTATGAGCAAGGTCACACATAAGCCCTCCAGAAACAGATCCCAGACAGTTATTTAATCCATTACCAATCCATGCTTGCGCCATCAGACAATCAAGTGCTCCCTGGTTTGCCATGGTTTGTTTCTCTCTTGGTTCTTTAACTGCTAGTACATATCCTAGTGTCCCTTGTGGCATAACTTTTTTTTTAAGATAAAACTTTATTAAATCCATTTTGTCTGTTTTGTAGGTTTTCTTCTTCTCCTCTCCTCTCCTCTCCTCTCCATCTCTCAAGCCATTTGCACCAGCCCGTTGTGCTTTGCAAGTCTCCAATATACCAAGAAGCAGAGTGAGCACTTGGGAACAATCATGTTGACAGCCCTCCGCATCTTCCCTTTCCACAGTGAGACTAGGTCCTCCAGCTTTTTCAGCACAATGAGATTTCAGTTAGTCTTTATTTTATGTCTCATTGATTTGAATGTGTCTACTCTAAGTAGGTCTAAACTGGGATCCCCTTTAGCTTGAAACGTTCAGTTACCCAAAGTATTGAAGGTAAGAATTGGCCATCACTTCACAGCACACAGAAGCCCAGAGAAGCCCTTTGTAGAGGCTCAAACGTGCAGCCTTAACAAATGCAATAAGCAGCAAACTGCAATCCACTTATGCCAAAATGATCCTATTTGAATTAGTGACTGCTTAAATTTACCTGAGTTATGGGCTTTTGTGCTTACTGTAATGCTTAGCATAAATGACCACTAATGTTGGTATTTCTCACAATCATTACCAAAAATAGTCTTAAGTATACCTGGCTCATGGCACATAAGAATTAAACATTACCTTTGAAGTACAGAGGCCAACACATGAAATGTCAGTCCAATTTATATCAGCATCTGATTTGACTGGATACTGACCTTCCTTGATCCCTTGCTTACAACAGTTGCAAATCTCAAGATGCAGAATAACTGATGGGTGAAATCTGAAGAATCTTTGAGGTAATTGATTGTATGAATGTTTCTGTGTCATTCATTCATTTGGTCAGTCACAAAGCACCTTTTATCAAAAGGTATCAGGGCAATAAACAATAAATATACTGGCCATGCAGCCTCATAGAGCAATATAAGCAATAAAATACAATGATAAAACATTATTAAATGATAATAAAAATACCGTAGAATAGATTGGTCTTTGTTTCAGCCTACCATCAAGTTAGATAATGTCCAAATTAGCACAAGCATGCCCATAAATTTATGAATACAGACTAACTCAATGGCTGTAGAGAACAGGTTTGCCACAGCATTGACGGAAAAGTTGGGTCTAAACTAGATACAGTCCATATACTAAACAGTAACTTACCACAGACTGCTTACAAGCACTTGGTAAGCTGGTTGTCTATATCATCTTGTCATAAGGAAAGGAAACATTCCCCTACATATCACACAAGTATGCACATGTGTGTGTGTTTCTAAACAGATCCCCCAGACAGCCCTTGGGTCCAAAAAGAAGGGGGCATTACTCATTTTCATTCATTCCTTCCATTTCTATCCCACCTGTAGCCAAAGCTCTATGGGTGGTTTTACAGTAAGGTATTAGTTACAGATGTCAGGTACAATGCATGGAAAAGTTATCGCCTGTATTTATGCAAACAAGTAGTTAAAATTTAAGATGAACTAGGCTTCTCATTACAGCATTCGCTGTCCTTTCACTGCGGTTCTGCTATTGAGGATGGCAAGGATTTCAGTGGATTGCTGTGGATGAGAGACAGGGCTCCAAGTCTTAACAAAAGGAAAATTAACCACTGTTGATTACCTTGCTATTTGTTGGACTGATGTTGATGTGTTTCAGTGTTACTGGGTTGTCATAAACCTTCTTTGGATATCATTCTTTGGATATCTGCAATTTAATCCATGTAGATTCCAATATGAACTGGCCTGTATTTCATCTCCAAGGCTAATGTCCAAGACATGAGTTCAGAATAGGGAAAGCTGCTTGGGAAGATGGGATGTGGTAGAGAAGGGAAAGGCTTAAACACTTCTCATTTGCTAAATGTTGTCTTCAAATAGCACTTCCCAGAACAGGTTTTCCTGGGGGGAGGAGGAGGAGGAGGAGGAGGAGAAATGGACCTCAGGGTTCTATTTCTCACAGTCATACATACTACATAGCTGATCTCCAGTCTCCGTAATTATTATAGTTATTGGCAAGAAATGGTTAGGTTCCAGCCTTTGGATTAATACAGAATTTACAATGGTGTGGGGAAATTTACATGGAAAACCTTACATAAAACAGTGCTTTCTCTACACAGATCTGAGACTCTAGGTTCCCAATGTGGCAACAACAACAAAAATAAAATCTTCTCATTAGAAGGGGCAGAAAATAATTTTGGCTGCATGTTTAAGCAAATTTACCTAACCTGCACTTCCTAGATTAATATGTAGGGCAGAACATAGCTATCCTTCAAATTGTGAGGTTTTCTGAATTTTGTGATGCAGTTCTTGGCTGGACATTGCATACAAAATCTGTTCATTAGGGTATATTACGTGCAAAAAATGTGTATACTAGGGTGAATTGCATCCAAAATGCAAATATAATGCATTTCTTAGGATAAATTTTTACAATAAATGATAATTATCACACATTTTTAAATGTGTGAAGATTGATGTGGAATGCACTAGGTCAAAATACATCCAAAAGTGGCACAGACTAGAAATAGACTGATTCATGCATACCCACTTTTACCCAAGTTAACAACTATTACTAAAGATATAGAGTAGTTTGCACTGAGAGAGCAGTAACGGCAGCCTATCTGTGATGGACATGTGGCAAAACTGTCTTACAATATTTTTAACAGTAGAAATCCCATTATTGTAGGTTATATGAGGTTCCACTTACATAGATAGCTCTATAGTAGTGAAAGTACTTTTAGGATGGTAGGAAAATAACTCTCTCAATCCCCTGCACTGCAGTTCTCACAGGCTACCTACAACATGATTTATTTTGTTTATTTAAAAAAATCTATATTGCCTTTCAATAGATATTCCTACAACAGTTCCCACAAATGGAAAATAGAAAAACAATTAAAATATAGATAAAGCTAATAAGCATAAAAGACAAAAGGGGCAGCAAGATCTTAAGAGGCAAATAAAAACAACAGCAATTTTCGGGGTGGGGAGCATTTTAAGTCCAAAATGTCTGGGAAAATAAAAAAGTCTTATGGAGGGATAACATAGAAGGTGCCAAAAATACCTCTATGGTTGATTTCAGTTCATGTGGCATGACCTACAAGATTTGCTCATATCAGAACAAACCATGGAGATGCTACTTTTGTAGCAATATCCAAGTGCAAATAGGATTCTATCAATTCAAAAAGCTTCTTGCTCAGTGCTTGGCAAGTGCAGAATTATTTTACTTTAGCCGTGTCATCTGTAGGTGGGAGGTGCTGGATGGGATTGAAAACATAGAAAACGGGAAAGTAAAACCTTACAGGGAGAACATTCTGCCACCCCAGATAAGTTTGCCTTCCTGGTAGCCATCCATCTCACTGCAACAGCAAGGGCACCTGTAGAATACCCTCAAGAGAAGATGCTAATGCATGGATAGGCGCATATCTCCAAATGTACCTTATATACCTGCTTCTCCCATTTCCTGGTGTCTTGGACGGTGTTATCTTTTCAGCATGGATGTTCACCCAGCATGCAAGTGGCAGGGGATGCAATCATACCCTCCAGGCAAGTTCCCTTGATGGAGGTTCAGAGTTTATGAGTGTGATGTGGCAGCCACGGAGAGCCAGGGTGAGATCCTGCCACCTGAGCCTGGAGGTTGTACCACTACCCAGCCTGTTGCTCCCTCCTCTTCCTCTCTGTCATCTGGTTGCCCCTTCGGTGCCTCCGTGTCCTCAAAGCAGGGGTTCACTTGCCCCTGAAGTGGTCCACACCACTGGCCATGTCCCGTTCTGAGGAATGAGCACTCACAGTGAGGCGCTGGCACCTGTGTTCTCTGCAAAGCTGTGATGGCCACTTACCCATTGTGATTTTGTAGCCTCAGGAAGGTGGCTGGCACCATTTCCCACAGAGATGCACTCTTGGACTGGGTTTCACATGATATGATGCAGCGGGTAGTGTGCCATCTTTGTTTGACTGTTCCTTGTTGTCCTGGCTGAATCTGACCAGAATGACTTATGCATGACCAGATGAAGCATTCTAAAACAAGCATTGCCCACTGTGGCTTACAGGGTTGTGTGAACCCAGTTAGAGCAGTCCTCAGAGCGAGACACCCAGCAGACAGCAGGTGGTCTGGAGACCAGCTAGCACAGTTCTCTGGAGTAGCCACTTGCCACAGAAACAGGCAGTCCAGAAAGCTTGTTTCCACCTGTGGCAGGTGCTGAGCACACCCTTCCCCACCCTTCTCTTCATTTAGTCATTCTCAGGGCTGGGGCCAGAGGTGAAACTGGAAGGAAACAAGTGGCCCTCCCTGCAGTACAAAGGAGAGCAAATCACCACCATTCCAGATCACTGCCTGAGGTGAGGAATTCACCGTGTCCCATCAGAGGCCAACCCTAGAATGATATCACAATGATAACATTTGAATCAAGCGTTGCCATATTATTTTCTGTGGTGTGCACCTGAGGCTCTGTAGACCAGTTTGTTGATTCTGGCAATATGAAACAGCTGCTACTTCAGCATATGAGCATCCGCTCATGTGAGCAGTATAACATATGAGATCATCCATTCCCTTCCATAAACAGAAAAATCACAACTTTGATCATTTTGTTCATTTTTCTCCTAATCATTATGTTGGTGCTTCTTGTATCCAACAAGGTTGTTTCCAATCTTATTACATCCCACACATTTTTTATTTTTTGCACAGCAGTTTGGAGGATTATTCTGTTATTGAAAAATTGCACAAACCATGAAACCAGATGAACTTGCTACACATAACATTAAACCATGCAGTCATCTGGTTAATTCCAATTTGTGTTGTACATTTCCATGAAATTTTTCCATCAAAATAAAGCACAGCTAACCCACCGTTCATAACAATATCGAAGTGCAAACAGGATTGTAGCAATTTAGAAATATTCTTCCTGATTTACATTGCATGGATTGTGCAGACTTAATTTACATTAGCCATGTCATTTTGACGTATTCTTTTGAACAGCATACACAGAATTGGCAGAAACCTAGAATTATGGGAATTGCAAAATGCTACCAACAGAGACTTGCTTGAATCTTTTGCATCTTTCCAAGATGCATAAACAGCAAGCTTCGGATGCATTGTGTATTGTATAAACACTTCACCTATCTGTTGTAGAATTGGAACATTTAAATAAAGCATACAACACTGCTGATATACCCAAGGCACTATGGGAACAAAATTGGGGCCTTCTGAATGTTTGTGCACATTTCACCAAGTATGTAGCAGCCTGAATAATACCTTGGTGCTATTGTGAGATAGAACCACTGGCAGGAGGGACCAGTTCTTTTCAGCCAACGCTTGAAGTATTACCAGGATAACAGAGTGCCAGAAAATAGAAGTCTGAGCTGTTAAGGTACAACTTACTGTCCCAGCATGAACAGTATTATGAGATGCTCTGCAAAGAACCACCCCACAAAAACAAGCAACTCATAGGCAGCAGTGGTGCAGAAATTTCCAACACAAGGGGTAAATTCCTTTTAGGGACGCTCTTAGGGACTCCATTCCGGTAGTAGGTGGTATCAAAGACAAGGGAGGTAGGGACAAAAGCAGAGGGAGGTGGGGACAAAGCACAAAATGCTAGTATATATTAGCTTCAGGCTGTTATTTCCAGTAACTAGGACAGAGATGGGAGCTTCTTTTATCCTGAGGTCCAGATTTCATTTCAGAGAAGGACCCAGAGGTATCATCCTAGTGGTGGGTGGAACTGAAGACAGAGAGGGTGAGGCCAAAGGGTAAAAAATACCGGCATATTTTAGCTTACTGCTCTGACTTACAGTAACTTAGCCAGGGATAGTGGAGCAATTTCAGCCCAAGGTCGACATTCAATTTCAAAGGTGCTCTTGGGGCAGCATTCCAGGGAGGAGCAAAGGCAAAGGGGATGGTGCCAAAACTACAAATTATCAGCATGTCGTAGCTTCAAGCTCTTACTGCCAGTAACAGCTTCAGGATGGGCATTTCAGCCTAGAAAATCACCAAACAATTGGTGATTGCGGGAAAGGCGGTGGGGACTTGGGATGGGGGAATAGCCATTGCCATGAGAAACCAGACTGTGAAGATACCCTGGGAGTGTACAATCAAAGTAACCTTTACAGTTTATTCAGACATACAGGAAATACCTATAAGATGCAGGAAGACCCTGAAGGGACTACAAAGAGAGGGTCTGTACAAGATGCTTTTATAACCTATCAGTTACATACATGATTTGAAGAAAGATGTGGGAATCATGTAGGTATTTTGCTATAGGCGGATCAGAGTAAAGTAGTAGGGTTCAATGGATTAAGACACACCACTCACCACAAGGGGAACCTTCAGGACAGGCACATGCAAGCTGTGACCCCAAAGGACTGGCCTATTAGCATATCTAAGGTGTACATGGGGAGCGAAACTTGCAACATGGATCTCACCTTACGTATAAAGCTGCTCTTATATTGTCAGGCATTGGCAGCCATATTAAAGCAATGCATTCACTCATTTTTTCCTGACACCATCTAGAGAACTCTGGGGACCAAACTGAGAACCCAGAGCCCCTTTTCTGGGTCCTAGGCCTGAAAAGACCCACTTCACCATTTGTGCCACGAGAATATCTCATCAGTCAATCAGAGAACAACAATGAAAAGCAGGAAGTTCCCATGTGATAAAGGAAAGCAAGATAAAGTTGCTGCTGGAAAGGAACTGCTAAGGAAATTTCCACATGGAGGAAGGAACATAACCCAGTAATGAAAAGTCCAGGTGGTATCTATTATATGGTGACTGCAGAACAAGCAGCAGGTTCAGGAAAGAAGCTCACCATGAAGAATTATATCTCCTTCCCCAGCAGCAACAGGTCCAGCTGGATTTGCCCCTCAGCCTGTGGCCATTAAATTTTTCTCTATAACAATAAAAGCAGCATATCTATGCATGTTTAGTGCCAAAAAGGCCCACAGCTCTCTAAATGTGCTTAGGAGTGTGCCAAGAGATCGAGTCAAGGATTACCCCCTATTATAGCTAGCTATACCCTGACTATCAACTAACTGTGGATGCCACAATTCCTTGGACCAAATTATGTATTTGCCATCACATAACTGTGTGTAGTATATGTTTCTCTCTCTCCTAATGTAGCAAAGGATTGCAGAATTTCAGATGAAAAAACACAAACTTGCACACAAGTCCCCTAAAACAAAACAAAAAACCTTGTCACATTTATTAAGCAATATAGAAGAAATAGCCATTCCTTAGTGTCGTATATCATGTTTTTCCTCTTCTCAAATATGAGTAAATGGTGGAAAACCTGCTTATTTGATCTTTCTCCTCTTCTACACATTTGGTTTTCTGCTGGGGATGGCGAGATTTGATTGCTTGCGGGGACTGACTGAGACTTTGGGGAGATGAGGTCAGGAGATTCTGCCTTGGCTCGCTTAGGATGTAGCTACAGGAGTGTTTTGTTCAGCAATGAATGACTATAACAGAGACACCCCAAAGATGGCTTTCCCACTGAGAAATGGCAGATGTTCTTTATGATTTATGTGGCAGATTAGGGGTGTCTTTAATATTGTAGAATACACTTCAGGGCTGGCTTAGGCAGCTTATATAGTCTTTAGCGCATGAAACAAACACTCAGTGATTTTTCACATGTTTCCAAACACACCCAAAGCTGTGGAAAGCATGCCTTTGTTCTCAGCACTTGCTTGGCTGAAACCTATCCAGACCTCACAGGCACTTGGCATTTCTGCAGCCACCAGATTTTAGGAACAAAACCCATCCCTGGATCACACACCTTGTTACACCCTAAGAGCTTCACAATCATTCCTTGCTTAGTCACACAGGGGGGAAAGGGATCTGTTCTGTGGGAGAGTGGGAGGAAACAAGCCCAAATAAGTGGAGAAAATGGAAATCGGCCATTACACAACACTGCAATGAATACCCCTGGGGATGTAAGTATGCTAGCATCATTGGAGCATAGATAGCTTGGACAATATCAGACAAATGGATGTTATTCAGAACATTTAGGCATCTCTCTGTGGCTGTATATTCTTTGGCTAAACAAATATTTCTCTTTCTTCGCCCAATCAGACGCTTCCTTTGTCTTCTACTTTCTACCAGAAAAAGATAAACAGCTAGACATACAATCATATCTATTCCATCTCTTCTTTCCAGTAAACATCCTGATATAGGAACCAGTGTGCTTCACAGTTTTAAGGCACTGAGGACAGCAGATCATCATCTGTGCTGATGTGCTGTTATTTAGAGCTAGGCTAGACAAAAGCTTTGAAGACAATACCATACTGCGGGGACCAATTCTGTGCAGACAACGGGGAATGAATACACTAACTGAAGTCATCTTTTTCCATCTATAATTGCTCCCTGTACCCCACACGCACACACGCCCGCACACACACAAGGAAAAGCTATAGGACAATATTTTTTAAAAGCAGAAAACAACATCAAAACAAAAAGAGATGGACCAGACTGATTTTAAGTAGAGACTGAATATGTTCAGCTGAGTTCTTCAGACAATTTGAGAATGGCAACTCCAGAAACAGGGTGTGCTGGTTACGATGCCAAAGTGTTACCATCCCTGAATAGCTGAATACCTCATTTCTCATCCACACACATGTCCATCTTCAGGAGCCTTCCCTGACATTGTTCTGGGTATATTTCAGGAACCAATTTCAGGAAAATATGAAACTGCTGTTATGCTCAGCACTGTCTATTCTTCCCTGTAAATAGATCTCCAGTGGGTCAAGCAGTTGTCAAGAAGTGTCCAAGGCCTAAATCTGGTTTGTCCTCCCCATCTGAGCCACTTTCTCATATCCTCCAGATATTTTAGGCTGTATTTTAGGCGAATGGGGCGGCATAAAAATGTTTTAATAAATAAATAATTCCCATCAGACCTAGACAGCATAGCCAGAGGTGAGGGATTTGGGAGTTGTAGGCCAAAGCATCTAGAAGAGCAAAAGTTGCCCTTGCTTTATCTAGACTCTTGCACACAGGGCACCTCTTCAGGATGAAAAGGGGCACTTGCAATTCAAGGTGTCCTGCTGAGGTTGCAATTAGCATGGGTGCATAAAGTGAATGAACATCCATCAATTCACATAACTACTTGTGTGCATAATCAGTACCCGGAGTTCAGTAGGAGCCTAGTGCCTGTGTAAAACTGTTATGGATGCATATACATGGAAACCACATATACCTTTATGCTTCTGGGTGTTTTATGTGAAGGATCATTTATAATGGCATCCTCTACATATACTTTGAAGCCATGCAGTTGACTATCCCAACTCTGTTTTCTACCCACTTCTTGACCTGCCTTTGTAAGTCTTGCTTCTGAATAACTAAATGTAGTGTTTGGTAACACACAAAACTTGATTTCTTGTTGAAAAATGCCCTAGTGCAAAAACTTACTCTGAAAGGAGTAGAGTTGCCAAATGCATGTTATCCACTGTCTACTCAATGGAATGTGATAGGATTTGCTCCCATGTAAGTATGTACAGAATTGTAGTTTAAAGCTAGGACTGAGCCCATCTAAAACAATGAGACTTACTTCCAAGTAGATATGCCTAGGATTGCATGGTTAATCTGTTTTAATCTTCCAAAGAAAAGCCACTTCCTGCCCTACCCATACCAAAGCCTTATATTCTGTGCATGAGCATACTGCTAAAAAGGTGTTTTTGAAATACACATGCAGTCAACAGCCAGCATCA
Source organism: Varanus komodoensis (assembly GCF_004798865.1). Taxonomy (NCBI): domain Eukaryota; kingdom Metazoa; phylum Chordata; class Lepidosauria; order Squamata; family Varanidae; genus Varanus; species Varanus komodoensis. The sequence goes on along the minus strand of NW_025335440.1, from coordinate 18,971,895 downwards.
TAAAGGTAAAAGATACATAAGCACAAGACAAATCAAAGCTCAGCTGCTGGAGAGTAATGGACAAGAGCATGGTAAATTATCAGAGCACCGAATCTTGCTTTTGTGTTTTACATGTGTAAAGGCTATTCCACTTGCTAACAGGGACAGACCAGGAGGAAAAAGGATAAGGATCCATGAATGACATCCTGATCCATGAACAAGTAAGTGGGAAGGGGAAACATTCGAGTAGACTTAAAGCATTGCACAAGCCAAGCATCCGTTTTAAAGGTAAACTTGTCTCACACTGAAAATGAATCAGTAGCCAGGCTGAGCTTCCAAGGTAGAGAGAGAGAGAGAGATAAAATCCCATTTCTCTTGCAAATGCAATGTTATCTAAAGGTTGTGAATAATGATTCAGAAACATCGCCCCTGCCAGATCTGTCCACATTCAAAACTGAAAATCTTGGGTGGAACTAATGGCTCTGGTTATGCATACAGACATTTCTCCCAGGGGAATGAGGTGTGAACACAGCAATATTAAATGTGGCCTTAGCAAAGGCTGATCTAATCCTACAGCTGACATTGCTTAGGGTTACTATTTTATGATAGGCGATTGTTAAAGAAATGCTGGTTGGAGTGACTAAATAGAAAGAAGGAAGGCAAACAAAAGGACATGCAAAGAATTGCCCCATTGTGGCCATAAACTTTTTTTAACACCCCCCCCCCCACACACACACACACAAAAGGTTAGTTTTGTAGCCTAGAAAGATCGTGGAGGTTACCAAATGGACACAGCTCATTAATTCTAAGTAACTTCATCTCAGGAACTATGGAGGTAGTTTAAGAAGGAAGTGCATGTTTCCCTGAGAAGAGAAACAAAGGAGAATAATGTAATGAATGATGGTTATTTTTTTAACCTTTTGAAGCTCAGTCCCAAACTACAAAGCAAAGTATCCATATAGACATAATGAAAATGCTTCGAGATATTGTCCCATGCCATGTGGAATGAAATATAAGGAACTGCTAGGCAGGAGAAGTATTAGGTACCAAAAAAAAAAAAAAGGTCCACAGCTTGGGCCCAAAGGACAAAAAAGTGTTGATCTGCATATGCTGATTTAATATGGTCTAAAGTATCTCTGTGTTTAAAGGACTGTGCTTCTTAAGGATGCCCTTATTTGTAAAAAAGGGATTTGTAAAAACTGGTCAGGGAAGAGAAGAGTATTTGATTTCAGGAGATAAAAAACTCAGGAATCAAAATTCAAATGGGGAGGGGGGGCAGAAGGAGGTAAAGCACACGTGGGAAAATGCCAGCAAAGTCAGGAGGATCAGATGCAAAAGCACTGATCATGGCTGCTGTATCTTTATTCCAGCAAGTGCCCATGGATGGCAGGGTGACGGGGCAAATGGTCTGCCAGAGATTTGACGCTTCAGCCCGTGTGAGCCACCCCTTAACACTGTTTCTGCTGCTAGGGAAAGGAAGAATTGCTAAAATCAGGCTTGGGCTCTGAGATCGTACAGTGCAATTGCAAACATCGTTAAAGAGAAAAATATCCCACAAACCAGGGTATTCTTCAAGTTATAGATTTTTCTGCCAAAGCATGAATAGGATTGCAGTATTAAGGAAGTTCTCAGAAGGAATGTTTCCCATCCTCTCTTCTCCCTCAGCAACCTAAAGTGCCTTTTTGGTAGTCCCAAGTGGTTTCACATGGGTGTAGGTGGGAAAGAGAAGATAGGGACATTTTCTTACATGAATATCCAAAAGTGAACTTACCTTGGGTTCAGTACTACTGGCTATACAGCCCACAACCACAGTTGAAAACAGCATTTATTCTGCTGCTTCCTTCAGAATTTATAGTGTGGGCATTTGTCTGTACATCAAAGATGTTTTGAAAACTCAACACTAGGGCCATGATCAGTTACGTTCTAGTGAATGAAGTCCAAGCTCTATCACCAGGTACCACCTCCACTGTTAAGAGCTACCAGTAACTCTGTGCCATTTGACTCTGCAATTTAAAGGCCAAGAACAGTTGGACGCAAACCATCAGATCTGTCTTTTTTCCACATCCTACCCATGTTTCCCTCTATTACTCTCTCCCATCTGTTTTGTCCCCATCTCCTCAGCTTCTTTTCCCAACATAAATATTTATGCTGTGAAAGGGAGCAGAACCAGCCCGTCTGTGCAGGTATGTTTATGTAATGCTCATGCAGACGGCTGGACCTTGGGAACTATTCAAGCACAAGGAGGGACCCTGGGCAAGGCATGAGCAACATCCTGCAATCGAGCCAGGAGCATCTGGGTAGACTAAAGAGTGGAGATGTGGCAGAACAACAGACCTGCAAAGGCAGCCACCACAACTTCTGCAAGCCACAACAATGGTCCTATTTCTGGGCAGAATTAAATGCCAAGGAAAGGGTACTTAGCTTGGGCTTGGGGCAAGGTCCATCTGGGTGGCTTTCCAGGTTTCAGGGGTACCTTGTAAGAGCACAGGGAACTGCTTTTGAAAATTGCATAGAGGTTTAGAAGATTTTTGCACATCATCTATCCTACACAGCCATTGTGCTGAAACAGTATGGGGTATGTATGTGTGTGTGTGTTGCATGGCATGGTAATTTCAAAAGGAGCACCATGATTAGATGTTATTCCATTACTACCCTTCATATTTTCTTGATCTTCAGGAGAAACAACTCCTGAAACTCAGCCCTTTGCTTGGTGTTGACTATGCTAGCCTTTCCTAACCTGGCATATTCTTAATGTGTTGGACTACAACTCCCATTGGCTCTGCTAGTTAGGAATGATAGGAGTTATGGTTCAACACCATCTGGGAACCCAAGGCTGAGGAAGCCCACCTGAAGGCCTTTCATTCCTTCAGTATCTTCCTAAAGTTGTCCTTTGCTGTGATACCACCTGCAGCAAGGGGTGGGCAGCTTGCAGTCCTCCATATGCCATGGACTACAACTCCCATAATGCCTACCATTGATTATGCTGGCTAAGACTGATGGAAGATATAGACGAAAACATCTGGAGAACCACAAGTTGCTCATCCCTGAACTACAGTATATTGATCATGAGCATGAAGTGTTAACGATTTTGCTAAGGATACTGGTGACCAGCGTTTTGATACTAAGTCCTAGCTGAGATTTTCCTGGACTCTTACTCCTGTTGCCTCATATTAGCTTGATAAGCAGTATGTCAGTTAGATTCTTTCCTATTAACAACGCTTTAAAAAACGAACACCAATACTGTCCTCTAGCTCACACTAAAGTGTGTCCTTTTCTGCAGAATGAAAAGAGGACAACAATCTAAACCGCAGGCTGAAATCACGTGCACAGTTAAGTGTGCCTGAGTTCCATTGATTCCAATAGGACAGATGCATTTTAAACTACGGCACAATGGGCTGCAGTACAAGAGCTGCACAGCCCTCATTTTATCCATGTGGACAAAAGGAACAGATGCACACACCTAATTAATACAGATTGGTTGCTTGGTAAAAACTTGCAGAAGGTGTAGCAAGGCAGGAAATGCTTGCCTTCCTTTGTCTCCTTCCCCTCTCCATGCATGCGTCCTTTATTCTGTTTTAAGCTGTGAGTCTTTGTGACAGGAAATTGTCCTTTCTCATTGTATATAGGACCCACAAATGGCAGGTTGAGGAGATGACCCCAACTGCACAGTCAAGTGGTGGGGCCATTTACATATCATGAAAGGGGGGCAAATCTGCATACAATTTGCCATGGTAGTTCAGAGACAGTGAGAGAGATGGAAATGTGGAAAAAGCAGCTATACTTTTAGAAGAAAAGTCATTCACCCAGAGCCAGGTCTCCAGTGTAGTGCATTTGCTCAGTTTGCTCTCCAAGTGCTAACTGCTGGGGGGTAATATCACGCTCTCTGTCCACCTTCTCACCATTTTTTGCATTTCATCTTGGCTTGGACTGGAAGGATCTGCAAATGTGTCTATATTCTACAATGCAGGACACCTGGCCACCCTTGGAATATGTAGGGGAGTAGCGGTTTCATGTGGACCACTTCTCACCTCCTGCCACACCTCCCATGGAGTGCAGGTGCTGTATTTGCCACATGAGAACAGGTTCAACATGTCCAGCACACTGTGTCCATAGAGATCCTTTCCTGTTAATAGGGATTCTGACCATGCAGGATCCCCCCTTCTGTGGAGGTCTCTCTCTCTGTGTATTGATCAGTGCCCAGAATTCCTTCTCATGCACAGCATGGAGGATAAGGATGCACTGTGAGGTTGTGGTTAGTTGATGTGTTCCTCGGACACTCCATGAACTTGGACACACATTCCTGAAATGCATAGGAGGTACTCGCACTGGGAGTGTGTGGGACAAGAACCCAGAGTCATTACTGAGAGCCAGTGTGGTGTAGTGGTTAAGAGCATGGGACTGGGACTCAGGCGATCTGGGTTCTAGTCCCCGCTCAGCCATGGAGCCAACTGGGTGACTTTGGGCCAGTCACAGTCTCTCAGCCCAACCTACCTCACAGGGTTGTTGTTGTGGGGATAAGATGGAGGAGGAGAGATAATGTAAGCTGCCTTGAGCCCTTTGTAGGAAAAAGGCAGGATATAAATCGCAAAAACAAACAAACAAATAAATAAATAAATTACCAGGTGCCCAGGGCCACAGATGGCTCACTTGGAGGCTGCATATATGTAAGATGCTTTGAGTTTTAAAAAGCGGGATATAAATCTATAAAAGAAAGGATGAACAAAAAGGCTGGATGCAAGATCCCATGATTGCTCCAGAGCTGAGACCTTAAATAGGCATTTACAGAAGCATGTGCCTCAAACCTCGCTTTCCTTGGAAAAGAGGTTAAAGGGTCAGAACTTTACTCCAGTAGAGCTGGAATCTCTCCTGCTGCCCCTGGACTTGGTGAGCAGCAGTGGAAGTGGACCCTGAAAGAAACCCCCTGGGAAAGAATAATCAGGGTGAAAGGATAAAGACATCACTGTTTTAGCACAGCATGGGCAGCTGCCTGCAGATGTTCTGGGTCTTTCTCAACATCCATGTTTCCAGATCCACTGTATGGTAGGAAATATTCTAGGGCCAGGGCCGTGGAGGGGCAGAAGGCAGGATAATGGAATTATTTATCACACACTTTATAGGACACAGGTTTGCTAGTTTTACCTGATCTATATCCTAAATATGGTTCAGGTTACCTGATTTGCATCCTTGTTGCGATTCTATACCTGTTCTCCCCCTGGCTCCTGCTACCATCTGTCCCCTTCTTGATGCATACATTGCGAACATTTCTCTCTTCAGTGGAACTGTCAGTCTTTGCTTTCCCATCCCTTTTCATGAGGACATTAGTTCTCAGTCTGCACCCAAGTTTGAGAACTGGAATTGTCATGGCAAGATCAAATCCCCGTTCCGTTACCATTAGCCCAACTTTCACATTATGTTGGGGCAGATTTGCACATGCTTACATTGTCTACACTTCTGCGTTCAAGCCAGCTGAGGGACATCCCCTGGGTAACTTCCTTGATCTGTGATGTTTCAGAGTTCACTGGAAATCTCAGAAGATATACCCTTGTTGATGTACACAAGCTACCAGTTCACGTGTGACATTGTTCTCATGAATGAAGAGGTGGAAAAAGCAGCTGTGTGTGCGAAATCAGTCCAATGGTAATGTGAGAACCAGCTCCAAAAGCAAGAAGACATGAGAAAGTATGTGAGAAATGCTCCATGCCCGAATTTGTTTGTTTACCTTGGTGTGGGAGTCTCTGTATTCCCAAGGAACCACAGCCATTCACTCAAGACCCTACCTTGTCTGGTAATGCTGACCTCTGTAAGGGAGGAACAGGACAAATGAAAGGAAGGAAATAGTTGAAATGTTCCGCTTCCAGTGGAACAAGTCTGAATAGCCTTGAGCTGACAGATGTAGAAGTACGATTGTTTTAACAACTTCCTCCCTGCCAAGAGACAATATCACAAAATACAATGCCACCTATAATACAATACAATACAAGTGCTTTTTGACAACAGAACGCTTTATAATGGAAGACGTAACAACTTGGCCCAATTTTCTTGGCTTCTACGTACATTTCTCACAGTAAGGAAATGATTATATGTTGAGCTGTAGGTCTTTGCTTTCCTTGATTTTTCTGTTCCTTTTCCCTCTTGTTGTGCCTCGCAATAAGCTTAGCAGTGCCACAGGATAGCTTTGCTTAATGAAAAACCGTTTATCTTCAACATTAAAACCTCTTCTCTGTCAATTGGAGCATAAGTTTTTAAATAAAGTATTTTATTAAGTAGAACAGAAAACTGCCCTCTGGAACAAAAATAGGAAGGCTTTCAAATGGCTTACATGCAGGAGAATCAAGAGAGCAAAGGGTGCCAATAACATGTCGGCAAGTTTATTTTAAAACTTGTTTTTTTTTTATCAGAAGCCACCTTGGGAGTTCATGGAGCTGAAGGGCAAGATAGCAAATCTCTTAATGCATAGATGCATTTACTTATTCATATTGTTTTAGACTGCCCGTCATCCAAACAAGATTCCAGTATACAGACATAAAAAGAACAGTTCTGATGGTCTTTATGACCACCATAAAAACTCATAAGCAACAAACAACAAGACTATGCAACCATCAGATGCGATATAATCAATCAAAATCTTATTGGTGAAGGGATTTCATGTGGTGCCAGGGGCTGCCTATTTTTACTTTTTATGATTATTATGTCCTGCTTCAAAGGAAGTCAAGGCTGTGTTCCTGGTTCCTTCCTTTTATCTGTACAGTACCCTGCAACAAAGTTTAGGGATTTTGTCTGGCCCCAAAATTATTCACTGTCATAGTCACATCACACAAGCTTGCTTAGACCAGGGTGGCACAACTGGTGTGTTTTCAGTCTGTACAACTAACTGGCTAGTCATAGAATCATGGATTGGGAGGAACTACTTAGACCATCAAGTCCAAAGCTCAGTAGGATTTCAGTTTAAAGCATAGAACCATAGAAACAAAGGGGGTCAGAAGGGATCTCCTGGGCCATCTAGTCTGACCCCCGGCTCCAGCTGGCTCCACTCATGACCTGCCTACCATCCCTTCCAGATGGGTTCAGTCTCTGCTTGGATAGCTTCAGTGATGGAGAACCCACCACCTCGCTAGGTGATTGGTCCCATTGTCTGACTGCTCTGCAGGGAAGGAAGTTTCTTCTGACGTTCAAACAGAATCTGCCTTTCTGTCCTAAATTCATGTCCTAAAATCTTGGACGACGGAGAACACTGTGTTTAAATGTATATTTGGTTCCTTCTCCAGGGAAAGTGAGGTGTGAGGAAGTGAAAAGAAAAATAAATGCTGGATTTGGCACATACTGACACAATGTGTCACTCTTACCTGAACTTGTTCTCTCTTCTCCATGGCAACTGCCGTTCCACAGTTCTCATCTGAAAGGAACAGAAGGGACCCAAGCAACCTGCACGTATTAGGAAACTGCCCAATTAGCTCGCTCCTGCTGCATTGGAGTAAGTACTTGGGGGAAATGTTGAAGACTCGTGGATCAGGGAACCCAAGGCAGTGGACAGGAGCTCAACAATTTTACCCAGCAATTGAACACTTCTAGAACTTTCCATTTCTTGCAAGTGTAAGTGTTCTCTACCACAGCACAGTACAGAACAGTACCATAAGCATCTGTAGTCGCAACTCAAAGCCTATCTAAGTAACATTTATTTTGGCATGTGCTTGCTCAGGCGATAGTTTGCCCTGTGTGATGCATGGAACTGTTGATGAGTCATGTTTTGTCAAAACAAGAGGGATGTTATCTATTGTAGTTGCTTTCATATCTTTTTTGGGAAAGTGATTCATAAAATCCTCTTGCAGCTCACATCAGGCATAAGAGTGCCCGTGACAGGTGAGTACACACGCTGTCCAGACCTAGCCAGCAAAGTTTTGATTTGTCTTTGCTTCCTGTAGTGAGCACAACCACTGGAAGCTGTGTAAGCATCAACCGACACAGCCTTTTGTCCTCTACTTTTGCATGAAGAGCTTCCTGTGTTGCTTCTGCTTTTTTGCCAGCCTGCTGTTTCCAAGATGGAGACAGAACTGCTTCATGTTGAGTATTTCTACCAATCGGATGCATACCCATGGGGATTATATGCACCCTTGGTTGAAAAGCATTAGTTTATGATCTTTTAGATGAAGAGCTCCCCATGCGAGGTACTGAATATACGGAGCATAAAATATCAGCCCTTAGGGATGCCAAAATAAATAACTAAATAGATGTATGTGAAGATATTCACATTTGTAATTCACACTACATTTATTATATATGACTCCATAACATGTAATGCAGGACTTAAAGCACAAAACAAATGGATCAAATAAAACATCACAGATACTGTGATGATGGCCTTTCTACTCCCATTATCCAGAGTCAGTACCAACAGTCAACTGAACACAACCCAGGACCAAGCCTAGGCTAGGCCTTAAGCCAAATACTGTTCATAGTTGGCTGGGACACAAGAACAACAAGCCAACATTATGGCTTTTTTCTTCTGGTGGAGCAGGGAAGGAGAGAGGAAAACAGTGTCATTGCCAAGCAGTACTTTTCCCAAGTCATCCATGATCTGTTTATGCGTGTCAGAAACACTGGTCTTTAATCATTGAATGTATTTGATTTATTCACTAGTCTTGTCTTCCCTTAAGCTCTATATTCTAACGTTACCATGATGTTTATTGAACCAACTTTTCTTGATAGGAAATTGCCAGCCTTCAAGATTCAGTACACTGTCGGTCCACTGAGAAGAGAGGCTAGGAGATTGGCACAAAGATTGGCATGTACTCCCTGACAGAAGCAAACATAGAAAAAAGGGATGCATGTTGTATCTTGGATTCCTTAAGACAAAATGGGTAGTGACACTCTTACAAGAGATAACTGTGGATAGCTATTGAAATTGTATGTGCAAAAGGAAGCTCTTGAGAGAGAAACAATGGGAACGTTTGTGCTAGGAAACATTAGCTGGAGGTAGCGATGTTGTACCACGTTTTATTTGGTTCTAGTGGAGCGGTGGACTCAGCTGCAATCTTAACTGATCCTACTATTTTGTCCTCCATCTGTGGCGTCAGCTGGTGTATACCACCTCCAATTTGGCCCCCTCATTTGGCACTTTGGAGATTAAATTCAGTCCAATAATCTGATACATTCTTGGTACATGGGGCTAATAAACACAGTTATTAAACATAGTCTAGATACAATTATAGTGATCAGATCATAGTTAATAGGTCAACACATGGCAAAAACATTGTGATTTGCACTGCCTCCTTCTTTTACACGTGTGTGCATACACACCCCTGAAGCCTTAATTTCTAGGCAGGGTTTATCACTGGATTGAGGAAGGGCTGCAGCTAAGAGACAAATGACGTGATTTGCTGGCTGAAGGTGCCAAGTCAGTCCCTGGCATCCTCAGATAGGTTGCCTGCAAGGAAATCCAAGAGAGCCATTGCTCCTTTCTGAGCAAGAGGGACCAGTTGTCTGCCTTGGGATAAGGCAAGCTTCCTATGATCCTGACCTCTGAAATGACAACCACAAGCCCTCTCTGTCTAGAAAGAAACAGCAGCAAGTCCCACACGGGTGCCAATTGTTATTCTGTGAATAACTCTTCTTCAAATAGGCCACTATCAAAACCTGAGTAGCACAGACCTTTTGTTTAAACGCCCATCTGTTTACCCTCTTTGCTCAGATTATAGGTACCATGTGCAGAATTTGCAGAATTGGACAGGGATCCAAAAATCAAGGCAAGGCAATATGCCCAAGGTGGCCTTGGACATGTATTGACCAAAGAGGAAGGTTGATTGGTTTCTGTATTGCTGGGTTTACATTTTAATCCACAGCTAGTCTAGGAGCACCAGTGCTGGAGTCATAGCAAGTCTTTGTGCACAGAAAAACAGAATAGTGCAATGTACTGCTCTGGGTATAGACCATAGCAATGTAAGGGATATGGGGGGGCAGCAACATCTGGCAAGGGTTGAAGAAATCTTGAGTCAACATGATATAATGACATCTGTCCTCTCTGTGCCTGGTCTTAGGCAGTACAGATCATACCCCAAAGATTGCCCCAGCCCACCATGAAGATGCACGCTTTGCTCCAACGTTTGCTGATGTTGGTGTAAAAACACTCTCCAGATGTAATGCCAGCCCAAACTGCTCCATTTACAAAATATTGAACTTGACCCATAAGAAACTATGGGAACCCAGGTTCAAGACCCAGACTTAACAAAATGCGCAGCAACCTACTTACCAAACCTGATATAGTCTGTCTGTCTTTCCTTTCCACAGATCATCCATTTGCCTGCTATACCAATCAAATTAGCTGACTTAACACTGCTTCGGAAATTCCCAAACACCTCCATGGGATGAATATACCTCTTGGCCTCTCCTGTGAATAGATTTAAGCCCTCCGGGTGTGCTAAAACAGGGCAATAATATTCTAAAGCCCTGATCCTCAAAGGTCATGATACTGAGCTTCTCTATTGCATCAAAATGTTTTTCAATAGCCTCTCCTTTCGGCTGTCTTCATACATGGCTTGATGCTCATTCCGCTGCATCCATTTTAAATTCTGTATTTGCCAGCCTCAAGGACATCCTGTGCATCTATATCTTAATAAGGTTGAGTTCTATATCTATTACTCGATTATTTTCTCTCAGATAAATCTTCACAGCATGATTTTGCCAGTGCAGTTCAAATTTAGTACGTAGATGACACTGCCATGAGATATTCCCTTCCTGCGCCTCCTTCCACACGAAGTCTCCGCTCCACTTAATGGAGCTGAGTCACCAACCCACTAGAGACCCTTGCAGCAGCATTGCGCCAACATGCACCTTTGAGGCCTCATGCCTTTCCTCCTTTAGAAGTCTGAAGGGGAAGTTCATAAGCAATTCACAGGATCACGGAAGCGGCTGTTCTCACTTAGGCTAGCAGAAAGACACCTCCTTCGGTTGAGCTGCGCTCCTTGGAAGTGCTAAAAGAGCAATCACAAAGTATTCAAGTCAGTAATTTTTCACAGAATTCTAAAACGCTCATGTGCATTTGCGCCAAACGATCCTTTAGGGCATGGGTCTGTCAAAGAAGTTGGAGGCAGCTTCAACGCAGAGCAGGTGGAGACTGTCAAAAAATGCAGGAATGCAATTATTTGGCGGGGAGTTGCTATGTTAGAATCGTATGCACAGATCTATGTCCACAAACAGCAAATGTTGTTGGACACATTCGTTTTTTCTTTTTCAGAGGAGAGGATAAAATGCAGCACATACCGATTGTTTCTGAAATTACTTGAGAAACAAAACAAATGAATACCCCCCTCCCCTGAGAATCATTCCTATATTTGCATACCTAAGGGTGGGTGACACATGGGTTCAAGGAGGACAGCATGTGAGAATAACAATTCCCATACTCTGTCTTCCTTAGAGACTTATTTGTTTGTTTATTAGATTTATATTCCTCCTTTTTCCTTTACAAGGAACTCAAAGCAGCTTGTATCCTTCTCCTCTTCCATCTCTCAATCTTATCCCTACAACAACAACCCTGTGATGTAGGTTGAGTGAAAGACTGTGACTGGCCCAAAGTCACTCTGTTGACTCCATGGCTGAGTGGGGACCTCCTGAGTCCCAGGACCACTCTCTTGACCACACTGGCTCTCGAAACTGTGTTGCTGCCCACATGCCAAGGAGTTGTGAGCTGAGCGGATGGAAGCATAATTAAAATGAGAAGAGGCTGCAAGGAGGCGATTTCCTCTGCCTACCATCCTCTCTACCACAATGGCAGAAATGTCCGTGGAGAGGATTCAGTGGCAGGGGCAACAGTGGGCTGCACCGAAGACCTCTGAGCACTGCATGGGTTGCAAGTTTCCCACATGTGCTTTCTAGGAATTTTGTTCCATGACATATTTTAGCCACCTTAGTTGGTTGAGCCCATGAAAATGTAACTTCTATATTATCATGATGATGACTGTTGTTATTATTACATTACATTTATATTCCCCCCCCCCCTCGTAAGGTCTGTGTGATCCCCCTGCTCTCCATTTTATCATCACAACCTCATAAGGTAGGTTAGGCTGGGAGCCCATGATGCTGGGAGCCCAAGGTCATCCAGCAAGCTTCACGGTGAGTGAAGATCTCCCAAGAGCTTTCAGATCTCCCAAGTCCCAGTTCAGTACTCTAACCACGACACCACCTGGCTGTCTATACAACTATCAGAAACCACACATGCATAGCAGTGCTCCATCCTGGCTGGGTAGATCCTTTTAGCTCATCCAGTCCCTCCCACTAGAAGAAATACTGCTGAAATGTGATCCCCAGAAAGGCCAGCCCTTTCTGGCCAGGTTCAGTCTTGTTTTACAAAAGGATGTTTAAATCTATGCTGGATATATGTCCTCTTTTACAGAGGACAGTCCTCTATTTGATGGGCTGTCCAATCCGAGGCCAGCATAAAAAGTCAGAGCTGGGCCTTGAAGCTGCACCTGGACAGCCAAGTGGGCACCTGGTCACAATCTTCCCCACAATAGTGAGATGTATTGTATTTCTATTTGAATATAATAATAATTTCTAAATGTATATCTGCAGGTATAAATTAGCACATTTTATGCAAATAGTGTTCTCTGTTCTCTTTTTTTGGTGATGCGTATGCTCCTTTTTGGCAATTCACAAGTGGTCACCCTGTTTTAGACAGTGATGCTTTGAATAGGACTCAGAAGAGAGCCAGGTATGGACGACAACCCCTGGGGAAGGAGAAATCACTCTTAGTCCCCACCTCAATTAAAAGAGAGATGCTTTTTGTTTGCCCCTCTCATTTATGCCAGATTCTAAAAGCTGTAGATTAATCCAAATGGCGGATGGCAGAAAGGATTCTTCTGTTTCATCTCTAATGTACATAGAGTACTACAAAAAGGCAGGTGAGGGGTAGGCAAACCAGACAAAGTCTAATGCTCTGTTTAGATGGTTGAGATCCTAGAAGATGATTAAAACCTCTAAACAGTGGGGAGATGTTATTTGAGCTTTGTTCTATTAATGTGATTCACATTAGATGCATCCTTTTAATAGATTTTCCTTCCCGAAGCCCTTGTATAAATCCCTGTCTAGGCATTCCACAAACTTGACTTGCTTTCCTAGATTCCCTTTTCTTCTTCTTCAAGAGGCATGTTAATTAGGAGACTTTTGCAACTACTGGCATAAATTCTTATGCCCTTGGAAATACAAGATGAAGATGCAACGAAACTCATTAGAGATGGAGAGTGACGTTTTACGGCCCATTTGCCTTTCAGCACTACTAGTCCTACAAGCACGCACACACACAGAGTGAACGAGCGAGCGAGGAAGCTTATCTTGATTCTGGACCCTTTTTTAAGCTCAAGTAATACAAATATGTGAAGGTCAGTTCAGACATTTTGCTCTTGGGGTTAACACCTCCAAATTGAGCCCCCAGTGGCTACACTTCTGGTGTTCTGATTAGGCTTTGCCTGTCCTGCTGAGTGAGTCATCCTTCTTCCTTGTCTGATATTGCAAAGGACTAATCACGAGAATGAGATGATCAGCGAGCAAGGAGACCCAGGCTGCTCTGGTGGCAGCAGCTTCACGCAGGGCAACTCCATGGAGCAATCAGAGGTTGTTTTTTTTACAACAGTGAGGCGACCGTTGAAAGATGGCCACTGTAGGACACAAAGGCATCACAAACGCTGCCCACCCACTGGGATGTTTTTGATGAAGAAATAAATATGGGCTGCTCTACTTGCTGATCTTCCACATTTGGGAACAGAACAATGATTCCTGGCATCGACAGTTCAGCGCTTTGGGTTGCATGGAAAACATCTGCCTGAGAACCTGAAAAGCAGCTGCCCATCAGAGAAAAGCAGGAATAGGCAGAAAGTAGGTCTCCAACTACTACCATATTTTTAAATGATATGGTGTAGAACAGCAAGTGCTTCCAGGTGCCCAAAAAACAAATTAATTTTTTTCTCAGCCAAATTAAGCTGCTGAAATAGAAATAAAAGAAGTTGATGTTCATATGGAAAGGCTGTTTCAGTTTTGGTCCTCAGGGTACATTCCCAGACTCATACAGGCTGCCCTGTTCTTTAGTTCTAAACGTATATCTTTTACATCTAGTTATAGTAGTGGATCTAGATTTTTTTTTAAAAAAAATGTTTAAATAGACCTAGCAATCATGAAGTTCATCACACCTGGAGTAGCCCAGCTAAAGTAGGTGAACATATTGGCTGGGTTCAGAAAACAAGATAACAAGACACTGAACTGTGGATTGTTGTTGAAGCATGGGCTATGGTACTGTCTGAACCCAGCTGCACTATCTATGGTCTGGTAACCACGCAAAGAAAATCCACCATTCGTAATCCAACAAAAAACCATTAGTTCTCTTCATGGGTTGTTTGTGGCTAAGTAACTATGGTTTGTTAGTACAGCTGTGCTCAGACCACACAATAACCCATATTCAACAGCAATCCATGGTTCAGTGACACCCCAGACTCAACACATATTCAGCTCTTATTCAGATGATACAACAAGCAATTGTGATCCTGAGAGCACCATTTCTGTTTATATAATTAAGTTGAAAAGTTCTCAGTAAATAGATGCTGCAGTTAAAGGGAAACAGCAAAC
>NW_025335440.1:18891524-18957212 GCF_004798865.1 Varanus komodoensis | reverse complement strand
GTATTTATGGCTGTTGAGTTGGAAATATCTACCCTCTGCCCACCCCTAAACTATGTAATAAGAGAACTTGGTAGTGGTTGGACAGGTTTGCTCTGGGTCAGCTCAGCCAGCATGCTTGAATGAGCTCATTCTTTGCTGAGGAAGTGTAGAACCAGTTTCCCTGTCCTCCTGAGTTGATCACTGGATTACATTAAGAAGACCTTTAGGCAGAACATTTGCCTAGGGTCACACATACATCATTACTTCCCCCAGACATAAGGGAGTTTGCTAGACTCTTTTCTTTCACTCAGGCCCCACAAGCCAGAGCAAATCACCATGGGACTTTTCAGTGGAGATCAAATATATTTTAATATTTAACACATGAGAAGAACTAGCCGATCCCTTTAGCATCCCTCACATGAGTGATGACCATTTGTTAAATTCTTCTGTGCTCTTTGAAGAAGAAAACACAATGAAGTTATTTTATGCTCCAGATGTAATTTTCTCTTGAAATGATGGTGTGCAGCTGCGATGCATGCATGCATCTTTTCGTTCATTCTGTGTAGTGGGGCCCTGTCCTTCTGCCCAGTTCTGCCCTGGTGGCACCACAGTACACACATGTGCATTACCCAGGTTTGAAAGACCCAAAAGCAGCCTCGGTGCTAAAGTGACCACTTAGGAATCACCCGCTCAGGGAAGCTTATTGGCTAATGCGGCAGGATAAAAATCCAATTAAAAATAAATAACTAATAAAGGAGAACATATATTTGCACATGCTAATACAGAGGTGTAAGTGCTAATTTAGAAAATACTATCTATGAAATAGAAATACAGGACATCTGACCATAGTGTGGCCAGTAAGACTGTGGCCAGTTGACTCTCTCTGCTGCGCAGGGGCTATCAATGGGCAGCTGCAACACCACTGCTCTCCCTTCTTTATCTTCACCTGCATCATTCTTTTTTAAATGTTATCTCTATTTTTTACTGGGTAGCCTCTCAAACAGAGGACCATCCTCTGTAGAAGAGGACACATAGCCACCCTGTTTTCTTCACCAGAAGCAATAAGGATGATGCTAGGATTGACTCACTCCCAACATATTGCTACCCATTTGCATGGCATCTTTGCTGATGCCACACCCAGGTGTGAGTTGGGAGTTCAGCAGCATGAAAGGGAGTTGCCCATCTCATGGCTTACAGCCATTGCACCTGTGAATTCCTCTTGAAGGTCAATGAAGCTAGCCAGCCTCCAACCAGCAAACTACAGAAGAAGGTACAAGGCGAGCCTGAAACACAAAAGAAAGTGAACCATTTAATTTCCATTTTGAAAAATAAAGCACTATTTATTTTGCTTCAATTATACAGCAATCATGCACCTCTGAATAGGCCTCACAGACATTCACTACAACTTCTCCTCTTAATTAGATGTTTGTGAATCTAAAGGTTTCTACCATGGCTTGGGGAGCAAAACAAAAACACCATTTCTATGTTAATTGAATTCTCTTATTTCCACCCATTTCTCACAATCAAGTCCCCTTGATATATTTAATCTTTTTGCAATGGTTCCCATGGCAACACTTCTAGGTTATGGTGTAGCCAAAGACTACAGCCCAGACTTGCCAAGTGGCTCGTGCTTTTCCCTGTCTCTCTAGGCACACATGCTTTTCCTCCCCACTCACTGCCTTGCTTTTTCACTGGAGGAATTTTCTCCATAGCAGCCTGAAACAGTCCTTTCTCCTCAAGGACTTCTGCAAAGACAAGGAGGGTATAACTAGAATTTACACTCAGGCACATGAATTGAGACCCCATCATTTATCTTTGCTCCAAAACAGTAACCCTACTGGGGCATTTTTGTCTCCCATGTGATTACAATTCAGGGGCAGTTAGGGGCTAGTTCTGCCCCCACACCCAAAACACTAGTTTGCCCTTCCACTGCTGAGGTTGGAGGGTCGGCACCTGCAGCAGAAGCCTGTTCTATTCATGCTACCTTCATGATTTTTCTAAATTGCACAGCGATCCTACACAAGTAGATGAGGGCCCTTCCTTCCTGGAAATTACACGATCTATCAACAAAGCAGAATCCATGGGTCAAAGCCATAGAAATCTGAGCTCATTTTGAACCAGTTGATGGTATTTCCAACATCCCTAGGTCAGAGCAAAAGAGTTTGGCAACTTGAGTATATCAGTCCAAGAAAGTAAGTTTTTATGGCTGCTTGGAGGGCTCCAAGATTTGCTTTGGGTGAAGTGTAGGTGGGATGGGATGGGATGCTGCTCTCACACTAAAACTTCTCAGCAGGTTTGCTTGCTCTGTTTTGCTGAACTTCTGTATTTGGAAACAAACAGGAATCACCCTAAGCACTGTAAGATCCTTACCTTATCTGCTCATGCAAATAAATTATTGGTTGACTTTGGAAGAACCTGTTGCTTGGAAAAGTATGAATTGCTAGATATTAACCAGCAAATTAAAAAAATCAATAGAAATGGTAAAGGACCATTTCTGACACAAAGTACTATGCTCCGTGCCAAACAAAAAACTCATTTCCATCCCCACATAAACCAGTGAAATTCTTGGAGTGCAGTTTTTGTTTCCCCTCTTGGCCAGCCAGAGAACCCTATGATGATAGTCACAACACTACAGCAAACACAACCCTACAGCAACACAACATTAAATGGCTATAATCACAGCCTGTTCCACTCCTAAATCTCTGCGGAAGTTCCACTTTAGCATCTCTCTGCTGGGAGTGAATAGAGCCTATTAATTAATTTATCAACATTTACATTACAAATATTAACTAATTAAGTAACAGCTCTTCTTCATAGGCTCCATGTTCATCATTAGCAAAAGTTTAGCCTTGGAATAAGGCTCCCCAGGGTACAAATACTTCTAGTGTCTCAGTCACTCATTTGCACTATATATATAGTTGTCTCTTGTCCTCTTCAAATAGATATTTTTAAAGCCTGGTGAATCAGATACATTGGCCAGTTCATGCTTTACATTCCTTGGGGTTTGGAAAGCTATGGGGATACTTAGAAGACATATAGGACACTTAAGACACTCCCAGCATCCTGAACCTGTTGTGGGATTTTGTCCTGTCTAAACATGCATGGGATTTCCTCTGTACTATCTAAATGTAGTTAATGAATTTCCACCTTGCACCTCTTATGTTGCTCTCATCCCATCTTTCTCCCATCTTCATGTATAGACCACATCACTTACTAGAAGTTCATTCACCTGGGGTGAAATAAATACTAAGGAATTCATTTGCTGGGTACACGGAACAAGGGATGCCTCTTGCCACCATACTCTGCTATAAGTTTCAAGAACACACCCACTGCTGCAAACCAAAGACTAGGCCAGGGAGACCTTTGATCTGATAATCCAGCAAGACCTTCTTTTAATAGAACTAATAGGGGAGATATTCTGAGCAGAGGGTCAACCCCCCATGATTTTTGGTTCAGTCCAGCTGAAGTTGTTCTATGTTTGGTTCCATTTCCATGGGGAAATTTAATTATAAGACACATTATTTACAATTATCATTTATGTAGTGGGGTAGAATAAGTCAATAGGTCTAAAATTATTGTAGCTAAGTGTCAGTAATAAATGCCACAAATTTTGTGCAAAACAAAAGAATTGAGAAGGTAAGAAAGGCACTGCTGAATATTTCAAGCTGGGATACATCGAGTCCAGCCTTACACAGTGGCTAGCAGCTGCCTATGGGAAATTGGCATGTATGTGAGTACAATAGCACTGGCGTGCCCATGTTCCACAGCAAGCTGTGGTAGACCTAGGCATACAGTCCCTGCCTCTGCCTCCAGGGTTAGTGCATCATGACTAGTAGCTGCCAACAACCTTATCCTACATGAGGGTAAAATAAACGTAAGAACTTAACAAATGCAAGTTTTAATCTTTACTGTTTAATTTTAATTGTATGATCAGACATACACGTAACAGATGAAGAAATGCCAAAGCAGTTTTAAAAGCACCTTCCTTGCCTGTGCAGAGAAAGCAGGACCGTCTTTTTTTACAAAGGGCAGTCCTCTATTTGAAGATTTTCATGTGGATTGTCCTGTATTAAAAGGGCCTCCTTTCCACATTCACCCTAAAGGTAAAGAACCACAAAAACTATTGTCCTTCAACAGCACCTGGGCAAGAGAAGACACACATGTCACCTGGTTATTCTTCCACACTTTGGTAAGAGTACTGTATTTCTATTTAATTATAATATTGATGCTTATACAAATCTATTTACCATATGAAGATTTTATCTGCATCAATTTTTGTCCTCGTTTTGGTGACACGTTTCCTCTTTCTGAAGGTGGCCACCTTCAGAAAAACAAAATGTATAAATACAGGCCTTTCTGTGTGGTGGGAGAATGAATTCCAAATTGAGTTAAGGCATCAATAGGCTTCATTGTGCCCTAAATAAATCCATTGTGCCCTAAATAAATCAAGTTTGTACCAAATATATAGATGCCACTCTTGATTTTTTAAAAAATCTGGTACCTGGGTGTGACTTGAGGGAAATAACAGAGAGAGTATCTGGCAGCACAACTGGTGGAAGACATTAGAGATGTCTGGTAAGTCTGAGGCATACCCAGCTGTTTCCACCAGATCTACAGTCAGAGGCCAGTGCAAGAACTGTTATTAACATTGGATCATGGGCAGACAACCTGTGACCCTCCCAACATTTTGCCCTGAAACTCTTGTCATCTATCACACCTCTAGCTACAGTTGACGGGAGTTGTAGGCCGAAGCATCTGGATGGCCACAAGTTGCCTACTCCTATGTTAGGTAATTTGTTTGTTGTTTAGTTACAAAGTCATGCCCGACCCATCATGACCCCATGGACAACATTCCTCCAGGCTCTCCTGTCCTTCACCATCCCTTGGAGTCCGCCCAAGCCCACACCCACTGGCCCAGTGACCCCATCTAGCCACCTCATCCTCTGCCATCCCCTTCTCCTTTTGCCATCAATCGTTCCCAGCATCGGGGTCTTTTCCAGTGAGTCATTTCTTCTCATTAGGTGGCCAAAGTATTTGAGTTTCATCTTTAGTATCTGTGTTAGGTAATTAACTAAAAGAAATTACAAAGAAGTCCAAAATCCGGAGAGGTAGAACACATCAACTGGTAACCAATCCAAAATTCAAACTAACAAGCAAAACCACAAAACCCACATGAAACATTCATGTATACATAACTCAAGGAACATACATGGAAACTTGTAGCCTACACAATTTGGGGATCATAGAAAGGGATAAATTTTAGATGATTTTTTCCCTTAAAAATCCAGTCTGACAAATTGGTATTATTACTAGATTAATTAGAGTTTCAATATAGTGCATACTGCTGAGCTGTTGACAGGGTAGGATTTAGCCAAAATCAGCGGATCCAATTAGACCCAGGGGCCCATTAAGTCAAGCACTTCCAGAGAACAAATTATTGGTGACGTTTCTAAACAGGGCTTGACAGAGTGAAACAGCCCCATACGTGCTTTCTATACCATATAAAAATCAGAATGTTTCAGAGAGAATTTTTAGCTCAACCTTCATTGTGCCATTTTGGGTCAGCTCAGTTTGTTTCTACCAAGAAATTTCCCACTTTTAGCTTTTACAGCAGAGGCCATGTGTCCTCAATGACAGAGGACAGTCCTCTTTCTCAAGGCCTGCCAGTGTCTACCTGGTCACTGTCTTCCACACAATGGTGAGATGTACAGTATCTCTGCTTAAAGCGTATTAATTATTTCTAAATGTCCATCTATGTGTATAAATGGACACGTGTGCATTTTATGCCAGTCACTGCTCTCTTTTTGTAAATGCATATCCTCATTTTTGGTGAGTCACAAGTGGCCACCCCAGGTAGGGGCTGCTTGCAGGATCAAGGTGACCAGAGCCCTGCTTGCAGTAAGATTAGAATTCATTTCCAGGTGGGCCCCAGGCTTGCAATGTTGTCCATTTGAAAAAGTACTTGATGACATGCTTCAGCCAATTATCTCTAGATAGTTGCCATTGCTCCACCGAACAGTTCACTTGATCACTTCTTTCAGAAGCAGCACTCCCTTCAGCATCAAAAGAAATCCTACATCCCCCGGGTTCCAAGGACAAGGCCCTTGCCTTATTAAATATTTTAAGTGTATCATTTTTCCCCATTGCTTTTAATGACCGAGGAAATGAAGCAGAGTGATGTGCTATTACAAAAAAATCAATCCCCTCCTCTCTTTCTGACCTCCACCAATGAATGCTTGACAATTCTGGCAGCCTTCTGACATGAAAGAATGCCCCTGGAAATAAAGGCTGATTAGCACACCGTGTTGTCGTGAATAGCAATTCCTCATAATGCATGTATGGAATGAAGCTTTGCACTATCTTATCAGCTATACGTTTTTTCCTTCCTCGTGCCTGTGAATAGTTGAGACAGCTGCACCCCAGACCTCGTCCTTCCTTGCTTCACCCACAAAGGCATATGCCCTCTCGTAAAAGAGTCATATGCGGAGCACGTTTGCTTACTCATTTATAAATGTTTTATCTCATCTATCGTAACAGAATGTTCATTTGCCTATGGGCACATAATAGGGCAAGTGCACTGATCCTGACACCGCTGGGAACAAAACGTTCGTCTGAAATGGCAAGAGGTGCTTCTCTTGTTGTAATGTTGCTGACCGCGCTGCAACTTAATCAACTCTTTAGCACTAAACAGCTGTTAAGTTAATGGAAGGCAGGGTGTCTAGAAACATTTTCAGAGGATCAAGTGCATGTGCACAGAATGCTTTCCTGTTCGTACCATGCCAATTTTTTCACCCCACTCATTTGTTAAGGGAAGGGCAAAAAGAAATTGCACTCCCCAAAAGTGTGGGAAGGGAGCAATTTTTCAGCCTCTGTAGTAAGGTGTGGGTGAGGGGGTAGGTGATCTCATTTTAGAATTTTATTTGGAGGAGGAGGAGGAGGAGGGCAGCAGCAGCTCAGCTTTCAAGCACTCAGCAAAAAGTGCAATTAATGACAAAATATATATAATAAACGTGTAGTGGGAGGGACTGCAAAACAGTACAGCAGCGGCAACTGCTGCTGCAGCAGCAACACTTGGGCAAATAGGACCATTTTTTCCAAATGATGGTCAAGTGGCAGTGGAGTGATTTCCATTGATGGAGTGCCACCATCAAAAAGGCCCTGTCATTGACAGCATCTGCCTGCAGTGCCTGAAGCGGGTCCTCTGCTGAAGGTATTATCAGTCAAGATCTTCCCAAACAGAAGCAATAGTATCCTGGAAGGCTGAGGAGCAGAGATTGTCTTTGACCTAGCTAAAGAGAACTGGCAATATAACAGCCTTCTCCCATTCTAGGACATCTTTTACCTCCAGTTAGTCATCAGATGAGTGCAGTTATTTTAAAATAAAGTAAAGATGATCATAGTTCTAATATTATGCACTTATGCCCTGTATCCTTTGCCAGGCTTAGTCCCTGTTATTTTCTGACATGTCCAGATTTGCTCCTGGTTTTGCCTTCAGAGAATGCCTTATTAATATGAGTGGTTTGTTTCAAACCCTTTCCTGGGATTTCTAGCAGCCCAGATGTGCATGGCATATCCTTGAGTACAAAGGCTGCATGCCTCGCGCACAGAAGGGAGACCTCCAGATGTTCTGGACTGCAATTTCCAGCATTCCTACCCGCAAACCATGATAGCAGGAGCTTTTGGGAGTTGAAGTGCAAAGATCTGGACATGTTCAGTCCACCCTTGGTTACATTCTACCATGTCCCATGACACAGCTAGTTTAATTTTAAAGCATCGATACTGTATTGAACCAATTGGGACAAAATAGTAAACTCTGGTTTTTCTCATGGGTTCATACACTCCCCTTCTCTTCTCTTCCTCTGTCATGGATACCAGGACATTCAAAGCATCACTTTCTTCTTTTTAGTTTTCTATATGCTCAAAAAAGACAAATTGTGGTTGGTTTCTTGTAATCAGCTTGAATCAAACCATGGCTAATGGTCAAAGCTTGTCTCTGCAAACCATAATTTTAAACTAATCAGTGTACACAAGTTCACAAGAAACTTCTGATCATTTAAAGCAGGCAGTGGTTGTTTCTAATCTCAGTTTTGTGAGCAGGTTTCTCCCCCACTTTCTCCTCTCTGACAGACTCAGACAAAACCTTAGAAGCACAGTAACAGCTGCCCATGGGAAGAGCTGAATCCACGCTGAAATATCTCTCTTTCTCCACCTTTCAGAAAGATCCTGGCTGCTTTAAGTTGGACACTTCTTAATTGTTCCATTTGCTTTGCCTGTCATCTCCTTACAGGGTCAAAAAACTTCCCTCAACCTCTTCTCCTCACAGATCTGAAATATCTCATTCTTTTTATAAGCCAGGATGGTGCTCATGCTCTGTCCGAGAATCTTTACTATGTAACTTTGAGACTGAGAGCTTTTCCAAAACTGAATGTGGCCCTTGAGTTGGAAAGAGACTGGTTTTGTATTGCAGCCAAACCAGGCAATGATCGGTTTCTTCTATACAGGTAACCCAAAGAAATAACACTCTCTTGGCCTGTAAATAAGGAGAGGACAGGCTACTGCAGTAAATGAATACGTCATGCAGCATCATTTTCACACAGGCAGGGACCTTGTTCTTAAGAATAGGGGTATTGCAAATACAGGGTAAAAATGTTGAATGGCCTAAACTCAGCCATTGCTGCTGATGTCTAATGAGAGTTTTACAGCATGCTCAATTTTTAGTAGGATATGGTTGACCAATCAGACCTTAGTTGTGTTCAGCCCAAGGAACAATTCAGTTAACAATTGTATTCCAGATCTGCAAATCTTACTGCAAAGATTCCAAAATACCTTATGAAAATCTCAACAAATGTGAATATTGGGAAGGTGATGAAAAACTTACAAATAGCAAAATACGATTCAGCAGACCTTAGATACACTCAAAAATTAGTTCCAAAAATGCACTCAAATTAGTTCCAAACAATTTCTTGCACCCAGCAGATGCTTTACAATAATGCAATTCAGATGTATTAAAATGAATGAATGTAATTAAGAGAGGGAGAGAGATGGCTTACACCCGTAATAATTAATAGCAACAATGAACTATGTCATAAACGGAAACAAATATTACATCCACTATGCTTTTTAAAAACATGCAAAACAATATTGTCAAAAAAGTAAGATGTGAGATAACCGTTACACCCAGTGTAAATTAGTTACTTGCAACAGCAGGAGGTTGGACCCGTTGGTTTTCTTTGCCCTTTCCAATTCTACTACTCTTTGATTCTAGGGTCCTAAGTGTTATGTACTACCAAAGCAAAGGCAGATATGTTCCACCTAAGAAAAATACAAAAATCTGTATTTGAGCAATACATTAGACCAACAAAAGATCACAAAATAGTGGGCAAGCTTTCAGATTCTCCCAAACTCTTCATCTGGCAAGATGTTTTTAAGTAAAGACACAGTGGTTGTGGAAGGGGGTGGAAAAACATACCTGATGTTCAAAGACTGGCATCCACATCTAGTTACAGTCTTAAGATGGAACATGGGAGCAGGGGTTAGTTATGAAACTCTGTTTGTTCCCTTTAAACACAACTGGGGGCAGGATAATGAGGCTTTCAGCAACCTCTTTCTCCAAACACTCCCATCTCTATTTGCAAAAGAACAGAAAAAAAAAGCGAGAGAAATGTTAATTTAAAAAGCTTCTTCGGAAATATGCCTTTACTATACTTCTAAATACTCCAAACAGGGAAGAGCAAGTGACAACTCATTAAAACTTGCCAGCCAACCCTAGTTAAAAACAGCTTTTAGACCTGGACATCAGGGATAGGGAAAAATAAAATTCAAATGTACAGGAAAGACAATACATATAGCCCCACTGCAATGTGAGGATGTCGTTCTGAGTTCTAGCACTCTTCTTGGTCCCAGGCCAGCTGCCTTTTGGTAAAGTTGAAGTAGCAACTTGTCGCCCTTTCCATGTTGTTGAAGGGAGAAGCTGTATATGGCACATGGGCTCCTCTGTACCCCCTAATGTAGGATCCTATCTTGTTGCCTGAACTTAAGATTCGATTGCTTATCCAGCTGGCTTTCTGTCCTTGCCTTCACTTGAGGCAACAAAATGTCTTGGACCAATGCTGCTTGGTTCCGACGCTGCCCAAAAGCCCAGGATGCAGCTGGAGAACAATTAGACCAACATTGGCGACTGCATCAAATTAATAGCCCTGTTAAACAATTCCTGCTCCAGCCATTGAGCAGTCATTGAGTGTGGAACACTCAACATATGCATTGTACATGCTTTGACTTGATGGGGCTCAATCCATGCATAGCTGGATTGCTTTTCCAGCCCTAATGTTTTCAGTTCCAAAGTTGCCATCCAAGCCCTTCTTCCCCAAGCCCTTGCCTCTTTAGGTGGAAAAATAAATACATGTTAATAGTCATGGTTTAGCACTTTCATAGACAAAAACCAACGATTTCATTTCCTGAATTCTAGAAAAACTGGAAAGGGGTAATCAAAGCACTGCAAAAACACCAGCATGCTAACTTATCACATGCGTGTTTGTAGGGTGGAATCAATATGGAATTGTGTTGTAGTTGCCTTGATGAACTCCATTGCTGATTCTGCTGTTCAAAATATACGTATGTCCTGATTCCACAAGACATTTGGCCAGCTTGATTGCTGCCTGATCAATTCATCTTGCCCATGATTTCAACACTGGTTTCATTACTCACAACGGCAAAACAAGGAGAGAAAATGGGCCAGTGACTACATTCATATTCAGTGCTGATAGCCCCATCCTATATCTGTCTACTCGGCGGGAATCTCACTGAGTCCACTGGGGTTATTGCCAGTTAAGTCTATATCAGAGTCCATGCTGCAAGTCAATACACACTTACCTGGGAGTAAGTGCCTTTGAACTCAATGTGGTTTACTCCTGAAGAGACATGTACATGATTGTACTGCTAGAATTGCTTTGATTGGCACAAGCTGTCTTCTTTTCTTTGAAGATAGTTGCTTTATCCAGCCTAGATGCATGGAAATGAGCTTCCAGGAATTGATTGCCCATCTGAACTGTATCCTGACAGGTTGTGTAATGCAATGCACAGAGATGCTGTGTAGTGTAAAAACCTTACACACTCTCCAGCAGTTTGATGCTTCTGTAAGCTTTACTGGTCAGGACCAATCAGCTTGCAAAGGAAGAGAGAGAATTCCAGTACATCTTCCTTCTTCAATTGGTAAGCTTTGTCATGGCCACAGGAGCTGAGTATCTGAGTGACAAAAGTCATCCTTGCATGTCTGCTGTTGTTCCTCAGAATCTCTGAATTAGGCAAAAGTAATTAATTTATTTTTATAGTTCACAACATACTTTCTTTTAGCACATTCATGAAGATCAGACTTTGGAAGTTCAGGTTCAGTGCATGCATTATTGACAAGCAATAACTCATCATCTCGGTGGAAGTGTAATATCTATTAGAGAAAACTTGGGAAGACAAGATGTCAAACTCTCCTCCTTGCTTTGGTAAGATAGGAAGGTGGGGGAAGAGCTGTGTTCCTGTTTCCCTGAAAATAAAAGATAAATTGTGCAAACAGAAGAAAAATAAATACGCACTTCAAAAAAGAGTTGATTAAAGATTCTGAGATATTCTGTCTCGAGCAGTTCCGGCTACAAACAAAATGAAAACATCATTCATCCTTTTTCATTGACACCTCTGAATTATTTTTTTGGTGATTTTCACAGAGCTGAAAGCAATGATATGTGAAAATCAGAGGAGGAAGAAAACCTCAGAGTCACTGCTAGACTTCATGTGGGACATGCCAGGTGGCCTGCCAGTTCAGCTATGCCTGTCCAACTATTTGCATGCACTGGAGGATAAAACTGGACAGCAGTCTGAGTGGGATGGTGTAACGTGGTGTCCTGCAACAGCAGGGACTTGGACTCAGTGGCCTTCAAGGCCCCTTCCAACTCTATTATTCTATGAATCGATGATTCTGTGAAACCTGAACCTGCACACCATGGCCACAATTCAGTATCCAGTTCATCATACCCAAGCCCCTTGACTTCCACTTTCTGGGGCACGGTATAACCTTGTCTTTCCCCACACCTGTCCTGGGAAATATGTTGTTTGGCTTCCTGTGCAGCAGACAAACTGACGGAGTTCCTTGAGTTGTTCAGGGTGGAACTTTCAAGGCAGAGAAGAAACAGAACATTCATAGGTGGAAACCCTCTGAGCTAGGCTGTGTGGAATCCATCTTGCTAGAGTTTCCAGACTTCATCTCTTGCTTGGCCCTGTCCTAGAATCCACTGAAGGAAGGTTCCCCAACTTGCAACCTTCTTCTGTGGTCACGTGCTGCACAAACAAAGTCTGCTGAGGGGTGCCACTTGTGCTGCATTGGCACGGGTCTCGATTCCTGGCGAGTGCCACATAAATGCTGGCCACACTCACCAGGAACTCAATCTCGTGGCCATGATAAAGTGGACTAGAATCATCAAAACTCAGCCCAGGGAATCCGATGGGTCCCCACCTCCAAAATGAATTCCTCACAAATTCCTACTGTGCACTATCAACAATTTGGCAGGTTCCTGAGGCCACCTTTGCCTTTGTGGCTGCCACTTAGGCTCCCTTTCTCAGTTTGTTGACAAGAAACCAGCCCAACAAGAGACCTTCTTTGATGAAGAGAATGGGAGATCATTCTGCGTAATCGTTTTGCATGATCTTTGAGTTGGCCTACAAATGGTATTACATTATATGAGCATTGGGACATGTTTCTGCTGGCCAACATAGTTGCCTTCGATTTTTGTACATCTAGGGTACTAACACTTTCCTGCCTTTCTAACCCTTAACAAGCCTTTCTCTCACCATGGACTTGTTCCTTAGCAGCTTTCAGAGAATATTTGTACCACTCCCTCTGTAATCCAGCAACTTCTTAATTCTTAATGAAGCTGGCACTTGAGATTCTGAAGATAAAAATGCAAGAAAACAAAACTCGAAATAAACAGATGGCACTAGATATATAATTAGAGGCAAAATGTGAGAATAGTAGCATTTTTCACTATTATTTGAAAAACAACTGAGTGAAAAGATGGCAAGTGTTGGGGGGATTTTTTGTTTGTTTAATTTCATTTTCTTTTCTTCTTTTTAGAGGAGAGAAGATTGGTGGGATTAAGGGGATTAGCAAGCCACTTTACCTACTTCTTGCCTCATAATTTATAGTGGAACCATTTATTCTGATCTGTACACTCTTGTTTCCTAACCACGCATCTGATCATTTCACCTGCATGAAGGGAAATAGGAGGGCTGTTCACAACATAGAATACACAAGCCAACTGTGAATTCCCTGCCATTGTAGCCCCAGGTTGTTTTTACCTGAAGGCTCTTCTTGTCTCAGAAGATAGTAAACAAGATTCTGTGATTCTATGAAAGCAGAGCAGTTGCACCAAACAAGTCTCACGCATTGCCCAGTTCTTCACTGTAAATATTTTTCCCACCCCTGCATTACGGTTATGGGGTAAACACAGGGTTATGTGCCCCAATATTCGAGTATAAGGTCCAGTTCACCAGGCACATATTATGGAACTGAAAAAGTCAAGCAGTCAATGATGCTTATGATTCAGGTATACTTGAATTCAGGTATACTTTTAAAGGCTGCTTGGTTGTGGGGTGAGGAGAAAGCACATATGAACATGTTGTTTCTCACAAGATACCCCCTCATAACTTCCCAGACATACAGAGACTGCACTGAATTAGTGGATTGAGTGCCAAAAATGCATGGGCCTCAAAGCTCTTGGCTGGCATTTTATTTCCCCCATAAAGTGCCTTGCTGAGGAGAAATTTCCACACACTGGTTTTCTTACTCACCAGTGGTACATATTGCAAAAGAAAGCTCCCACACAGATTTTATAGATGACTCTCCCATATATATATAAGAATGATTTTTATACTTTCGTAAACGGTGTTACAGATATGAATACCACTTTTGTGGGACAATTTTATTTGCTCGTAATGCATTAGAGTCATTTTCTTTATGCTTGTGAAGGGACTGTGTGGAAGGTTGTCTTCCATTTACAACAGCTCACCCTCAGGGCTAGTCAAACGGACATTTGAAACTCCTGATGATTAAACAAAGCAATGAGCACACAATATGACCATGCAAAGACCTGGAGAGATGAGACTTGCAAAGCGCACTGGTTGAAGCTGAGTGGTGGAACTCCAGCAGCTGGAGAACACTGGCAGCACCCATCCACCCTTTCTCCCAAAGCTCATTTCTTCCCACGGTCGTTCACTGCAACCAGTACCAGCACCTGCACCATGGCTTTCCGACTCCTGTTTCTCCTAGGAGTGCTCCTCCCACAGCCAGAAGGCAGTGTCAGTCCTTGGTCTTTTCCATCCTTGGTCCCTACTCAGCCTGACTCAAACTTAATACACTGATCCCCATAAGTTATCAGATGGATGAGCAACCTTTTTCCGTTTCGGAGGGCTGTATGTGGTCACATGCCAAGGGGCTGCACCGGCACGCACATGTGCACACACCCAGAGTTTCTGACTCATGCACAGTCAGGCATGTGTGCATGCATGCACGCACTCACACTCATACACACCCGTGGACACTTGCTTCTCCCATTTTCACATGCAGGGTGAACCTTGAGTGCCAGCTGGGGGTGCATAGCTTGCACCTCCCTTTCCCTACCTGTCCAACCCCAGACACATGTTCCTTACTGGGGACAGGAGGTGGGAGAAGTGACCATGGGGCTCCTTGATAGAGCTCCAGTTCTTTGGTGGAGTTTCCTCTCTCACCTGGGAGGGCACGGGGACTACCAATACTAGAATCCCCAAGTCAAAATTGATGTAAATAGTGTCATGTTTTCTGCCACAGATTCTGGGACACTCAGAGAAAAAGGGTACCTATCCATTCCATTTTTTCTCACTCCAGGTAAACTGGGAACCCCTTGGAGAGGTAGGGAGAAGTGAGCAGTGCAGAGGCAGTGGGAGTGGTGGGGGCTCCTGGGAGTGATGCCCCTGCTCTGACCTAGCGATTTCTAGTAAGGGCCAAGCTACATCTTCTGCTAAACTGAGTTTTGCCTTTCCTTTATAGCTCTACATGGTAGGGCAGGAGTTAGTGGTCACTTGGACAAGGCATCCTCAAAAGGACCTCTTCATTAGGGAGTCTGCTTTTCACCACCATCACTACCAGATGCTGTTGCTCGTCATTCCCTTTTGCATCTCTGCAGCTACTGCTATGAGAGGCAGAGAGCCAAGGAGCTCAAAAGGCATCTACTAAGTCTCCATCTCCCTACTACCCTAGTCTGGTCCAGAACAAGAGGCATGTTGCACTGGTAGAAATAGAGAGTAACTCCAGTGGGCCCCTTCTGGGCAAGGGCCCTTGGGAAATGCCCCATTTTTCCTACCATGGATGCTGGCCCTGGGACTAGGGAAGGCTCAAGGCAGCACTGTGCTGAGGACTTCATGAAAGCCATTTCCCATCTGAATCTTCTTTTTTGGCTCTACGGAAGGCCCTAGTTAATTAAATGGCTGAGCCCCTATATGGTGGACTGAGCGATGCAAGCATCCTTTAATCAGAAGATTGAATAGCTCTGAGGTATTTTATAGTCTGACTTGGTGAGTCTAAAACCAGCCAGGGCCTTGCACGGTTCACATGGACACTGCAGAGGAATTAATCATTTAGTACTTGCTCCTGCCAATGTGAAGCACTTTAAAACTACATTGATTATTTCAGTCGGAACAACTTTAGTGCAACTTGCCAACCTTGCATCCTCCAGATCTCTTGAACTTTGGTTCCCATCAGTGCCAGTCAATATAGCCAATTGTATGGAAGCCTGGTAGTACTTGAATAGTAGTTCCATACATAACCACTGGAGGACACAAGGTTGAGGTGGCTTCACAGATAGACCTCCAGAGGGCCTCCAGCTGACTTGGACTACAAAGCAAGTTGATGGTCAGAGAAGCCTGCACCTAGAGGCTCCAGATGTTACTGCAGCCTTCCACCACACAGGCACACTTCGATTCATTAAAATCCATTCATGCATTTACAACTCTAAATAACCTTGTGCTGCACACTCCTAAGGTCTCCTTGGTCTCAGATATCTAGGCTTTAGCGTACTTGTATTCTGGCAGTGATGGATGGACAGACAGACAGACAGACAGGTGCACATACTGCATTTGTTTATTATAGATAAGAAGAAACTTTCCAGCAGTAGCTATCAATCTGAGCATTTCAAATGGACAGAAGGTCCTCTGCATGCAACCCATGAGCTCTACCCTGAGCTGTACTCCTCTTTGAATTGAAGAAGTCATCTGAGCTTAACTGCCCAACATTTGTGTGTGTGTAGTGTGTTTTCGTGTGTGTTTTAATAAGCAGCCATACAAATTAGCCTCAGGCAACAAGCAAAACGACACTCTGATCCTCTGATAGAGCTTAAGCACTGCTCCTTTATTAGCATTCACTTTGCCTTTCTCTTCAAGGTTTTTATAACTTTGCCAAGCGAGGACTGAATGGTTCCAACATGACAGTATCTTCTTGTTTAAATTCTGCTCTTCTGCTTGATATCCCTCACTCTCCTTGTCAGCTCTTAAATGTCACCAGCATGCACTATTCATGTGTTTCAGGATTCATAGAAAATGCTTTGCCTGGCTTTTCTAACAGTGACAGCTTCCAGGCTTTCTCTGTATGTACTGACACCACCACACGCCTCATTAAGGGCACGCACCTGCTCCCATCGAAAGCAATGGCAAGAGTCCCATTCCCTTCCACAAGAGAAGGTTTGGACCTGATAAAAATGCCAACGGATAAATTAACTTCAGAGAAAACTAAAAGAGGCAGGAAATTTTCCAGGCATATGCGCTTCCTTTGGAGCCAAAGGACGACTTTTGCTAATTCCAGGCTGCTGCGACGTCTGTGTATATTAGAACCAGAGCTGTTTGGCTGCTCTGCTACTCAAACTTGAAAAGCCATAATATCCTAACTTGGGAACTGAAACACTTTTCCATCAAGGCATGGATCCAGCAAATGTTGCTTTTCCTGCTCCAAGAGAGAGGAGCTCTGCTTCTGACCCCACCCCCAGGTAAGCTTAATTTGGGAAGAGGCCCCAAAATGACAACAAGCCCAGCCAGAAGCAGGGCTTAAGCTGCACATGGGTCTTTTTTCAGTGCAGAGCAGCTTTGTGTCTGTTTTGCAGGGGACAAAGAGTGACAAGATACCAAAGGACCACCCTCTGTTTGAAGGCATTCAGCTTCAAAATAAACAGCCATTAGAGCTCTGCCCGTCCAGCTGAGCATCCAGGTAGAAAACTGAATGGCCAGCAGAAAGATCACAGCCATCCATGTCCTCTGCTTTGAAGCTATCCTGTTTGGAGGGCTGTCCAGTTAAAGATAAAGGTAAAGATAAAAGACAAAAGATAATGATACAGATTGGAGATCAAGAATCATCAGAAGTGAGAGCAGCAAGGGCCCTGAGGCTGTTCATCAACAGCAGGCGTACAGCAGAGTGAGCAAGGCGCATGGGTCAACTGGATGCAGTCTTCCATGCTAGGGTGAGATGCTCTGTATTTCTGTTTGCGTTATAATGGTGCTTCCCAACTCTGCCTCTCTAACGACAGATTAACATTGCCAGCATGATGCAAATGTATCCTCTTCTGGTCCTCTTTTTGGCCATTCAAGTGGCAGCCTTAGCAGCTAGCTGAAGTTTTGGCACACAAGCAAAATCTGTTGATCAGCTGGGCTGTTTGACGGATCGGCACTGGGATGCCATAGGACTTGCTCATAGCAATCAGTTGTGGCCCCTGCATCGCCATTCTCTGGTAGTGGGGAAGTGAGTCCTGGGACTCATCCAGTACCCAGAAGCCTCCTGACCTGTGCAGTCCAGTGATACCAGGGAGCTAGCCTGATGCTGTTCCCAGAGCTCTGTTTATCTCAGGCAGAAGAAGCAGGGTTATACCCACTATGAATATTGGGCAGGATGGGGTGGGGGTCCTTCTATGAGACAGAGTGAAGTAGCCACTTCAGGTAGCAAATGATAAGATGGGTGGCTGTAGCTTATCTCCCTGTTTCCCCTGGCTCTCCCTCCCCATCTAGTCACCACTATCACCCCACTGGGTTACAGTATTTGGTTTGTTAAGTTGGTCGCTGTTCACAGATCATGTCGATTTCCCATGTTAATTTCACATGCTATAGAGCTCCCGAGACAATGCAGCCTGGGATTTCTCTCTCCCACAAGACCATTTTTCTCCAGGCATCTAGGAAACTGCCAGCCAGGCCAGCTGCCGAAATCAAACATGACCCCCCGCTGGAAGCACCGACTCTTGACGGTAGGACACCCAGGGAGAATAGGTGGGTGGTGACTGCTTCTCCTTTCCTCCATCAGCCACAGCCTTAGGTGACCGCTTAGGACCATCGGGTGTCTTACTTTGCAGGGGCAAGTTCTCTGTTTGAAGGGCTGTCCACCCAAGAGAAAGAACATAGGAAGGGCAAGTTGGAGGTGCTGGATGGATAGCAGACACACAGGTCAGCCAGTCACTGTCTTGTCCACTAAGGTGACGGGCAGTGATGATTTCTCAACATATTAGCATAGTTGCAAATTGTACTCAAACCTATGCCCAGCGTAAATGGCCACCCTGTGGCCGACAGTCTCTCATGGCAGGGCCAGGCGCCAGTCTCTCATGGCTGGAGGCCTTCACCTAGCTTGCCAGGGCCTCTCTCAGAAGAAGACTTCAGGGGGTCCCTCTCCAGTTCTCTGCTTTGGGCAAAACTAGGAAATGACTTGTGGGGTGAAATCGCACCTCACAAGTTCAAGATGCAAGGGGGGCTTGAAACACTCTTCTTCTGGCACCTAGGCATCTCCTCTTTGGGTATCACAGGTAAGTCTAGCTGTGCAAAGCTCTGTTGACTGCCAAGCTGCCTTTCTCCTGAAACTTCCATTAATAGTTTCTCTGAATTTCCTTCCCTTGAGGAGCCAGGCACCACTCTCTGAAAAACTGTGCGGTAGACACATGAAATGGTCAGATGTTGCTTTCTTCTCTACAGTTTAAAGCCTTGTATTTCCTAGGTCTCTCACTAGAGAGAAACTGGGTACTCTCACTCATTTTTTCCTCCTTTTGATAAGACTTTACCACAACTCCCATTATAAGGATCGCTCCATTCACCACTCTAGCCAAGATTCCACTGTGCAGCATTTATTATGAAGAGGTCTTGGTTGCGCTCCGTCAGGAAGCCAGAATCGTAACCTCTGTGATGGGAATGATAATTACCATGGAGAGCAAGAAATAGGTAGTGGTACTCTCTGCCAGTCACATGCCTCACTAATGATCTGATCTGCACTTTGGGAGAAAGAACGACAGGCAGGAGAGGAAAAGGCATAAATCCATGCAAGATAGCAAGTGGCACTTTTTTTCCCTATTAGTGTGCCTAGCAAAAGTGGCTGAAATAACTTCCACTTTGCTAAGCAATAACCAAGAAACTTCCTCTGGAAAAAATAATAAAGTACAAACATGAAAGTTCAGTGAACTGCTTCTATCATGCTTTCTGATATGCAATGATCTTTTCATATGGGGTGATTGTAGTCTGACTATCAGCTTCCCGAGTGGCAGAGACATTTTTAATGCACACTTCACCATGCAGTACATGAACTCCCCTTGGATCTGAGAAGAGACTAATTGAGAAGGGCGTGCTGTATCACAGAGTGAGATTCACCTTAAAAGGCGTTTGCCACGGAGCCCATTAATTTTGCATCGCCACACCATGTTTGCTCTTCTTGATACCATCACGTGCTTTGTACAACTGATTACTGATACAGCAGAAGCATACAAGTCAGAGCTATTAAAAGAAATGAAAAAGAGATGATGCAGATTAATTTGAGTTTTCTGTTCCAAATGCATTTTCTGTTTAAGAGTGACTCAGGGTTTTGATGTCAGGGGCAATCGTTGTTGCAGGGACATTGAGCATGCATACTTAAACAGCAGAAATGAGTAGGGAGGAAAACTGATGTGGTGATGGAAGAGGGGGGAAAGCATCTGTGGCTGGTGGCACCATCATCATCGGGGCTGTGTATCCATTCCAGGTTTCAGTCTGAGCTTTGAAAAAAAGTTATCCATCCAGGTGAGCCTATTTTAGCTGGAGTTCAGCAGCATGGATAGCTCTTTAAGAGTTCAGACTGAAACCCAGCACAGATATAGCACCCCACTGACTCTGGGGCTACTAACTTCCCCTGGGAAACTCAGTGACTCAGCTTCATTGGAGACGTCTGACATCTGGTGTGAGGAGTGATGGTCCACCATTGAGCATGGCTGCTCCTAAGCAGCTCAGTGGCAAAGTAGATGCTTTACCAAATTCCCCGTTTCAGTTCTAGCATCTCAAGTTAGATGAATCTTGGGTATCAGTGCTGGGATAGATTTCTGCCCAGAATCTTGGACAGCCACTGAGAGGCATAGCCGAGTTCAAAGACTAAAAGGCTTCACAGAGTCCTGCATCAGAAGGAAATGTGAAAAGTTGGGAGATTCTAGTAGGGGGAAAGAGGATAAGGAACATAGCGTAGGAGTGCTTCTTGATCCATCTTTATCACTTGAAGCTTAGATGACATTGTGCCTTGGAGTGCCTCCTACCAGCTCAGTTGGTAGCCCAGCTGCACCCCTACCTGGACAGGGATAACATGACTTCAGTAAACTGTGCTCTGATAATTTCTAATTAGAATATTGCAATGTACTCTATGTGGAGCTGCCCTTGAAGATGACTCAGAAGATACAGCTGGTGCACAGTGCAGCAGCCAGATTAATAGACTGGACCTGTAGGGCTGAGCATATAAGTCTGGTTCTGGCCCGCCTGTAGTGGCTGTCCATATGTTTCTGGTCTCAAGTTAAGATGCTGTTTTTAACCCATGAAGCCCTATATGGACCACAATACCCATGGGAGCTCCATGCCCAACCAGAAGTCTAATCGGACAACTATGCTCAGCCTCTGGGGATTTCTTCCAAGGGAAGTGAGGACGGTGGTGACTAGGAGGAGGGCTTTCTTGGTGGCGGGGCCCCATTTATGGAATGAACTTCCCACTGCAGCCTTGATGCCACCAAATCTGTCACCTTTTCAGTGCCAAGTTAAGACATCCTTCTTTTCTGAGGGCCATCTTAAGAACCTACTTGGGCACTCAGGGACGTGAGGGAAATCACCGGGTGATTAGAGTCACTTTTCATATTGTCTGTTTTATCATCTCTTTTTAGCTCTTTTGTTTTTTTCTGATTCTTCTAACATTTTTAATTGTATTTTTATCATTTGTTTCCATGGATTGTGTAAACTGCCCAAAGAACTTTGGCTGTGATAAATTATAGAAATGAAAATAACAACAGCATAGTTATTTGGGGGCTACAAGTAGATAAGATTTGCCAGCCTAGAGCAAGACTGAAGCTCCACCAGATTCAAGCATTCTGGTTCTGCTCATGGACCATCAGACGCTCCTAGGAAGCTCAGAGACAGGTGTGCCGCCTTCCCTGCAGTGTATCCTTGGGTTCTGGCATTCAAGAGGCATCTCCCTTGGTACATTGGAAGTGTCACAATCAGGACTGATAACTGCTGGAAATGGAAAGCTCATTTCCATCAAGTTGTTCAGGTTTCCTGCTGTAGTGGATTTTACAAGATAATTGCTTGTTATGCGAAGAAGTGCTTCCTTCTGTCAGTCCTGTACTTACTGCCAATCATTTTTGCTGGGTGACCACCTTGTTCTACATTATAAAAGATAAAGAATTTCAGAGAAGGACTGGATGGTCTTGACAATAAGGTACTGGGCAAACATTCACTCAGTTCATACTCTTAATACACTTTCCAACCGTTATGCAAACAGAAATCAGTTATCTTTCAAATTTCTTCAAATTTTGCAATTCTGTTCTCCATTCAAAAATTGATAGAACAATATATATAGAAAGGAAATGCACACACAAAAATGTGTATATGAATGACAGTAGCATTCCAAAATCCATTATATGGATTTTAATATAATGAATGAATATTGCACACAGAGTGTACACATTTTGACATAAGCTTTAAAAATCTTGAGTTTGGGATGGAATGAATTTAAGATTAGAAAAATTTTTAAGGTTAGGTCCAATCTTAAAATGAGAAAAATAATATTGGAGAGTAATTGAAACTGACAGATTCATACATCCATATTGACTACACAATTTTCATGGGAACAGGAAAGAGGGAATTGGAAAGAAGAATGAACTGTTTATTGAAAAGTCTGGAGGCAGACTATATGTAGTCATTGTGATGAGAAAGAAATAGCCAATAGGTTCTGTGAAATTTCTCAAAGTGTGTTGAAATGCACAATTGTAAAATTTCTGTCTGCCTGTTGCAATACAACATGGTGGAATTTGTCCCTGTGGGACACGGCAGCTGAAGCAGAATGTAAGACATGACCAAACTCCACAGAGATGCAAATCCTGGACATATACTTGGTAACACTGCTTTGTACCATCTGTGATCAAGGAGTCGCACTTCTTCCTTCCCATGCCTGTGGTCCCTGGAGTAAACCAACAGGCTGTTCCATTGATTTTGTCTATCCAAATGGAATCCTTCTGGTGCTGAAATTACCACTAACGAGTCATGGGTAATGGCTATGTTCCATCCAATTAATCTAGAAATCTGCAGAACAACTGATATTCAGAAAGATTACTAGGTGCATATTGAAGGGTCAAATAATCACTCAAAATAAGGGGAAATGCCAATAGGACTGCACTAAAAAGGGCAAATAGAATAATCTCTCTTACCTACAAAAAGACCTAATGCAAGACCTTATTGGACTAGCCCCAGTACTGCTTTCCATCAGCTGAGGAAAAGAAGCAGAGGAGTAGATGGATTTAAAGATTTTTTGACCTTAAGCCTCACAGACATGGTTTCTATTAAATTTAATTACTGCCTCCTGCCGCTTTAAATTGAAGGCTGTTTCAAAACACATGTAGCTGCTATTTACAAGACAGCTTGCAGACTAGAAGTACCTGGAAACACGGAACTGCAAAAACAAAGGAAGTTTCCATTTGCTCGATTCTGATGGTATGATGCAAATAATACTGGGGAAAATTGCTAAGTCTTTCCTTAGGCACTGATGTAAGTGCAGGAAGAGAAGCTACAGCTCTGTATGGAGCTACAGTTCTGGACCTGTCTTTAGAAAAAAGGAAGGGAGCAAATATTGTTACCACAAACTTTGAGGGCTGGATCCAGGCTTAGCCATACTCAGAGAAGGCCTGCTCAGAGCAGTGGGACTTCTCTCCCTGCTCCCTCCTTCCAACATGGGGTGGACAGAGTGCCCAAGATCTGAACCGATCACTTGGAATGAACTTTTGGAAGGAGCTTGAGGGTTGCCTGAAATTAGGCCAGGAGCCCAACATAGGCCTAGGGTTACAAGTAGCCCAGCCTGACCAGAAGAAAGAAGGAATCAGTTATACCCGTGGTGGAAACTAACTAACAATATTTGGTTCAAGTAGTAACAACACGTTTGATAAGGCCACCAAACAACTATGAAGTAGTGAGGCTGCTTTTGGGTATACAGAAGAAACTCTGTCATGCTCGATGATGATGATGATGATGATGATGATGACAGCAACATGAAAAGGTACATTGTGATGTTGATGGCAGACAGTCAAGGTGCAAGATTTTAGGCTGCACCAATGCATGCTGCTCCAAAGATGCAACTGCCACTCCCTTTGAAATAATAAAACAAAGCTGCTATTTGAACCTATCCTAGCACTAATGAGAAAATACAGATATCTACTTGGGTGAAGAACAGGGGTAAAGAAAAATGGTAACCCTTAAATTAGAGAAAGCTGGAGGTCAATTTGAGATGACACCAGCATTGAGTTTGAATGGGTCTTTGGCACTTTCTGGACTAAGTGCAGTGCTGGGAAAGTTTGTGTGAGCAAACAGTGGTAGACATGGAAGTGTCCTTCAAATGTTCATCAAACACATGAGTAAGAGAAGAGGATCGTGCTCATACCAGGGTTATATGAACAGGCTTATAAATAAGGGCAAACCATTGTCATTGAGCCATTTACAAATAATTTAGCTTTGGGATTCTGTTGCACAAAACTTTGGATTTATTTAAGAGGGGTGGGTTTCTTCTTTCTAACCTTTGTAGAGCTCCTTATTTACACACACACATACACACACCATCACCACAAACATAGAAAATGAAATGTAACTATGCATAAAACCAACATGAAATTGCAGACAATAACCAGGCCATGCTTGCTGCATTATTTTAAAGGTTCTGCTTCTCAGGCAATGAACAAATGTTTTTAGAATTAGTTATCGCCAAGCACAGAGAACTATTCCAAGAGAAAAATGAAACAAGAAAAACAAGAACTGACTGAGAAGAGCAACCATGTCATCGAACAGCAGCTACACGGTATGCCCAGGTGTCATTTCTAGCCAGGTTCCTTCACCTATTTTATGAAAATGAACAAGCAAAACACATTCTTTGTGTGCCTGTCTTTTTGCCTCCTATTTACATTTTCTTCTTAAAGTGTCAGGTCTCCTTGCTTGGTCCTGTCTTGTTGGCTCAGCTCAGCCTCACCTCAAATGGGTCAGCAAATGACCTTGTCAGGCATTTCTCTCTGTCTGCCCCCCAACCCCTGGCAGCTTATGGTGACGTAAGGCAGACGTATACCCAGTAGTCCTGCCCTTCTGCTATATCCTTGTCACCAGAGTCACCACCTTCCATAGTTGGGACAGCAAACTTCTGCAGTAAGAGGTCTTTCTCCTCATTGAAACTCCTTGGGGGTTTCTGAACCCTGAGAGATCAGGGTCTGAAATCCCACAGGGAGACCCCAGGGAGCTCAGGGAACGTTGAGCATTCTCTCTGCTGTAGACTTCAGACTTCCAAGCATATGGTGGCTCATGGGGATCCCACAGTGGGCACAGAGGTCCTGCACTCAGCCCCATTCTCAGCCTCATTGTGTGACGGACAAAGCCTTTGGAAGAAGCACAGTCCCCCAACCCAGATGGTGTCACATGTGACAGTCACATACTTCTGAATTTCACTGCATGCACGTTTGCTGGAAAAACCATGACTGACTATTGGTTCCCAGTATTTACAAACTGGCAGCACAAAAGTCAATATTTTCTGCAAACAACTCCTTCCTGTGTTTTATCATATTTGAAGCTATTTTGGCTTTCTGCTCTCTGGCCCAGCAAACAAAATGAAGTGGGAAAGGGCTTTTGGCTTACAAAGCTCCAGTAGTCACAAGCCCTAGGCAGCTAGCAGAATAGAAGGTCCACAGGCCGATCTAGTTCCAGCTTCCTGCTTCTATTGGCTCACAAGCATCTATAGGAAGCCCCTTGCCAAGGTCTCTCCAATGGCTGCTTCCTGGCATCTGTATTTGGTGGCCAGGCTTCTAAAGCCAGCATTTCAGCTTAACCATTGTGGTTAATAACTATTAATCAACATACCCTCCACGAAATTCTCTAATCCACTTTTAAAGCCATCAGAACCAACCATCACTGCCAGAACTGACCATCACTGCAGGAAGTGCAATCAAGTAATCATCCTCTAAGGAAGAAAGACTTCCTTTGTCTTGAATATCCTGCTAAAATGTCTCATTGAATTACACAATTCTATTTATTAGATTTATATCCTGCCACTTTATTTTTTAAAATGCTCAGAGCAGCTTACATCATTCTCCTCTTACTGCTCTCAGCCTTGTTCCAACAACAGCAACCCTGTGAGGTAGGCTGGGCTGAGAGTCTGTGACTGCCCCAAAGTCACCCAGTTGGCTCCATGGCTGAGTGGGGGCTCAAACCCGGATCGCCTGAGTCCCAGTCCCACGCTCTTAACCACTACACCACACTAGCCCTACGTTCAAGCAGAGAAGGAAGAAATTCTCTCTATCTCCACCCTCTCCCAATGCAACTGATGAGCATGTTTGATGGAAGGTCATCCAGTGAACTTCATGGCTGAGCAGGTATTCAGTCCAAAGACTTCCAAATCCCCATCCAAAACTCTAACCACTATACACCATTGACTCTTTAACATGACCTCAGGTGATAGCTTGGGAATTACTGTGCAATGCAAATGATGGTTGGAAAGATTTTTTTTCCTCCAGTTTCATGGATATACTTTTTTCTATCTCAGATATTGCACTGGAGTTTTCTACTTCGACCGCTTGTTCAAGCAGAACTGTACCCAACCCAGATGGGATTTTAGGGGAAAATCTAAATTAAATCACCTTTATTTAAACAGAACTGTCATTGTGCTCACTTAGCACGACATGCGTACAACACCAGCTGTATTTTTCATCATCCTTTTGGTTGTTGGACAAGATTTCTCTCCAAAGCCACAACAAAGGATGCAGTGGGGATCTGCTCTGGGGAAGATTCACAGAAAATAAGCCAAAATCTGATTTTCAGCCACTTCTCCAAAGCAGCATGCTGCATCTTCATATCCGATTTCTGACAGCAAGAAGTGTCAAGAAATGTAGTATATTCTGTGCAATGAGGCGCTTTTAAAGCTGCAACCACAAATCAGGTTACATACTTAGAACGTGATCCTATGCATTTTTAGACAGAAAAAGTCTCGCCACTCCCAGTATGCCCCAGCCAGTCATGCTGGCTGTGACACATTGGGGTTTGTAGGACTTTCTGTTGTCTAAAAAGATTCCACCTTTTTGGGTTCAGTGCCTGCACAAGATGAAACTCCTTTATTTGCATGCTCGGAAGGTGTTTCTGTTCTGTTTATGTTGTCTCCACAACAGAGAATCGAATGAAGAAGTCACTGCTCACATAGGAATGATGTGTGTCCATCAGGACCAAAGAACAGCAGAACTTTACTTATAAGTCAACTTGCGTTGATAATCAAGCAGTCAGACTTCTCTACTTTTAGAGAGATATTTATTTACCCTTCTCTAGTTTTGTGGCTTGAACAGCATCTTGGTTTGCAAGCTTTAACAGGAGGTGGTGCATTCTCATCTTCATGGAAAGCTTCTTTTGATGATCAAAAGCAGGACTGGCTGTTTTCCTTCTGGCGACTGGTGACCAGAACTGTTCCCAAATCAGATGAACAGAACTGGGCTATTTAAGGATGGGTGAATTGCTGTGGCTTTCCAAATATTGCTCTGCCACTTGTCTCCTGTCTGAATCCTATTTGCATTTCTGATGGCTGCTCACTCCAAGCAAATAGTTCAAATCAAGCAGTAGTTAAATTAATGCCAATTTCTCCCCCCTTGTCCAAATGTCGTAATTAGTGTGCCTTTCCTCTATAAAACAAAGTGGGCTTTTGGTCTGCAGGGTGAAATTTGGGTGAATTAGGAAAATCAGGCTAGGAAATTTGCACATATCCAACACAAGCATACAGCTGGCAATTTGTGAAAATTTTTGGTGCACGTGCTCTCAGGTTCACATTTGGGGCTTCAAACAGGGCATGCTTGCAGGTTTTGTGAGCAAAAATGAAATTCTGAAATATCTCTTAGATTACTGAAGTGCAGAGAAAGCTTTTGAGAGTGTGTTTAGGGGAGTGCAATATGATTGCTTTGCAACTAAAAATATTAATAGGGAACTCCTGGTTTTTTTTTAAAAAAAATCCATGCTAAGGGCACAATACTGTGCATGTTTAGACAGAAAATGATTCCTGGAATGCCTGCATGTATTTAAAAAGAAGCGTTGTGCATGTATTTAAAATGAAAGCTTAAAAATCATTAGCTCCTTCCCTTGCAGAGAAGGGCAGCTTTCAGAAAATGTACTACAGGGAAAAACCCACCCCTTTTGCAGGGGTTCTGAACTGTGGGCCGATCAAATGGTAAGCAGATGTCGGACTCTGTTACATGTTTGTTTCACTAAGGGAGGCAAGCTGGAAGAAAAGGGCAGGCAAGCTGGCAGGCGACAGCACTATTCCTTGAGATCCAGTATGATGAACTCTGTGTAACTCAGAACTCAGAAGACTGCAAGTTTCCACACCAAAAGAAACCAGTCCAGGGAGAGGCAGCAGCCTGTACATTGCAGCAACCCACATCTTCTATTCTTGTTTCCTAGAAATACAACCAGCTAAACTAAGTCAGAGGAAGCCATTTGCATTTGAAACATTTAAAATGTTCCACAGTGTCTCCCACTCCAGGCAAATGAGCTTCTGTGAAATCTGCCCCCCTTCTGTCACCTTCCTGTTACGCAGGCCTGCTGTTTGTTGCATGTAGAGAGCTAACACTTTCCCCCCACAGCTTTCCCTTTGAGGACAAAAATATGACAGCTGTAGCTTGCACAAGGTATTGCCATCTGTATGCATTAGGCTAAGCCAATTTAATTCAGGATAATGGGACTTTCCAAGCCTTCAAAGCTGAAGGCAAAAAGAATATATATTCCACTTTAGTTCCATGGTTCCTGTCCTGAGCAAGGTCCCCCTCCCCCTCCTCATCTCCTGAAAATTATTGCAGTAATAAGGTAGTATCAATATTAGTATGTCTAGCTTAGGAAAACAGACACTGAAACCAAGTTGGAATACAAATACTGGAAAGGAAACAGTGAAAGGCAGGTAAAAGTCATCTGTCACTGTTGAAGCGCTCTGAAAATATATAGCTTTCAGCCCCAGAGCATGTATTTAAAGATATGGGTG
Source organism: Varanus komodoensis (assembly GCF_004798865.1). Taxonomy (NCBI): domain Eukaryota; kingdom Metazoa; phylum Chordata; class Lepidosauria; order Squamata; family Varanidae; genus Varanus; species Varanus komodoensis. The sequence continues at coordinate 18,928,672 of NW_025335440.1, read as the reverse complement.
AGGAAATAAATGATGAAGGCACAGAGAAATTGGAGCATGAGCTATTTTGTGCTTCTGATTAAAAGGAAAAAAGTCAGAGTCTGTCCAATGAACAGTTCCACATTTTGTTTTTGGCCTGTGATTCTGACAGCAGGTGAGCCACAAAATGGATGCCTTTGCAACCCGCACTGGAATGCTGAGGATGGGTGCAAGAAATGTGGCCTGGCTGGTGGAGGCCTTGTAGGCTCCTCAAGGATTTCAGCTCTTGGTTTAAAAGGCATATTGCTGACTCCCTTCTTTGTGGAGCAAAGCTTGAAACGGGGCAATGTGACTGAATGAGTCACAGTCACTGCGCTGCATCGTCCCAGTACTTGGTGTCCCACAATACTTTGCAGATGTCACTGACCTGTGCCAGGTTGCAGCTCATGGATTGTGTACAGCTGTGTGCCATCTGACAGTTGTGCCCTCACCGGCATCTGCATAATCGTTAGCAATCTGCCCAACTGCACAAGGATTAAACAGTTTCAGACTCTTTAAAATATGTGTGACTCACATTTCTCTTTTTTAAATAGAAAGTGCAATCTATGACTTCTAGAGAGTGCCTAGAGCAGTGATGGTGAACCTTTTAGAAACCAACTGCCCAAATTGCAACCCAAAACCCACTTATTTATCACAAAGTGCAATAAAACCTGAAAACTGAGGTTTTAGTTTAGAAAAAACACCTCACAGCCAGTCCAGGCAAATATATATATATATCCTTAGCAGGGCACTGACCGGGCATGCAAAAACCCGGGTGAGTCGTGGTTAATGAATCGCGACTCATGATTTCATACCCTGGTGCTGCTACTCCTTTCTGAGCATGCACATGGCCACTGTGGGTGCTGTTACCCGATGCTCGGCTGCTGGGGTGATGCTGGGGTGACATGGATCGTGTGCTGACAAAGAGGGCTCTGCGTGCCCACTGAGCACGTGTGTCATAGGCTCGCCACCACTGGCCTAACCTACCCTGGTGCGCTCCCCGAACCCTAATATATGGGTTAAGTTCCATTGAAAAGAGGGCGATTTTGAAAAAGCCTTCAAGTAGCTTTTTTGGCATAGCTCAGCATTTCTGCTCATTCTAAACACATTCCAACTATAAACCATTCCAGGACACCTCATTTTTCTAACCCTATCCCAATGATCATGAACCTTTTAGAGACTGAGTGCCGAAACTGCAACCCAAAACACACTTATTTATTGCAAAGTGCCAACACTGCAAGAAAACCTGAAAACAGGTTTTATTTTAGAAAAATCAACTCACAGCCAGTCCAAGCAAATACACACACACACACACACACACACACACACAGTGCTTTTTTTGTAAAAAAAAAAAGGTGCCGGAACTCACGTCGCCACCGGCAGTAAGCACACACACCAATCCCAAGCCGAGCAGCAGCGTCCCAAGCAGCTCTCTCTCCCTAGCAGATAGCAGATCGCAGACACAATAGCAGCCTGCAGGCACTATGTTAATGATGTTTGCTGCTGATCTGCTACGTCATTCAAAATCACTTCATAAAATCCATTGAAAAAAAGATGCCGGAATGCCATTCCAGTGCGTTCTATGACAAAAAAAGCCGTGTGTGTGTGTGTGTGTGTATCCTTGGCAGCACACTGACTGGCCTTGTGAAAGCTCGGATGGGTCGCGGGTAATGGGTCATGGCTCGTGACATCATCGCCTGACACCACTACACCTTCCTGAGCGTGCACATGGCCCCTATGTGCGCTGTTATCCGATGCTCGGCTGCTGGGGTGATGCTGGGGCGACTTGGCTCGGGTGCCAACAGAGAGGGCTCTGCATGGCTGCTGTGGCACATGTGCCATAGGTTCGCCGCCACTGGCCTAGAGGGTTACAGGATTTTCCAGAAACTCTGCTATGAAGTTGTAGGTGGACCTGATTGCCTTATAGCAATCCCTTCCAATTCTATTCTTCTGTGATCAGAGAACTGCTCTAACCTTAGGCTGGTCTTCCACATTCCTCACACCCTCCCTGTCTTCAAGCAGCCAACATGAAAAGAGCTACACCACCTGTGTCTTCATGGTCACAAGAGGGACCCTGGAGATCGGCCTTGGGGAGCATTGCAGAGGGCAGGGAGTGGCAGCGATGGGCACTCTCCAAGTATCCAGGGGGTCACAGCTTCCTTCTTGCTCCTTCCCAGGAGCCTCAGTTAAGTAGTCCAAACAGGCTGTCAGGCTGAGTGGCCATCTAGGAAGAGCCTGAATGCCTTGCCCTTCAGAGGACCACCATTTCTCTCCAAGTTCAGAGGATTATGGGTATTCCCATAATTGTGCTCTAGGTAATCCACATAATAACAGCCACATGCCATACTTATGATCTGCTTTTCTACTCTTTACCTAAATCCAAGGAAGTGGAGTTACTGCATTACATTGCATTTATATCTGGCCTTTCTTCCTCTTGAAGGAACCCCACACATCTTACAAGCTTCTCCTCCACTCCATTTTATCCTCCCAACGACCACCCTGAAAGGGAGATTATGGTTGAGAGTGAGTGGCCCAAAGTCACCCAGTGGGATTCATAGCCAAGTGGAGACTGGAGCCCAGATCTCCTGAGGTCCAGTCCAGCACCCTTGACCACTCCCCACACTGGCTTTATATTGCAGTGGTGCTGCTTACTCCGTATATTTAGATGAAGAGCAGCAAAGTAGTCCTTAATATGACCCAACTAATGCCAAGGCCCTGTAGAAACTGCCTGACTGCCCGCACCCCCACTTTTCTAGCCTCACCATTGGCCCTGATCCAGCTGTTGGCTTCCTCCCAACACAGAAGGGCAAAAGCAGCCCCATTGGCCCTGATGGCCGGTGGAGTTGCAGAATGAAGAGGAGTGAGAAGTCTCATAAAGGATTCAGAGGAAGTGCCTTCAAGTGACCTGAGTGGAATAATATGTGTTCTTTTTGGGCTGGAATGCTCATTGCATGCTGCCTGTGGTGCTCCGCGAAGGGAGTTATCCTTATCTTTAAATGAGCAATTCCTGCAGCTCCTCTTCCCCACCCGCCTGTCTCAGCAGAGCAGACGTGTCATTTTTGTCAACTGAATGCACAGTTAACATTCTTTACTCATTTCTTTTTTAAACCTAACAACATGTGGACTGCATTTTCATCTTTAGTTTTATTGATTCATTCCAGTTTGAAATTCTGACTTGCTTCACAGACAGCAAACAGGAAATGTATTCTCAGTATATCCACAGACCACTTTTATAAAACTCAAATCACCCTTTTCAATATACATAAATAGTCGCTTTAGACTTCAATCTTATAAACACTTTAGTGGACTGTACTCCCAAGCAGATACTGTTAAAATATTGGAAGTTGTCATATTTACAGCAGTGTAAAATTCGCTCTTATGTGGCTTCAATCTTCAAGACAATCTTTTTAAAAGCATGGATTTAAGTATCATTCATGTGAAAATTGTGTGACTGTTTTTCCTCCCTTCTGTTTCTGTGATAGTCTTTCTTTCCAAATGTCCTTTACTATCACAAACATGACTTTCTGGCATAATCAGGGGAGTAAATCTAGAAATACAAGGGAGAGAAAAAGAACTTTAATAAATCTTTATGCCCTTTGTCTCACCAAGAACATAAACATTTTCTCAAAGACATGGCAAGAAACATTCCTGTCTACCAAGAAGAGGGTCTCTTCTCTCAGCCATTGTTTTGACCCTAATTCTCATGTAAGTATGTTCCCCAGTGAAACTTAAAACTTTAGGACATGGTTTCTTCATCAGTAGCTCTTTCCAAATCACCATGCCATTAGCAACAGGAACATTTTAAAATGCAACTATAAACACTAAGATGGTGCTCTAATTCCAGGAGGTTCTGCATACTTAAAGGCATTGTTGCACATCCTGTACCTCTCCCCAGTGGCAAAAGGTTGCAGGGCATGTACTGGTTGTGGCATTCAGGTGTTCAAGCCAGACACAATTTTAATGGGCAGAGTCAGGGCTGGCCCGAGATATTTTTAACCCAAGACAAAGAATAAGATAGTGCCCATCCCATTCCTTGTACAAAAGTAACCTGGAATGTCAGTTGAATCCATCACATGGGTCTGTTTACCGTTCTATCCATCTATCCATCCAGGGTTCAGAGGAGGGCAACAAGGGGGATCCAGAGACAGGAAACGAAGTCCTATGGGGAGAGGTTGAAAGAACTGGGCATGTTTAGCCTCAAGAAGAGAAGACCGAGGGGATATAGGATAGCACTCTACAAATACTTAACTGTCACAAAGAGGAAGGCCAGGATCATTTCTCAATCATCAGCACAGAATAATGGGCTTAAATTACAGGAAGACAGATTCTGGCTGGGCATTAGGAAGAACTTCCTGACTGCTAAAGCAGCACAACAATAGAACCAATGACCTAGGGAGCTTGTGAGCTGTCCCACACTAGAGGCATTCAAGATGTAGCTGGACAATAATCTGAGAGGGATGGTTTAAGTTGGAGTCATACACCAGCAAGAAATTGGACCTGACAGCCTTCTTGGCCCCTTTCAGCTCTACTATTCTATGATTCTACAATTTTATGATTCCAAAATTATTTATAGGATACCTTTATGGTCTTGAAGTGATACATAGGACCCTCTTGAAGTGATACATAGGATTTAAACATGCATGAACTGGATTCAGAAGAAATTCGTGAAAAACATGTATAATAACATCCATAAAAACAGAAATTTCCTGTAAAATAAAAATGAAGAGAACCAAGCTTAACCCAAACTTACAAAAAGGTCAGCAAAACAAGTGGGTCTTCTAAGATTTCCTGTAGACCTACAAAGTAGGAGCCTTCAGCAGTACTTGATTCCAGATGATGGAATCCTACAGCCTCCACCACCACACCTGATGGAAACATGGTAGGCTAAGAGAGCACATGCTGGGCACCCACTTTTCACCTCCAACACGTTGTTGTCCCACCCAGCATCTGTTACCGGAGGGACCAGCTCATTTTGCTTAATAGTGGGACCAGTCCTGGCCAGTGATGAGGGCATGAAAGAGGGGCAGTGGCAGAGGCATCAATGCAGTGCTGTTAACTGGAATTAGCTCCCACAATGATCTTTTGGAAAGCGTGCGGTGTGCATATGTTTCTGTGTGAAACACGACACTTTCACACGAGAGACGGGGCACAGGCAGTATATATGGACATACACAAAAGACGGCCTTGCTTCTCCTGTTCAGCATCGTTAGAATTCTGCTTCAACCTTTCGGAGTCACATTGCGTCTATTACCAAAATTTTCTCAGTGACAAATGCTGACATTCATCGTACATCGGATAGCCTGCAGACATTTTCAGCAAGTGAACGTATCGAAAGCTATCAAAAGCTACCTCATTTTTTACAGGCTAATTAAAGGGACACCGTCAAGGTTGTGAGGCATTAAAATTTCCATAAATTGGCAGTTGTTCTGTTTCAAAGTGCCAATTTTAAAGGGGTATTGTCCAATTTAAACATGACAGTTCTATGCTCTTTTTAAAAGAAAGCAATTCTTTTTTGCACAGGCTTGACTTTTGATCACGAGTATTGAAATTATTTTTTGAATGCATGCAGCCTGTACTTAATTTCAAGGAGGTGGAAATTTTATTCTAAAATTAAAGTGCCAATTCCATCTAAAATTTGATAGAATTTTTGCTAGGTATGGGACAGGCAGCGGGGTTTCAGTGATGTGGGAGAGCACAGAAGAAAACTGTTTGTATAATTTATTATTGTGAGCTGCCCCGAGGCTTCGGCGAATGGGGCAGCATAGAAGCCTTCTAAATAAAATAAATAAATAAACTGGGATTCCCAATCTCTCGGGGTCAGTGGACACATCTGGAATTTTGGAACCCGGAAGAAACTACTCTTTGGAACCCTCAATTTTCTGCACCAACACTTATTTCTTAGAAGTTGAATTGATGTAGACAATGTAGAGACAAGTGACATGATCAAGAAACAAAGTCCAAGGCAAGGGTGAGGTATCTCCAGATCCCACATTATACATGCATCCAACAAAATAGCTTCATCACAGAAAGCAAATGAAAGATGTTCAGAAATGCACCACACGCACACAGAGCATTCCAGGAATAAAGGTGGCAGTGACACTTCAATTTGCAACATTCTAGCCTCCTGGTTAAATGTTTTAAATTAAAAACAAAGCATTAAAAATCATGCAGGGCAAGAAGCCTGGTGGAGAGGAAGAGAAATGCTTCTGGCCAACGTACAAGCAAGCCTATGTATACGGCATGTATGGCTGGGTAGCCAACCGTGCTCAGGGGATTAACACGTCCGCACCTTATCAGCCATGTTTTACTGGGCTAGCATTCAGGCTCAAAAGTAACTTGCTTCATAACAAATTAAATTCTGAAGCAAATGGGGTCCATTTTCATGTGTTCTGATGTCAATACACAAAGGTGGCGTGCATCAAAAGGACATGTTTTCTATTTCCATTTGTACTAGGAGAGCTCACCTGAATATGGCCAAGTCAGAGCCAGAAAAGAGCTAAACTCAGCCACTGTCTACAGCAGCAGCAGTATTATCCCCAGCATGTCCTGGAAGTTGCATATAATTCTGGAGCCTTCTCCAAAACAATTGAACATTTCTGGAACTGCCATCGATGTTTCCCCTTTATTTGAGCATTCTGGATGGGTGATAACAACTCAGAAGACCGACTGGAGTTACAACTCTTCTGAGTTGCTGTCCCCTGGCCCAGAATACTCCTGTAGAGGGGAAGCATTGATCAGTTTATTCTTCTGCTGTCAGAAGTGAAGGTAAAAGCAAAAATGAAAAACAAGACAAAACCAAAAGTTGAGGATCAACAAAAAATGCATACCGCAAATAAATTGAATGTGAGGGCAAGGAATTAATGTCAAAACAAATGCAATGTGTATGCATGTATAACAAGATGCAAAAAGAATGGCCATTGAATGACAGTGCAGTGTCTTGGTCACCAAAAAGCAGGGGCAAGGGAGCCCATGTTTGAGATGCCAAGTGATCCGTTATCAGAAACACCCTCTTTCTGTGCACAGCTCGCTAGCGCTATGTACTGCTTGACTGTTGTTATCAACTAACACATAAAAGTGTTCCTAAAATACATTGGGATATGATGATGTTACTCATGAAGATGATGCATGAGTGAAATTGAACAAGTGAAACTTTAAACCGTGCTGTGACTATTTCCCCATGACGTCTTTCTCTCTCCAAGAAATCCGAAGATGCTTTTGAGCCCTGCGCACCCAACACACAGGGCAGGTGCTCAGATCTTATGCTTACTTGCAGGATCAAAATGTCCTCCTTGGTCTTCCCAAAAGCCCACAATAACAACATCCACTTACCATAAAGGAACCAAAATCCTTTAGAATAAATTGAACTAGGAGCCAATCTTACGGTCCTATAATTACAATTCAGGAAGAGATAGCCAAGGGTCATCCTGTAATACTCGCTTCTGTTTTAATTTCTGCAAACATCAGGACAAGGGTAGAGGCAGGGGGAGAACACAATGGTCAACAGTTTTCTTTGTCCCATTTCCCATGAAGCAGTTAGTAACAGCTGAAGAGCTTTTTAAGGAGATGCATTTCCCTTATTTCTCTTTGGACAGGAAACAAACAGGAAAAGCTCAGAATGTGGCTAACAACACCGCTTCCTCTGTTGCTTGAGCCCAAAGTCCACACGGTTGAATCAGTTCCTCCTTTTTCATTGAGCATCATCTTCAAAGGGAACTCTCTTAATAACACCAGCAGACCACAGTGATTCCAATTTAAGTAGCAACTATTGATTGACCGGTTAGAACTTCCGTGCTTTATGAATTGTTCTCTAGAGGTGAAGAAATGGAGAAATCAATGTTCCTACATTGCACTTATGTTCATGCCTATGGAAAAAGTCAGAGTCTCTAACCCTGTCTCAAAAAGGACATGGATTTCTTCAAAATATAACAAGGCTTTGTGTCTGCTGAAAAGATTGATGATATACTAGCTTCATCTTTTAGAAACACACTCAAAGCTGGCAACAGCACATTTTAGTATGGAGAATGGTCCTATTAAGATTTCCTGGCTGGCCAGCCATAACCTCTTCCAGGGTGTTCCATTCCATTCGTCATTCCCCGGATTTCATGTCATTCTCCTCCTGCAATACCAGTCAGTAGTCTGTGGTCACTGAGCATACATAGTTCTGATTAGGCTGGTTCTGGATTCCCATTTCCCCTGTTTCCTGATTGATAGTCTTCCCCTGATTGATAGTCTTCCCCTGTTTCCTGGTTGATAGTCTTCCCAAGCCTACTGCTCTCTCTCTTTCGCGCTGGATGGTTCTGGTTTGGCTACACAATGGATTAGTAGCATAAAGCAGCATCCCTAATGCTCTCGATGTGTGGGACTACAAGTTCAGGCGTGTCCCAGTCATCATTGGCTGAGGGCATGCTGGGAACACTGGTCTAACATATCTCGTTTGGGAAAGGGTGGTACATAAGAATAAAATCTCCTATATTAAAGTGATTGAGTGCAGGACTGCAGGAGAACATTAAGAAAGCAAAAATATTAGAGATATGATAGCACTCTACAGGTACTTGAAGGGGTGTCACAAAAAGGAAGGACAGGATCTCTTCTCCATCACCCCAGAGTGCAGGGCATGGAACAACAGGCTCAAGATACAGAAAGCCAGATTCCGTCTAGATATCAGAAAAATTGTCCTGACTGTTAGAGAAGTAGAACAATGGAACCAATGGCCTAGGGAGGTGGGGAGCTGTCCTACCCTGGGGGCACTCAAGGTGCAGCTGGACAGCCTTCTGAGGGGGGTGGTTTAACTTGGGGTCCTGCACTAGCAGGAGAGTGGACCCGCTCTTCTATAATGCTATGAAAAATAATAACTGCAAAAGAATTACACAAGTTTAATGTCAAAGATCTAGAAACTGAAAGTGTGAAATATTTTTCATACTTGGGTTCGATATCTATTAAAAGGGAGACCGCCGCCAAGGCATTTGAAGACTAATATGATAAAACTGTGATATGATAAAACTGTAGCTGTCATACTTTGCCACATCACGAGAAGTCATGACTTACTGGAGAAGACGGTAATGCAAGGGGAAGTCAAAGGCAGAAGGCAAAGGAGAGGCTCAAGCATGAGATAGGTTGATTCTTTTAAGGAAGGCACAGCCTTGAGTTTGCAAGAACTGAGCAAGACTGCAAGACTATCAAGGACAGGCCATGGAGGGGGTGGGGGTGGGGGGGATCCATTCACAGAGACACTATAAGTCAGAGATGAAATTAGCAGCATATAACAACAGCAATAACGACAAAACATGGCTCCAATTCCAGAAAGGGGATTGATACCTTAATATGAAACAAAACTAAGTCATTATGAAATTCTGAATTTTTCCAAAGCATTTATTTATGCTATTTCATCCCACCCTTTTTCCTTTCAAGGAACACAAGGTGGCTTACATAATTCTCTTCCTGATCTTACCCTCACAACAACCACCCTGTGACGTGGGTTGCGCTGAGAGCCTGTGACCGGCCCAGTGGCCCAGTGAGCTACTGGCTGAGCAGGGACTAGAACCCAGATCTCCTGAGTCCCAGTCGATTGCTCTTAACCACTACACCACACTGGCTGTCATGAATGGTATACTTGAATAATGGTTGAATGAGCTAGGCATGCGAACATAAAACACTCGCAAATCAACTTTTTCCTGTCAGCTGGATGCATAGCAAATTGGAGGCCTGTAAAGCATGTGCTCTTGTCCAAGATGCATGATCCCGTATAAAGATACCTTGTTTATCCAAGCATGACACGGTCTTCCAAAGCAATGAGTATGTGCATGCAAGTATGGGATGAGTTAGAAACCAGGCCTGCGGTGCTCCTTTTCAAATAACAAGGGTTGCAGCATGGAATGGCACGCCAGTCGTGGAATCCAGTGATCTGATTCTGGGACAGAACACGTCAGACCAGTGTGAGAGCTGAGCTCAAGGTCAGGTGCAGCTCAAGTGCAGATGGCTGATCCTTGCAGCCGCAGCAGCAGCAGGTCGCATGTCTTCTTTATTGTCCTCCCTATGTTTAGTGACAGGATTAACAATCGTCATCCTCACGCTGTGGCTTTCCTCTAAATATGGGAATGGGTGATTGCAGAAAAGGTTATGCCCTATTTGCTGAAAAATAGAACCCATTGTTGGTTAGGCCAACTATGGCATTCTTGATTGGATAGGTTCTCCAGGAATGATCTCTGAACCAACATCTGGTGTCATCCCACTCCCCAGATAGATGGATTCTTTCTCCATCTATCTCCCAGTGGTAGAGTCTTCTTCACTGGATTTCTAAGCAGAGGCCTGGCAGCTGTCTATCAGGGTCTATGCATCTTGCATTGCGCTGAGCAGAAAGTTGGGTCAGGTGACTTCCAATGTCTTTTTCAACTCTCTGAAAGGATTATTCTTCAGCTGGTCCCAGGGTACATGAAGTTCCCTGCTTAAAGCAAGGTCAAGGAAGTTGGGAACAAATCAGTGCTTGGATTGGAGACTTTCTGGGAAACTCTGTAGAAGTTGCCTTGAGTTCTATCATGCAAGGAAAGCAGAAGGTAAATATAATAACATAGAGTACTATATTATTTATGATGTTTTAATTTATTGTTGTAAGCCGCCCCAAGGCTTCGGCGAATGGGGCGGCATAAAAATGTTTTAATAAATAAATAAATAAAATATATAACAAGGCTCACATGCTGAATATGCTCACCTGGATAGAAGGTTGCATGAGGCAGAAAGAACCATATCCAGAAAATAGTCCTGGTCTCCATTTCTAGCAGAATAACCACATTTACTATGGTAATGATTCCCCGAAAGAGGAATCTTTGCTATGATAGTTCCCACTCATGTCTTGGCCAGTTTCAGAATAGCTTTGCGTTTGTCTTACCCCACTAATGTGGAATCAAAAGGGTCAATGCAACAGTCAGCAGACTGTTTGACATGTTCCAGGCTAATGGTTGCTTCTTCTCCCCCACTTTCTCCAAGGATCTTTACACGCTACAACTTTGTGGAATAAGTCAGATTATTGCCACTCCCAAATCCAGAGAGAATAAAGAGAGAATTCTATGCAGGTGTAGTCAGGAAACAGGCCTGCAATTCTCAGGATACCTAGCCAACCTAGCAGGAGTGGTGGGCAACTTTGGGAAGAATTGCCTGGTCATCCTTTAGCATTGTAGGCCTATTCTCTGTCTAAACTAACACAGGATTGCATTCTCAATGCACCCTTTTTTTAGAAAAACTGAGCAAGTAGCCACAATCCTTGTTGCAGAAATGATATTGCCATTATTAAAGCACATGTTAAAGCCCATCTTGAAAGGTTCTCTCCTTCTCCTATGCCCTCTCCTCCTCCTCTTCTTCTTTCTTTTAGTGGCAATAAGATTTCATATTTCCTGATAATCTCTGCAACCACGATGGCATCACACTGATGAGGAAAGGATTGCCAAATAAAAGTAGGCAATCATCATTTCAAACTACCTAGGCAAAAAAATAAAATAAATACCCCAGTATAATAATGTTAGTCAGGTAGCTGTGTCTACCTTATCAGCACCTGCAGATGCAAACATGAACTGACAAATACTACACCAGAGGGTAGGATAAAAGTGGAATTAGAAAATATTAGCTTCAGGAGATACTGGCCTTCTGAGTGTGATATGCAGCACTAATGTAGATAGCATGGAAAACTCAGACAATAAGTACGGCTTTGAATTCAGACATGACCTTCAAAGAGATCTTTCTTCGAAAGACAAAGTAAGAGCCCTAAACCTTTCAAAGAGCACCACCAAACAATAAGCTCCCAAACTCCATACACACACCGTGGAGGATTCACGTTCAATAACGCCCTGACGGACGTCTCTCCGTGCTTTTTTTAAAGCCTTTATTTATCACGTTTGAAAGATATCTTTCCTTTCCTTCATTTTTATCTCATTCTCTAGGCATCTTATCAACATTTGCTCTGGTGAGCGTGAGAATATTTCTAAAATGGCAGGACAGGACACTTGGAGATAAAGTGAGACGATTCTGCAGTTCAGTCCAAGGTGTGAGATAAAAGAACAAGGGCTCCTGCAAGGGGGCTTTGGATGAAATGTCAGAGGAAACCATGTTGGGAGGACCAGGTTATTCGGCCCTTACTGCAAATGACCAGATTGCCAGGCCTCCTGGTAAAAAGATAAGACAACAACTACCAGGATTCTATGGAATTTCAGTTTGGAGGCTGACAGTGACAAAAGGCTAAGAGCAGCTGGACATTTTTCCACCCCAGATTTCTTTCTCTCAGGGTGTCCGACCATGTCTGTTTGAAGATGGCCGCTCTGCAATCTTCCTGACAATACTTACGAGATCAGAAAGAAGGCTGAAAAGAGCTCTCTCTCACACAGAGATGGAAATGCCTGATTTTGTGTTGAGCTTTTACACACTGGAGCTGCCGAAGTGACAACCATTCAATACTATAACCCTGCAACATTGGCCGGGCATGCGTTTCTCATTCATCTGTGTGCATTATAGTCCATAGCAGGGTCAAGGCAATTAGCCACCTTGAAAAAAAATAAATGAATCTAAAAGTTAAAAATTAAATTTGGAATAGGAAAATTATACCTATCACCCTTCCCCAGTCTGGCACCCAGATCCAGATGTTTTGGACTTCAGGCTGAATGAGCCCCAGCCTGCACGAACAATCGCTAGGAATGTCTGGAGTTGTAATTCAAAGCGTCTCGAAGGCACCAGGTTGGGAACATCTGATCTGGGTTCCATTGTTACTACGTCACATCAAGTCCCTCTTGGCTCCCTGCCTCTCCTAATTTTTAACATCTTTAAATAATGTATTTAATTTTTAAAAAATTAACGGGGAGGCCAGCATGATGCAAAGGACAACATGTACCTCTTGCCACCTGCAATTGCCCCCAGATTTACCTTCTCTATATATGATATCCATAAGTGGCTACAAAATGCCAAAGGCTCTACTGTTTTGCTGCTCCATAGCAGCTACTGATGGTTTTTTAAAATTATTTCTGGCATCTTTGGGAGTGCAGCCTGTTGAGCAAATCTGCCACCTGGACCTCCTGAAGTTGCTCACCCCTGCTGCAAAGTGAAGTACCAGCTGCACCATATTTAAGTCTGAGAATAAGGGCTCTTGCAGGCATTTGCAGAAATGAAAGTGCTGCGAGGTTGCAGGCCAGTGCCATGTCTTGAATTATGCCTTCTTTGCCCCAGAGCACAAAACTGTGGGCTCAGAGGAGTGGTTGTGTGTTTTGGAAATCAGAACTCACCTCTGCCTTGCACTTAGGGTCTTGGGCACGTTCGTTTCTTTTTGTATCAACAGCTTGCCCTCTAGAAAGTGAGTGTTTTGTGATAGGCTGTGCCCACCATGGCAGCCCTTTTGTGAGAGTACCTATGATAATCTCTCAAATGAGCCCATCAGACCCCCAAATTTGGGGAGCCCTTACATAATGTCTCATGTAAGGCCATGACCCAAGTTCAAATTCCCACTTGCCTCTGAAGTCACTCAGTCTAACCAAAATAGGGAGAGGAACCAGGTGTGTAGCCTTATGCTTCTTGGACAAAAGCTGGGAAAGAAATGAATGAATGAGAAGATACCTGCGATATTGGAGCAAAGGTTCACGTAGCCCAGAAGTCTGTTCTCCACCAGGGCCAACTGGCTGCTTCCAGGAAACCTACAAGTAGGGCTTCCATGCAACACATTCTCCCTTTGTTCGTTTTATTCATTATGCTGTAATGCAGACAAAATATTTGCTTAAGTTTTAAAAGTTTTCAAATACTTGATTTATCTAGATCCAACCCTTTTACCTGGAGTGAAACATAAATTGTTATGCATTTCAGAGTCTTTCTGTGTGGTTTTCTATCTTGCAACATTCTTTTGTTTTGTTTTGTTTTTTTAATGAAGATGACCTACCACCTAATATTCATTTTGGCCCATATAACTTATACATAAAGACCCAAACTGATATTCTTTCAACCCTCCATTCAATATCAAAAGCTTTGTATAAAACTTCCCTCAGAAAAACAAGCCAATGCTTGTAGAAGTAGCTGCAGTTCTTTGTATCCAAGCCTAATAACTAAAGAACCTTCACAGCCCAATTCTATGCACATTGACTCAAAAGAAGTCACATTAGACCCTAGTAAGAGTGCACAGGGATGGTGTAATGACATTTCACTTGGTCTGTGGAATCTCAGACTCTGTCTCATGCGATGAACCTTGAAATAACAGCCTGAAGCCTCTCCTTAGCTGTGGAGTACCTTCAGGTCTTGGACTGGTCCCATCTATGCAAGCTGGCTGTTGGATTCTCTTGAACAGGAAATATTAAAAGGCTTCTTGATTGAGTTAGACCTTGTATTGCCAGAGCTATAATGTCTTTCTGGCTCTATTAGTGTCCTTAGCATTTTTCTTTTGCTTCAGCTAATTGCCTTTTGATTCTTAGGTCCTGGCTCATCTTGGACAAGTGCCTACATTATCGCACAGAATGCCTTGCAATCCTTAGCTCAGCAGACTTTGCATGAGGCTGCAAAGCAGAGGGAGGGAATATTCCACTGTCATTGCTGAAACACCAGCAGCCTTTGGCTCTTCTCAGCTGCCACCTACTGACAGCCATTTCATTAGGCTAGCTGAAGGGTTTCCATCTCAGCTGGTCAGTACAAATATTGTAATATCAAGATCTGTTGTCTGACCTTGCTTTTTCCCTTCTTCTCTCCCCATCTCTTTTTCCTTGTGAGTCACAATTTACAGAGTGTATACCTGGGGGCAGGCATTGCCTTGCCACTGATCTTTGAAAGCCAATCTGGGAGACTTTTGAGCTGAAAAAACAAAGAAGGGTAAACATGTTTTAAATGCATATATATATATGCTTCAGGGGATGCAGGTGGCACAGTGGTTTAAACTGCTGTGCTGGCTGATCGAAAGGTCGCCGGTTCAAATCTGCACAACGGGGTGAGTTCCCATTGCTCCGTCCCAGCTTCTGCCAAACTAGCAGTTCGAAAGCATGCACGTGCAAGTAGATGAAAAGTTACCACTTTGGTGGGCAGGTAACAGCGTTCCGTGCACTTCGGTGTTTAGTCATGCCAGCCACATGACCACGGAGACTGTCTGCGGACAAACGCTGGCTCCCTCAGGTAGGAAATGGAGATGAACACCGCCTCCTAGAGTCAGGCATGACTGGACTTAACGTCAAGGGGAAACCTTTACCTTTTTACCGTTTATACATGGTTCAGTGAGAGACTGAGCTGTACTGTGTGAATTACAGTGCAATGGTTTCTACCTTCCCCCTCAACAGTGGAAACCGTAAGTCATAGATAAATTAAAGGTATATATAACATTGAAGATTTATGTACGTGCATGATCCCTATCATATATTATTAAACTGAAAATTTTAATAATATGATAATAAAATAATGTTTTAATATATGTGTTCATTATATAATATTTAAGAACAGTATGATCTGTACAGGCTTCATAAATGGATTTAATTTATTTAAATGCCTTTCTTTCTGCAGTGCTTAAGACAGCCTCACTACTCTCTAACACTTGAATAACATATCAGTACAATTTTGCAAATATAACATATGATTAGAAACTGAATGCTGGATTTGGAAGCGTTGATAGATACTGACCTCCCATAACTGAGGGCAGACAGTGTGCAAGTGGATCTAATCCACAAAAGGCTGGCTGGGATCCCGAAAATGAAAAGCATTTCCACAGTCACGATCCATTTGCTCTTGTATCACTGATTATCTCTTGTATAAAGGCTCTTGTGTTCTTGTTTGCATAGAACAAGAGCGGTCAACTGAGTCCACTTAAGGAAGAAACCTGCCTGGTGTACGTTTTTTTCTTATGAAGCTGCCATAATTAAGCAGGGGCGGGGGATCCATACTTGATATTGTAGTAACCCCTGGCTTTCACTAATTCCAGTAGTACGTGTGTCCTCTGATATGAACAAGTATCCAAACGGAGCCATCTTCATTTGTTCTGATCATACTGAAACATAGAAACAGAGCAAGTCAGAAGGGGCCTCCCAGGCCATCTAGTCTGACCCCCGGCTCCAGCCGGCTCCGCTCACGACATGCCCACCATGTGGACGTCCAGCCTATCCTTGAACACCCGCACCGATGGGGCCTCAATGACCTCTCGTGGAAGCCCATTCTCCCCCTCAGGGTCCTAACTGTCAGGAAGTGCTTCCTGGCATCCAAATAGAACCTTGGTTCCCTGAGCTTGGCTCCATTGGAGCGCATTCTGCCCTCCTCTGCAGGGGAGAACAGATCTCTACCCATGACTCGCCTTCTCAAGCTGAAGAAAATCTTTCAAGAACTTGCTGTAATGAGACTGACCAATCTTGCTGAGAGTCAGAGAGGGGTGGATCAATTTGCATCATCAGCCTAAGGAAAGTAATCAGTTGCTGCATCTACATTCCCTTACAAACGAGTTCTAATCTACAAGAGGCTTATCATTTAGTTGATTTAATGAGGCTACTTCAAGAACTGCAAGGTACTTTACGGGGATATCATTTAAGAAAAAGTGGAAGCAGGGATGTTGACTAGGGATTTGATAGCAAAAGATGAGAAATGCTTGTTAATCATGTCTGCCTCAAAGTCAATAATTAAAATCTCAAGATGCTTTTTCCTAACGGGGCTTTCTTCACCACAGGGTGACAAATAAAACTCACTGATAATCAAACCACATGACTTTCATTGTAGAGTTTTAAGGGACCAGAACAATAATTTGGTAGTTGCTTTTTTAAAATTCAAGATCTTGCCAAATTAATTAGTGGGACCACATGAAAGAGGCCAAGCAGTGCAGCATGACTCGACCATGGACAGCTGTGCAGCTCCCTGTTGAATTAAAAAGGCTTGTTTTACTTTTCCAGAACAAAAGATGTTTTTTTTTTGTTCTGTTTTTTGTAGATAAGCTCTGTAGTAAGAGTGGCAAAGCAGGTGTTGATACTTGAAATCTACCTCAAGAGCTCTTCAACAGAAGACTAATACAGCCTCCAAGTATGAGCCCCATGAGAGACTCAGAGGGTAGCAACAAGGGGGAGGGCCTTTTCCATGGTCCCCCCCATCTTTGGAACAACCTCCCTGCTGTGACCTGTGTGGCACAAAACTTGCCATCTTTTTAGTGCCAGGTCGAGACAGCTCTTTATGTGGAGGCCTTTAAAGATATCTTTTGGTTATCTTTGGTCTCTGGGAATTATCCAGGTAAATCCTTTTCTTTGCAGGGTCTTTTACTGTATTTTTAAAGCTATTTTAAATTTGTTTTAACATTGCTTTGTTTCTATGGAATTTGCATTGTATTTTACTGTTTTGTTTTACACATGTTTTGTAAATCAGCCAGAGAGCTTTGGCATTGGGATGGTATAGCATTGAAATAGTAATAATAAATATGAAGTGAAAGAATTCTTAGACAGTTTATGCAATCTCATGCAGTGTATTGGTTCTTTCCATAACAGCTACCAGAAAAAACATTGTCATTGTCAGTTCTGCCTTTAATGGTCTGAGACCAGGTTATCCGAAAGACGTCCTTCCTTTACACACACAAACTTGCCTCTCTTCACCTCGCCATTTGAAGCTTTACCTGTTGGTCTATTCTCCCTGGAAATCTGAGGGTGACTTAACAGGACCTTTAGAAGGTTGGCATTCTGTTACGCAATTCCATCTCTAGACAAATCCAATCGCTCCCTCCTTATTGCTTATATTTCAAGAAGCTTTTGAAATATGCCCCTTCCCTTCCCTTCTGCCTTGAATTGTTTCGTGCCATTTCTAATGCTGAAGATTGTTTTTATTGCCCTCTTTCTAGACTGTCTCTTCATATTTTAATATACTAGCATTATCATTTACATACTTCTATGACAGATTTGAGTGAAAATAGGATCAAGGCAATAGAAAAACTTTTCTCAAAGAGAATACATTTCCCAAAGCAGACAATATGTCAATCTATATAGATATGTTTTACATTCTTCTTCCATTTACCTTTCATTCACTTTCTCCTAACTTTAGAAATTGGGGTGATGGCACATAAAAGCACTGGGGAGTTGTTTTTGGCTTTTATTATTGTTCTTTGTCTGTATAATGTCATACTTGAATTATCCTATAATTCTAAATTGTAAAAAGAATCCATAACTTGTTCATCTACAGCTACAATGTTTTGACAAAAGTGTGTGTGGAAGAGAGATCTTCATGATAATTGGAAAGCATATCCCAGCAAGATGTGATTATGTAAATTGTTTTTTGACTCTGCTTCAAATTCAAAATCAATATCAATACACTATGGAAGTACATTTCTGAAGCAACAGATAAATAACAATCATGATTCCTTTACTGGGTGAAATTCCACTATAATACAATGCTCCAGTTATCTGCAGGGCAAATAAGAAGTGGGGGAGAAAGGCCAAACTTAAAGATTTCTTCTTTTATTCCCCATTTTATTTCATCCTGTGTAAGTAGAGGGAGTTTCAGAGCATTCCTTGCAGGGTGAATTTCCTTTGAATACTGGACAGCTGAAGGGAATAGGCCTATTAATATGACAGAAAAACCTCCCTCAACTGCAAATGTTCTGGACTACAACTCCTAGCATTCTGGGCCACTCTTCATGCTGGCTGGAGGTGATGGGCCAGAGTGGGAGGGCCTGAATTAGACAGAAACTTCTTTTACAAGCACCCTCTCAGTTCCCAGAACCTCACCAAGCTTTAATTCTCATGGTGTACCACTGCTATTATTGTTATTGTTGTTATTATTTCGATTTGATGTATCACTTCCACCACAAAAAGCAGTCTCAAAACAGATTATTATTATATTTGATGCATCACTTCCATCACAAAAAGCATTCTCAAAGCAACACACAGAGAGAGAGAGCTAGAAATCCATACTTGCTGTAAAAGAGAAAACCCAGAGTGTATTTATAGTCTACATAAGCCCTTAGGGCCACTCCAAAAACTACCAATTTCCTCCTGCATTCAGGGAACTACATCAACATAATGTACATGTGATGACAAGCCATGGCCAACTAGCACACATCCACACAAAGAGGCACATCAATGTGTTATGATAAGACATGGAGACTCAAGGGATTTCCTCTGCTCTTTTCAGACTGCCAATGAAACGAGAGATGAAACTGGCTGCTCCCATCTATTTTCCCACCGATCCAGCCCTTGTTCCTTCTTGCTAAAGCTGGGAAGTCGCAGGTGTGCCTTACAGCAAGTGAGAGAGGGCATTGCTGGCAGGACCCCCGGGGGAAGTGGGTGGGAAAGCTGCAGCTGTTCAACCTCCCGCTTTGGTGGCAGATAGAAAGATGCGACAGAAATCCCCATGCCACCAAGTAGCGTGGCCAGAATCAACAGTTTCCAAAGCCTGTTCTAGATAGATATGATTTCCAAGTCTATCCTCTGGGAAGCCATCCAGTTCGCCATTGAAACCCAGCTAAACAGTCAGTTGAATGCCTGAAAAACCCTCAGGGCCAAATTAGACATGATCGGTTAATGGTCTGAATGCACATATTTATAATGTGAGCAGGAGCAGAAGAGAAGTTTGGTCCATCTTTGGACCATGGAGGGGGCCCTAATTAAGAAGCTAATTCCTGGACTGCTCATGGCGTGGGAGGGCTTGTTGGTGGACCGTACGGAGGAAGGGGGACAGTATGTGCCCTGGAGACATCCGTGCAGTGTATTTTCTACATGAAATATGTATGTGTGCAGAGTTTGCTCCAGTGAACTTTGAACAAAGAATGAAAAAGAAAAATGGAAGTGCTGAAGGTAACAATACAAAAGGTGCTTACTTCCATAAATCTCCGAAGGCGTACAAACGTCTGCACAGAGAGGAGCTTATCCTGATCAGACTTAACAGCCCCACGGCTCCTGGAAAAGCCTGGGCCACAGAGGATTATCAGGTTAGGAAACGTAAATCAACTTACTAATAGTTCCCAATATTAGCAGCATTAACCGGCTCCCCAGACTGAAGGGGGATTATTACCTGACACATTCACGTCCTTGCTGAAGTCAAGTGTGACAGTTTGAATAAAACAAAGTTATCTCTGGCAGAAGAGGGGGAACTTGAGATGACAAATACTTTATCAAGTCAGAGAACACCAGAGTTTGGGATGCCTTATCTGGGCTGAAGGTGATTAAAGCCATCAATGATGGGATGTCATCCGCTTTCATGTTACATCAGTGAGAAATAATAAGTCATTAGTTTGAAATTGGTGAGGCAATTTATCTGAGTAGCTTGTATTAAAATGACAGAGAGAGATTTGCACAACTCACAGGGTAAGCTGAGAGGCCGTCTCTCTTCCTTGAAGTAACGGGGCAGAGGGCGGGGGGAGATAAAACCAACCATAGGTGATTTAAGTAAGTTATAGATACAGTTAAAAGCATAAACTTGTTGTTTTCAGGTGAGACTTCTGTAACATTCAGGCCTAAGTTCCAATGGCATAGGTATTTCTTGGGAATCAATAAATCTGCCAATCTTTTTCTTTTATTTATGACATCTATATTTATTATTTTCCCCTCACAAAGAATTGAACACAGTTTATATGTGCTTCCACTTCATCTTCCTCAGCAGTTTATCTTCACAACTCTGCAAGGTAGGTTAGACTGAGAGTCAAAGTCACCCCGTGATTTTCATCGCCAAGTGGGGACTAGAACCTAGATGCTCAAGACTCATTCCGGCGCTCTTAGCAACTACTCCACCATTTTGACTCCCTTCCTCTTTCCCAGTTGCTCATTTTTTGAAGCTTGGTTCATCTTGAACTTGGAGAAATAAATTCAATTTTTTCTGAGTTTTGCTGGGGGGGGGTGTTGAATCTGCATGCAAATTTGTGTACATTTTTGTATTCATTTGTCCTAGCACAAGTATTTTAATGCAGTTCTCTATTTTTGCAAGCTGTTTTCCTAAGAGAAAACTTTTAAAATGTTAATGTCATAGATATGTGTATTTTCCTATAATATGAATACTTTTGGCATGCCTTTTTTCTTGAGGAATGCCAGTGCAAACTTCGGAAAATTGCAAATTTTGAGTTTCATTTGTATGTTGGTTCAAGGCTGCAAAATTGATTTGATTTGGTTTCTTTTAAATTTGGTTTCTCCTTAACTTTGCCTGCTTCCCTAGTATTTCACAAAAGTGTGAAAGTTCCAACTAAAGTAGGCTATTTTTTGCTAATGCCAACACTGTCATTCCTACCAGCGTAGAATGCCAATTTTTTATATAATCCCAGAAGGCCAATATTCAGTCTGTTTGCAGAGCCATGGAAAGTGTTGTACATTCTGATTTATATCCAAAATGTCCTAAAATGCTGATATGTTCTTAGAATATTCTCAACCTCAATGATCCTCTTCTGGGAACTCCCAGCAAAGGAAGTGAGGCAAGTACTAAAAATAGGGCCTTTTCAATGGTGGCATCCTGGTTGTGAACTTCCCAGAGCTGCTCTTCTACTGCCTTTGTTGTGCTCTTTTCAGGGCCGCCTGAAGACCTGCGTATTTTCCCAAGCATTTTAGTTGTTTGGCTTCTGTTACTATATTTCAATTCTTTGTACTATATAGAAAGGGAACCAGCTCCTTCAGGAGAAGTGGCATGTTCGGCAACTTCCCACGTGCTCAGTCTTTAATCATGAATGCTCCTGTTTAGCTCATGCTTTAGTGCCATTTTTATTTCATTCTCTTATTTATTGTCATGATAGATTTGACTGCAGTGATATCACTGAGAACAAATTAAGCTAGTTCAGAGTGAGGGCAACCTGATGCTGCAGAATGGAATATGATCAGCTTGGCAGGGCTGAGATAAAGCAGTCTTTCAATTTAGAGCGTGGAAGTTAGACTGGAATTAAGGCAAAAGTACACAGTCAATGCACAGTGCATAGACATAATAAACTATTCAACAAAGTTCTGGTCCCACGTGTGTCTGTCTTATAGGTAGCATGCACAGGGCCTTTTATTATCTTGGGATCATTTCAGTGAAAACAAAGCCATTACCTCTTGCATAATACCTCATATGGCATCATCTGTAATTAAGCAATAGTGGTAGGAACCAGCTGGCCTTCTTTTATTCAACATATGGTTGAAGACTCCTACCTGGAGTATACGGCCTTGGTTCAGGGACAGACGATGCTATTGAAAAGCTGGTGTGTTTTTAATTATGGATGTACTGTGAAGAACTATCACCACAAACATGTTTGTTACCCTTTGTTTTCAGGTTGGGTGCTGTGTTTTGTTTCTGGTTGTTGTTGGCATCAGTAGCTTTTTTCCCAAAGTGTCCCTTTGCCAGGTATCGCTTTCAAGAAGCAGCCCTATTTATATGGAGGAAAATGAGTTCCCCAGTCTGACTTTGTAGCTGGGTGCTGCTAAACTCAGCTGCACAGTTTTGGGATAGATTAGAGATGTACTCTATGCGAACTTAGACAGGCAAAAGGCCTGCTGTTCCCAGATGCCCTCAGTGGCATGTTTCAAAACTTGCATAAGATTGCATCGTTAATTAGTTTAAGAGAGTGCCTGGAAGCTCACAGCACCCAAGTACTTGCTCTAGCTTGCTTATAGCTAATAGAGCTCTAACTCAACAGCAGTGCTGATTTACATCTTTTGTATATTCATTGTTAAATTGTCTTCCTATTCTTTATAGTCTTTGGCACTTCCTCAAACACATTTGAGGGTGTTTTCATAACGTTCTGTTTGTCTGCCTGTCCGCCTGCTTGCCTGCCTGTCGCTCTTGATTGAGGTGATACATTGATTATTATGAAAGAAGCAAGGAAAACATACTGCTTTGATTGGCTGTGGCAGCAATTGGCTTCACTGGGATTGGGTTTATTTCCTGAAGTTAAAAGGAGTGAGCCATTAGGGCAGGTTCAAGATGGACTTTGGGGCAGGGGGGATGAAGTTTTGCAATGGTGCAGTCCAAGCTTGGAACTGGATTATGCCAAGGAGGCAGAGCTCCCTGCCCCAAAGGCCCTCCCGCGCTGTGACACCACTGAGCACCATCTTGGCCACTTTATCAATTTAATTTCCGTGAAAAGATAGAGAGTTCTGTGACTCTCTGTGCCTTGAGACAGCAATTCAGCCAGCACTTCCAGGAGCAGCAGCCAAGTCAGGCCCCTTTTTCTGCCCCCACTTGTCTCATCCTTGCTCCCCATCTTCCCCATCTCAATGCCTTCCCATATGGCTCACATCCCAAGTGGCACAAGATGGCGCTTGCAGGACCTGGTTTTGGAAGCCTCCATTGAAAGTGGGAGAACTCCATTGTTATCGCCAAATGATGACTGGAGATAACAAAGAAATACCCTTTCTTGCCCTCCCATCAGGAGGGTGAGGCGTAGACAGTGAGTGGTCCACAGGGGAATCCCCTCATTATCTCCCAGAAATAATACGGGGGGGGGGAGCCATGCAAGGTGCTCCATCCACCACAGGTCAAATGCCCTGGCTGCCTTCCCTGCCACGGCCCTCACTGGATCAAGTCATGCAAGACCCATGGTGGCATCACGGTTACTAGGCTGGCCTGAGACCCAGGAGGCCCCAGACTCTAGCCAGTTATGAAGCCAAAGCTGGGCATTTTCTAATAGTTCAACCTTGCCCCTCCTTTCCAGGGTGCCAGGCGAATGCCCCACCTGGAGATGCTCAGGATAAAAGCTGAGAACTTCTGCATGGACAGAATGTTCCCCAGCACTGAACTGCAGCCCTGTGTTGCCCTTAATTCTTTGGTGGCCTGTGACCTAAAATATAATAAGCCTCTTTTTTTTCTCTGGAAGGATTTATGGGCAGAGCCAGGTATCTGTGTCATTTCAGCTTTGCTCCCACAGTTCTGGGCATCACAGACAGTGTAGTTCCACTAACAAGAAATTCAGCAGAGTAGTGGACCAAGGACTTCCTTGCACAAGGCTTTTGTTGTGTCCTCATTCCCAGGAGTTTGCCGGGTCTTTTCATGATGTCATCCTCTTCCACAGCCCTTTCAAGTTTTCTAGCCATTTTCATGGGGTTTGTTTAGAATGGGAAAAGTGAAGCATTAAATTTAAAACTGGAACAAAGCTGACTGGAAGTTTTGTGTAAAGACACAATTCTTCTGTGCTGCACCTGTACCATACCACCATCTTGTGGTTAGATAATGGCATATATAGAAAGCCAGAAAATGCAGATTCTGGGGGGGAAAGCATAGTAAAAGAACATACTTTTTCCTCCTGCAAAGGAAGTGGAGATGGAAGAAGAAGTCTCAGCAAAGTAGACTGTTAAACTCCCCATGTAGAAAAGCTCTGACATATCCAGGAAGTTGCATGGCTGTTTCTGGCTAACAGTTTCAATTAGTTCTTGGAAGATTTTCTCTCTCCTTAAATAACAATGATTTTTGTTTTGTTTTGTTTTGAATTGTGATGGATGCATATGACTTACAAGTCAATTTCATCCAGTGAAGACAAGACAAGATATGCACGTTGCTGGGAAAACCAGAATAATATAGCATTTATTTATTTCATAAATAAAATAAAATCAGGCTGTGGTTGACTGCAGCAAAGTCAAAGTGATTTCCTGCCTGTATGTCTGACACGGTTCGATCTAGAGCTGCAACAAGAATCAATACAAATTTCCCCTGAAGCTTCCTTCCCAACAGAAGGTATTCTTTGCCAGAGCATCTGGATCTTGTATTCAGCTCTTAAGACGTAGTCAGGATAGCCAAGTGATGAGATTTCTATTGGCATCCAGTGTTTTATGGGATGCAAATAGGTTTTCCATCCACAGGGCATAAGGGATGAGATGAGGACACTTTTCAGCCTCTAAACATCAAATTTCCTGACTACTGTGGAAAGAAGACAAATGCTTAGTGTTCTTTTAATAAAGCTGTTTTGACATAGAAGAATCCCTTCCATACTGTTGGCTTATGGAAAAGGGCTGCTCGTGGGATTTGAGCAGGTCCGAATGCTACATAAGCGAGGCTTGCGAAAATCCTCTGTACATAAGCGGCAGATGCCACCATCCTATACATGTCTACTCAGAATTTAAACTGATTGAATTCATTGGGGCTTACTTCCAGGTAAGTGAGTATAGGATTTCAGCCTAACAGAATTCATTGATTCTCAGCAACTCACAATGTATAACTAATGCCAGCATTGGCCAAAAGACACTGCATTGCTTTGAATCCCGAACACCAGGATCCTGCAGCTAAATATGCCCAGAGTTGCAACAACAGAAAACTTTCCTGTCCAGTCAAGTCGATAATGTGCGAATCACCCAGAGAGCTGTGGCTATTGGACAGTATAAAGTACAATAAAAGAAAGAAAGAATGAATATCTCTATGCTTTACCCAATTTTATGACTCCTTAAGGTGCTTCTGGGACTCAGATTTCCAATGCAGGCTGCATATTTTGGGGAGCAAAAGAGGACTTAGAAAGAACAGTGATTCATAATAGATGGATAAATGGGGAACAGAATTTTCACTACTATATTTTTTTGATGTGAGTAGTTATAGTGTTTAATGTAGCTTTTTTCAACCGGGATCCCTGGAACCCTACGATTCCATGAAAAGTCACTGAGTGTTGTGTTTCACATTTATACATGTGTGTTTACAATATAAACACACACAAATTATTTGACCATTTCAATAATCTTAATAGCATAATAATGTTTTAATTAATTGGAAACAAATGCACAAAAACTGGAATAAATAGTACATTGTAGTCAATTTCTTTCTTTCCTTTTTTGTGGTAACTTGTGAGTGGAGCGAACAGAGGCAGGTGTGAATGAAGGACTGGTGGTTGGCAACACTTCATGCTGCTGAGCTGTGCAATAATCATATTATTTTGACTTTGTAAGAGGCTTGTTGAATGTCCTTTTCTTTTGAAGAATGTTGTTGGGAACTTTGCTGTTGCTGTACAAGTTACGAGTACACAAAGTGGATTCTGCAGGTGAGAAGCACTGTGATGGATTCATTTTCTCATCAAGTTATCTATTATACCATTCTATTTATATTTTGTTGACCCTTGTGTTTTATAGAAATGTTTGATGGTACGATGTGGCAGTTTCTGAAGAGGAGGCATGTGATGAAAGAAGGAGTCTCTTGTCCTAGACATATGGACAATACTGATGAAGTTGTTGATGAAAAATCAGAAAACTCTGGAAAATTTCACTAGTGCAACAACAGACACAAAAAAGAACTGCTTTTACAGTGAAAGCTGGCTATCAACGGGCTTTATATGAACTGGTCATTCAAGTTGTCCTATTCCATTGTGCCTCATCTGTGACAAGCAATTTACAAATGTAGCAATGGATCCAGCAAAATTGAAAAGACGCATGACTACCAATCACAGCCACATGACTAGTAAAAGTGTTGGATTATTTTAAATGGACTCTCAAAACAAACGGAGCGAAGCTTTATAGTAATTCTTAGGCAGGAGTTCTTTGAAACATGAAAATTATTTCAAAGGTTTGGCCAAGGTGAAAAGGTTGAGAAGGGTTGGCTTAATGAATGTATTTATTTAAAATAATACTATGCTGCCTTCCTGAGCTGAACCTCTTCTAGGTGGCTTAGCCTAGAATCGTATACATGTTTACCAGGAAATAAGTCCATTATGCAGTTTGATGCAATTTTTTTGGCTTCCAAGCAGTCTTGATTAAGGGTCTGCTGCTAATTATCTTATTCCAGTAATATTTCCATTACTAACTGTTCTGGAATAGTCTGGCTATTTATTACAAGAGAGCAAAAGAAAAAAAATCCTAGAACCTACAAACTTAAGAAAAAAGAAGTAGTTATAGCAATTGGAGTAATTTAAGCAGGTGACTCCTTTTCATGTAAAAAGCAATCGAATTTGGAAGTGATTGCAAATAACACGTCCCTGGGGATTCTTTTCATTTCACTGAGTCATGAGACATCAAAAGATAGATATGCATGTGTGACTCAGCCCTTATGTGCACCTAATTCTATTTTCTTCCTGAACTACGACACACCATGTCTATGGAGGGCATTCATAGCTCAGCTAGAAGTCATGAAACAATGAGTAATTGAATTGTGCGCCGTGTATGTCTTAGCACAAGCAAGTGACACACATGATTTGGTACTAAGTGGTGACTTTTAGAGGAGAAAAGTAGGAAGGTAATTTTATTCTTGTATTTTGGACACACACACTTTCTTCCTGGATCTCTGTGATGGAATCTCAGGCATAAGAAGAATGCACAAGAGGGGGAAATGGATGTTATGAATATTGTGTTTTAATCTTAGCTTTCTGAATTATGATGAAGCCCTTTCTTTGAAGAGATCTTCAATCAGTCCTCCTCTTTCTAATACAAAAGTATCAGAGAATGCCTCTATTAAATGGGGATTATGAGATAAAGCTCATAATGGAGAGACAGCACATTCAAGGTGACAATGTTTCATTATCTTATACTAAATTAATGTAGCATTAAGAATTATCAGATCATTAAGACTGTAGCTCATATCACTGATTAATAGCTTGCAAAATATTACTTTGTAAAGCAAAGCTTCTTTTACTTATTATATACACAGTGGCGGTGGGACAAGGAAAGTCCCAGAGCTGAGTTCACCAAAAATTCTGCACAGGTACCTAAAACCAGTGGCACATCAAGTGCATTAACCTGTACTGCAGATGCACTGTTAGTGGTGAGCAACAGAATAACTGCCGATGGGACAGGAGCTTCCTATATGGGTGGGCTGTTAATCGGAAGCTGGTGCTCACTATTACACACTTGATGAATTCAGGTTGCACATGACATTGGTGGTGAAATGGCACTGAGAACATGGGTCATTGCCTTATTCTGCTCCAGAGATATTGTCTGCGTTGATTCTATAGATGAAGCTGGCAGGAACTGAACCTGGGCCAATTTGCGGGCAAAGTATGTGCTGGGGTCATGCGGCTGCGGCTTGCCCTGCAGATACACATGTGCCACTGCCACTGTTTGGTACAAGGCGGCCCTGGGGATCAGCTGGGTTGATGTCGTTGCTGCCCATCCCGCTGCACACGAGGTTACATGAGAAATGACGGCACATGTCAATATTCCTCTAGGGCCAAGCAACAAGATGTGACACTGGGACGCTGCACTTTGTGCTTTAAAGAAAACTAAGGCTTGAATTGAGTAATATGCCCTTTATTGCAAGAGAGAGAGAGAGAGAGAGAGAGAGAGAGAGAGAGAGAGAGAGAGAACACTCAACTATAGAACTTTGATTGAAAATGGAGGTGTGAGAGAGAAGTTCCCAGTCAAAATTTGACTGGCAGCATGGCTCATGCAGAGCATAGCCAGAGAAAGACTGAGCTGGAGCAAGCTGAGTTTGCCATGTAAAGGATCTGGGAGAGCTCTTCAAATCTGGCATTTGAAATTGCAGATCTGAGCTCACTGGGGAAACTCGGGGTGTCGTGCTGCATGGGCATATTAGAAGGCAGGGAACTAGGGTGAAAAAGATTAAAGCACAACTTTGTTTGCATTCCAGAGGACCAAGGGCAGAAAGAGAATGCTATATAAAGAAAATGCTGCAGGGTTTCGGTTTGGGGTTGTCCTGCAATTTGACCATGGGCAACTGGGAATAGCAATGCCCTTGCAGGTTCCTAGAACTTTTGTACATTCAAAGTCTTACAGCTGGAAGACTTGGAAGTGAAGTACACAGCTGTGGGCTCCATAGGAGACCTGACAGATGCAGCAAGTGAGGCTGGGGAATAAGTGAAGGAGAGCGGAACTAACTGGGTTGAACGATTCCAACCTGATTAATATTGTGCCGCAACAATCACAGAGAGATGGGCACATCCCATGCCTTTACATTAGTGGGCTGCTCATAATGCACTGAATTAGGTTGGTGCAAATGAGAGCTTGCCTGCCGTGGCTGAACGTTAACACTTGCTTGGGTGGCTTTCAAGGATGAAATAAGCAATTTTAGAGTCAAGGTGTAAGAGGCATAACCTCAAAATAGCAGGGCAGGTGGACTTCTTGTTAACAGTGGCTTGTTTACTAGCTTCCCAGGTACATCTTACCATCGTGAAGAGCAAGATGCGGGAGCTATTGGACCATGTCTGTACTTTGGATCAAAAGTTCTTCACTCAAAAAGACTCCTTCCTTTTAAAGAGTGACATCCCAGGAGTGAGTTAGCTGAATCTCCCTGACAATCTATTTTCTTCCTTTCTTTGAGGCTTTGCAGATTTGTGTGCTACAACTATTTTTCCCATGTGCAATCTTGCATTGACGTTTACCATCCTGCACTTTTCTGTCTTTCTTTTCTTTCTTTCGTTCTTTTTCACAAATCAAGGATGAAATAGTTCCAATCACACAAGCCTCCTGGATCGTTTTCATCATCATCATGTCACTGAATATTTGGTTTGTTTACTTTTGCAAGGGCAGGACTGGGCTGAAGGTCAAGTTTAAACCAGAGGTTCTTGATTTTCTCTCTGCACAAATTTCTTGTTCTGTCTTCAAGATACTTCTGCTTTTAGAAATAATGAATTGGATCCAAAATTGTGTTTTCAGAATCACCTAAGCTTTGAGTGTTCTAAAAGAAATCAAAGAATGATTCTGCCACAAACCTTGCAGGCTGTCTTGATGGAAGGAACAAAGAGGACAGCTAGCACATTGGCAGGGATAGGAGGGAGCCTTCGTGTACCGTGAAGCAGGGGCATGCTGGTGAGGTCAACAGATAAATGCCCTACATTAAATTTTGTCAGTGAAGGTGCAAGCCAAAGACTGAACTGAAGATCAGGTCTTTTTTTAATGGCCAGTGTTCAACTTTAAGAGCAAAAGCATATATAGGTACCAAAAAGAACTGGTTTGTGCTTGGGATTTGTGTATCACACAGCTGGGAAATATCCTCAGGGCACTGTCATCATATCTCTCAACAGAAGAGCCGCAGCAGCAGCAACAACATAATAGTATAAAAACAATGCATTAATAAATATCAACAAACATGAGATGTATTTAAAAGGCATGGAGGAACCAGCAGTAAAACTAATGATCACGTGATGGGTCAGATCATAAATGGGTGCTTTGAAAGGGAGGGCTTACCTGGTGCCCAAAGGTATTCATGACTTTTCCTGCTCCGGGAGTCCTTGGTTTCTGGGTGGCTCTACAGGATAGGGGGACAGCAGACAAAACAACTATTTCTTCCGCAACTTGAAGACTGAATGAGGCTGTGAGAGCCAATGGTGATTGTCAAGTGGTTGACGTGATACAAGGCTAAAGAAACAAAGGTAGTGCGGAGTGAAATTGTCAGAGACCAAAGTCTCCAGTCCAAAGCCTACTCACCACAGTATGCCATGGTCCGAGGCCATGCTGTTCAGGAATTCCAAGAACATCACGCCGAACATTTGAGCTATCCAGGAAGAACCCACATTAGTTTCATCTTCCCAGGGAATTAAGGATGTGTCCAGGAAATGGCTCAGATGATTTTGTTCATGCAAAAGTTATAAAAACAATATGGCACCTAAGCAGAGGGTCCAAATCATGTTGTTCCAGTTACAAAAGACTGAGCCCGAAAATTGACGTTAGAAGCAGTAGAGGGAAAATGTTTTGCATTTTTGGTGCTTTGCTATAGTGCTCAGAAACTTTCAGCATCACATCCAGAAGGAAGTTGCCTGGGGTGGGGTGGACGCACAAGGTGCTTCTGCATCCCGAGCTTGGCCACTGCCACCGCCTGCTTCATTTTGGGCAGCCACGGCAAGGCTGCATTTCCAAATCAAAATGCATGGAAACTGCCGGTCAAAAAAGGATACCTTTTCTCAGTGCACGTGTTTAATTGCATCCCCACCTCACAATCAATATACAATTGTTAGTAGGAGAAGCAGGCCCCTTTCCCCCAAGGAAGCGTGTCCACTGCTAGAATATTGTGTTATCCAATATTTTGTCACTAGGAAAAAAAAATCCTTCAGCCAGCAAGCACATCCATACCAATTGGGGCTGCTCTGCTCCCTGCAGCAGTGCAATTCCTCTGCCATAGTTATATTGGTGTTGGTTCATGTTTTGCACCAGTTAAGAGCTAAAAATAAAATCCCTTTTTGTCACCTGCAAAGATGCGCAGGGTACAATTTTGTCAGAGGAAGGTGATTATAAATATACTAAGTTCACCGCAGGTATTACCATCTTGTGTGCATTATCCCAGTAGTTGTACACTTTAAAGCCCCCTGTAAGTTACAGCCAGGGAGCAAACCAGAGTTAAAAGCAGCTCTGAGCTGAAGCCTATTGAAAAACATAACTGCCAGAGATTACTGCCTCCTCTGACATGTCACTGGATTTTGATTATGCACCAAATGCGTTCTTTTTTTTATGATGAAAGGTGGGCTGGCTGGGGCAAAAAAATAAAATCATTCAGGCAGACTTTGGGTTTTTTCTGCATTATTGCTAGAAATCCTCCATTCTCTCTGCATCGACTATTCTGGAAAGATTTTGCTCTCTGGGCTAAACGGAATTTAAGCCATGGAAAAAGGAGGAAGAATCGTGGGTGTGTGAGGTACAGGCTCACTTGTAGGACAAGATGTTTAACAAAAGAAACCGCCTGTGTTCTGAATTCGATTAAGGCCTGGATGGCTTTGCACTGGCAGTACAGAAACAACAGCAAAAGGAAACTTTAAAAGGGGGGGAAAGGGAGATGCTACGCAGCTGGGTTTGGAAAAGACTGATCATGTTTCACAAAGAGCAGCATGGAGTCTGTGCATGTTGTGGCAGGGAGAGGAAGTCTCATTCTGGAATGCAACAAACAAGTAACACTTGGCATCCAAATTAAATTAGTAGCTGACTCCAACTTGTATATTTGTTCCTTATTTCAGAGGTTCCAAGCTTTTTCCAGCAAAGAACCCCTAACAGATGTTGGGCTACAACATCTTTGTTCAAAACATTGCCTTTTCTTCTGTACTTAATGTTGCCTTCACCATGAACTGATGAATGGAAGGGTCAAAAGGGAAGGGAAAGCAGTAGAAAAAGGCAGTTCACTTTCAATACAGATTCACTTTTTAAGTTATCTAAAATTGTAATTAAATGTATACCATCAAAGGTATTCCTCAAATGTAAGGATGTTTCACAGGAAATCAAAGTCAAGATAATCCACACTATTGTATACGCAATCACACTATGGAAGGCTGTGGAAGCTGGACAGTGAAGAAAGTTGACAGGAAGAAAATTGATGTGTTCCATAATGGTACTGGAGGAGATGTTGTGAATACTTTGGACAGACAGAAAAGGGAACCAGTGGGTCCTAGGTCCAATCAAGACAGAACTTTCCCTGGAAGAAAAATGATGAAACTGAAGCTGTCATAGTTAGGGCTCATCATGAGAAGGCAACACTCATTGGAGAAGACAATCATGCTAGGGAAAGTTGAAGGCAGAAGAACGGCTATGAGATTGGTGGATTCCATAATGAAAGCCACAGTGTTGAGCTTACAATATCTGAGCAAGATTGTCAAGGACAGGACATTTTGGAGAATATTCATTCATAGGGTCACCATAAGTCAGAGACAACTTGATGGAACATAATAGCAAGTTGTACTTTGCCATTAAAGAGGTGCAATCTGTTGAGAAGAGAAATAATATGGACTCATTTAATCTTGAGCTGCATACACAATGAGTCACTCCATAAACCAAGCAAAGTAATCCCTCATTCCTTATGGTTGAATTATGTTACAATGGCTGGCAAGTCTGTGCTACATGGTGTGTCTGTGCAAAATTCACAGTGCTACCATGTGGAATTATTCTCAAATTTGTATGAATTGGCAGAAAGCTGAACAAGTCAATCAGGCAGCAAAAGCTGATTGGATGCATCAGTCTGAATTTCATAGAATGAAACTGAAGCTAAGGAGGACCAATTGCAGAGCTGAAGGGCTCACTGTCGAGCATCTAATCAACCTCCTGCCCAATACAAGGGATTGAGTTTAGATTTCATCCTCTTTAGAGGAGACACATTAAAATCAATTGGACAGGTCAGGCATTACTACCCAAATCCCATTCATTTCTCACTCAAATTATTGGCTAAAATGGGGTCCAACCCACTGGAGGATGCAGGATGCAGCTTCAGCATCTCTGAGCAGGGGCCATCCAGCATCTGCTTCAGTAGTCCCAGAGAAGGGACTTACTCTCTTATTATCAAGTTCTTATTATTAAGTTATTATTAGGACTTCTCTTCTAATGGTTAGGCCAGGCTTCATCAACCCAGCTCCTTCCAGATCTTTTGGACTCCTGCTCTCAAACTGACCATTGGCCAAGCTGAGTGAAGCAAATCAGGGTTGAAGCCCAAAATATCAGGAGGGCACCTAGTTGGGGAAGGCTGGCTTAGTCAGTATCGGTCCACACCACCCCTTAGACCTGCCTTCCAGTGCACCAGAGCATAGACTGCTGCATCTTCTGTTTGATGAAATTTCATATATTTGAAGACACCAGCCATGCCATCACACCCGCCACCTTTTTTCTGCCAGGCTAAATATACTCAACTCCACCAATCATTCCACATAGGATATTTTTGCTTGATCATTAGGATTTCACCATCTTGGTCTCACTTCTGGAGATGCTCCAATTTACCAATGCCTGCCTATAACTGTGGCACCCAGAACCAGGCAAAGGAGGAGGAGCTAAGAAAATGAAAGACTGTGGAAGATGAGAAGGAGGAAGAGGAGCATACAAAGGACTTCACATTCTCATGCTGGCTTTCAGGGCACCTGCATCAATCCAAATTATTTCAAAGTGCAGTAGCAAAGAAGTAGAATTCAACATGATCAAGCCCTTGCTAAGTCAGGAAAGTCCAACAGTCATCTTAAGTAAGCCACTCAAGCACTACTCCCAGGAGCCTCATGAGCATGAATACCAAGCTTTACACATGCCATCTTGAGGTCCTTGGTGGGATACAATTGTGTTAAATAAAATAATTTTCCCTGGGCTACAAATCTTGCAAAATATACGGGCTGTGACTTGTTCAACAGGTTTGCCACTGCATAACTTCCAGTTGGATATAGTCTTACCACTGTCTTTCTATGCATTATAAATCTAGTTTCCACATTAACCCCCTGCTGCAAAATTATATCTGTGCTATGATGATAAATAGTTTGTGGAAGACTGGGTAGACACCCCATTTTATTAGGAAATGTTAATCTTTTGTATACCTTCATTCTGTACTAGAATACATGTCACCATGAAACTAATTTACTTGAGATGTAATGCCTGGATTATCCTCTGTTCTTGCATGATGGATGCTTCATGTGGAGAATGTTGAATATTGTTTTGTCAATGAGCATTAAATTAAATGAATTATTCTAACTTGATCACGTTGTTATTTCCTAATAAACTTAAATTTTCCAAATTATAATTTTAAAAGTTAAAAAATGCAAAGAAACGCACAAAAAAAAAAGGCTTAGAAAACTCAATAGCCCAGCTCAGTGCAAGTTTTATTTCTTCTCTTCTAAATCCACATCAATAAGCAATTTAACAATAGAAGAAATCTCAATGGGAGTTCAAAGATGAAATTAACGTAGGGCAGAACCTCTGCTGAAAATATTTCTTTGCCCATGTAATTGCTTGCAGTCATCCTTGTGTGAAAGCCCCCATCAGATTACAGGATTTGTTGTATGCAAATGGAAGGCTAAATGCTTGGTAGCACCTTTCAACACTGTGGCGCTGGAAATGAGTTTTTTAAATAGGAAATTAGATGAGTAATATTTTAGTCAACAAAAATATGGGGAAATTCTGCATAAAGATGAGAAAATTATGCATGCAAAGTGACTTTGAAAACCACCAGTGAGCAGTTGCAAAATTCTGTACACAGCTACTCACAAAAGCATTGGCTTTCTTTTTTCAAAACTACAGAATAGGGTAATCAAATACAAATTATTTCAGAGCTCTTTTCTGTTCAACTTCATTTTGTTTTTAAATGTTTCATAAGAATCACATGGAAGTCCAGACAAGAAACTTGTAGGATACTTGATGTAGTTGGTGATTTTTTTCCTGGAAGTAGGATGAAGTTTATCTTGAATCAATCTGATTTTTTCCCAAACCCTTGATCAGATCCATCCGCAAGACTGTACATTTTTTCTTCTTGAGATGGTAGAACTGGAGGAGGAGGAGTGTTATGTAGATTATTGGTAGATTATACCCTATATCCCGTACTCAGATCATAGACATTATTGGAGAATCATTGTTGGGTGACAAACTAGGACAATACCACGTTCTCGAGGAAAATTTAACTATACCATTCTAGGCCAAATGTAACCATAGCATTCTAGACATTGCCTGTCCAGCCCTTATGGGTTACTGGATCCTTACCTTCCTAAAATGGCCTGCAAAGGGAAAAGAGGAAATGGGTACTGGGGGAAATAGACGAAAGGGTATACCGGGAGGAGGAGGCCCGTTGCAGAAGGATTCTTTGCAAGGCTAAGGCTGATTACAAGCTGAGACTTGCCAAGAATATCAAGAGCAACAAAAAAGGGCTTCTTTCAGCATGTAAATAGGAAGAGGAAGGGGAGACAAGTGGTGGGACCACCAAATAAGGAGGAAGGAGATCCAGTACTGATATGAGGGAACAGACACAGATGCTAAATGACTATTTTGCCTCTGTGTTCTCCCCAAAGCAGGATGGGGGATATCCGCATAGGAGATTAGATGAGGCTGGGGACTTAGGGGCACAGATTAGAGTCAACCCCCTTGAAGTCGAGGGGCTCCTCAGGGCATTGGACATTACAAAGGCGCCAGGCCCTGACGGGTTACACCCGAGAGTACTTAGAGAGTTGGCAGGGGTTTTCTCAAGCCCGCTGGCCTCCATTTTTGAGACCTTGTGCAGAATGGGTGAAGTTCCAGAGATCAGTGGTCCCAATTTTCAAAAAGGGTAGTAGAAAGGACATGGGGAATTATAGACCTGTTAGCCTTACATCCATTGTAGGAAAAACAATGGAAAGGCTCGTAATAGAGAGAGATCTACTGATGCTAGATAGGGAAGGGAGGCTCACAGCCACACAACACGGCTTCCGCAAAAACAGGTCCTGCCAGACAAACCTTGTGGAATTCTATGACAAGGTTTTGAGATGGCTAGATGGAGGGGATGCAGTGGATGTGGTATACCTGGATTTCAGGAAGGCCTTTGACAAAGTGCCCCATGATATCTTGGTGGAGAAACTGAGGAGTTTTGGGATACACCAAAGCACTGTCCGGTGGATTAGGGCATGGTTGACTGACCGAAAGCAGAAGGTAACCATTAGCGGGGAATCATCGGGATGGTGGCCAGTGACAAGCGGGGTCCCCCAGGGCTCTGTCCTGGGGCCAATCCTGTTTAATCTTTTCATTAACGACATGGAAGAAGGGGTGAACAGTCTGCTGATCAAATTCGCAGACGACACTAAAACTGGAGCAGTGGCCACAACTGAGGAGCAGGTACTCCAGATCCAAAAGGATCTGGACAGACTATGGAAGTGGACAGGAGACAACAGGATGGCGTTCAATGTGGATAAGTGCAAGGTCTTGCACTTGGGGCATAGGAATAGCTGTCATAAGTAGAGGTTAGGTGATAAGTGGCTGGAGAGCAGCACTTGTGAAAGGGACCTCGGGGTACTGGTTGACTGCA
The DNA here is from genome assembly GCF_004798865.1 of Varanus komodoensis. Lineage (NCBI taxonomy): Eukaryota > Metazoa > Chordata > Lepidosauria > Squamata > Varanidae > Varanus > Varanus komodoensis. The sequence goes on along the minus strand of NW_025335440.1, from coordinate 18,892,204 downwards.
AACTGTTTGTAAGCCGCCCCGAGGTTGTTTGTAAGCCGCCCCGAGGCTTCAGTGAATGGGGCGGCATAAAAATGTTTTAATAAAAATAAACATGAGTCAGCAGTGTGATGCGGTGCTCAAGAGGGCGAACGCCACCCTTGGTTGCATAGCCAGAAGTGTGGCTTCTAGATCAAGAGAGGTATTACTACCACTCTATACGACTCTGGTGCACCCGCAACTGGAGTATTGTGTTCAGTTTTGGGCCCCTCATTACAGAAAGGATATAGGCAGGTTAGAGTCAGTGCAGCGTAGGGCCATAAGGTTGGTGGCCAGTTTGCAGGGGATGGGGTATGAGGCGAGATTGAGGGAACTGGGTCTCTTCAGCCTGGGGAAGAGGAGACTCAGAGGGGATATGTTGGCGACATATAGGTATGTGAGGGGACGTCACATGGAGATGGGTAGAGACCTGTTCTCCCCTGCAGAGGAAGGCAGGATGTGCTCCAACGGAGCAAAGCTCAGGGAACCAAGGATCCATTTAGATGCCAGGAAGCACTTCCTGACAGTCAGGACCCCGAGGGTGTGGAATGGGCTTCCATGAGAGGTCGTTGAGGCCCCATCGGTGCGGGTGTTCAAGGATAGGCTGGATGTCCACATGGTGGGCATGTCGTGAGCGGAGCCGGCTGGTGCTGGAGGTCAGACAG
>NW_025335440.1:18865571-18891424 GCF_004798865.1 Varanus komodoensis | reverse complement strand
CGAGGGTGTGGAATGGGCTTCCATGAGAGGTCGTTGAGGCCCCATCGGTGCGGGTGTTCAAGGATAGGCTGGATGTCCACATGGTGGGCATGTCGTGAGCGGAGCCGGCTGGTGCTGGAGGTCAGACTAGATGGCCCGGGAGCCTCCTTGTGACTCGCTTGGTTTCTATGTTTCTAAAAGTAATTAGAGGTCATTGAACCTCACTCACCTCAACACAGGTTGGGGTGAAGCTTCTTGTCTGGCCAGTTCCATGCCAAAACGTGGTTGGGCTGAACAACCAGGTAATCTGAAAGTGATGCAACACACCCAGGGCCTTGCATCACCACGTCCTGATAGATTTAGAAAGTGGTGATTTTGGTTTCCAGGCAGAAATCAAGTTATAGCTTCCTTTAATAAGCCAAATGTTCACAGCTCCAGCCACAATGGAAACATTTACATTGCTGATTTAGTGGACAGGACTAAGTGGCCACATTCCAAAAGAGAGTTAGACAGAACTTCACCTGAAATCCTTGGACTAGGTGCAGTTATTCACACTCGGAGTAGAACCACTGAAAGCAAAGGGGGAATATGGCAATTATGACAAATTTTAGTTATACTAAGTGTATCTCCTCTACGTCTGGATTCAGCCCAGTGGGTTTAAGTAAACCTAATCGCATACTGGATTGTGGCCGCTATATGTTTTGGTACACACAGAGAGGCTAAATGAAGAAATATGAAACGAGTGAGCCAAGAAAGATTTGGTATGAGTCCAGCTGTCTTGGACACCAAACTTGTAACTGAAGAGAGTGGCTTATTGTCAGGGTCAATTTAAACTTTGCTCAGCATATGTTCAAGCTCCAAAATCTCCTCCCTTGCGATACTCCTTCATACAGCCAATGTAATATTTAAAGGACTCTTACTTATTTCTCCCCAAATCCATCGACCTTTCGTACATCTATGCCAAAGCTCCTCAGGACAACTTGTTGCTAGCATGCAGAAGCCCTGGTTCGGTTCTGAGGCACCACATAACAACCCACCTTCATGTGGGTTTCAGGGGTGTACAAACTTTGGCTCAGTCTGAGGGCCATGTGAGGTTTTCCTGCCCCATGTGGGAGACCAGCTTTTTCCAAGTTGCAGACATCTTGCAGACTGCCAAAATATTTATTTTGCTTTCCAGAATTGCATCACATTTTGTTGTACAAAAATACAAAAGTGTTTGGAAATGTTGACATATACATCTTTTAAAGCGTGTGCACACACAATGTTTCATATATCCTTGACCTCTTTTCAGCCTCCACTGCCCTGGTTGGCACTTTCTTTTCATGTACTCTGGTAATTGATTTTATGCTGAGATTCAAAAAAGATGCAAAATGTTCAGTGCCAAAGAGGGTTGCATCCATTGTGACTGGTGGCTTGCCTGCCTGCCTGCCTGCCTGCCTGCCTGCCTGCCTGCCTGCCTGCCTGCCTTGTGTACTTTTCCAAAGGGATGAAAAATCCAGTTCCATCAATGGACAGGTAACAGAATGAAAGGGACCTGACAATTCCTGAAACACAAACAGAATAGATCAAACAAGGTCTGTGCACACCCCAACCCTGACCCCACCCCTCACTGCCAAATCTCCACAGCTGCCAATTTCCCTGCTGCCTGTATCCTTCCCCAGAAATCCTCATGCAGAGAGCTCTTTCTCCACTGCTACTAGTCAAGTCATGAGAAAGCCAGTGTAGTGTAGAGGTTAGACAGCCGGACTGGGACTCAGGAGATCTGGCTTCTAGGCATGACTGAACATGTGGGGATAGAAGTGGGACCACACTCAGTGCTTTCAGTCCTAAAGCAAAGGCACCTGCTGGCCACCATCTATATGCAGCAAACAAAAACGGCTTTATATACTATTGGGATCCTTTTAGCCAGTCCAAGTTCCTGATTGTGAAGAACCTTTTTCATTAATGCCAAAGGTGTGGGGAGGTGTGGCCAGCAGGCACGTTGGCATTTGTGGGCAGAATTGGTGGACATGACGCCATTCCCTTCCCCCACATTTGGTATGCCCCTTTTGTGTGAGAAGTGTCGGCTGGACATGATCATTCACATCTCTCATCCCTCTTGTTAGACCAGCGCATCTGGAAGGTCACAGAAGGGCTACTGAGGCTTTGAAGTCTGCGGGTGCAGGTCTGCTCCACTCTGAACACCCTCCAGATTGGCCTCTGCCACTGATGGATCAGAGCTGGCGATCCATCTTCACTTGAGGTGGGCCCTAAGAGGGCATCTGAAGGACCACCATATGTACCTGCCTGGCCTCTAAGATCAGGTTCAGTGGCCCTTCTGAAGGAGCCATCTTCCAGGCAGGTAAGGAGGATGGTAAACCGAAGAGGGGCCTTCCCCATAATTGTGCCCCACCTATGGAATAGCCACCTGAAAGCAGTTTGCCTGGCACCCTCACTACACTCTTTTGGATGCCAGGCAAAAACAAATTTTCTAGGCATTTTAATTGATTTTATCTGGATGACTTTAGCAATATTATTGTTTAATCTAAGCAGTTTTAAATTATTTTCCCTTACCTGTGTGCTGTTTGTATTGTTAACCATGTTGTTTTGTTGTCTTTTGTTTATTACGGTGTTTTCATTGATTGTTTTTTATTGCTACACAGTGTTTTTATTCTGCTGTAATCTGCTTCCAGGGCTTCCAGGCCAATATAATAAATAATATGTGTATGTGTATTATTTATTTTTATATATAATATAAAAAATAAATGTGCTGTCCAGCTACCTGCAGAGACGCACACAAACCATTTTCTATGGCCTCAGGACTAACCTTTGGATAGCTTTAAGAATGCACCTGCAACTACTTTCCAAATAAATTCCCCACTAACAATGTTTGAATCCTGATGACAGAGGGGGTGTATTTGCTTCACGGCTTCGTAACAGCAACGTGGGCCTCCACTGCATCCAGAAACTCTGGTGAAAGGGACCTCTTTGCTGGAACATGCCTTCATGTGAGCATTATAGCATGGCACTGAGGAGCATTCCTAGGCCTGCGATTGTTAGGGAAGAAGCAACAAGACAATGCTCATTCTAAACTGTGTTTTTGCTCATCAGAAGCGTGATGCTGAGACAACAAAAGAGAAGCCCTGTGAATGTGTATTTCGTACCTCTGCTCCCCCTCCCACCTGCTCCCTGCATGACTCAGGGGAGACTCGCCTTGCCTTAGGAAAGCATTTCCTTCATCAATTTGTCAACATTAAAGTGACAGCATAAATCCATTTCATTCACTGATTTTAGTTCCAAATCCAGTGAAGTCAATAGGAGTTTGGAACAGGACTTTAGAAGCTTCCCTGCCCCCTCCACTTTAGGGATTCAACAGCTGAACAGATGTTCCAGCAGAGAAGTTGGATCCCTGGCCAACTTGAAGTTGCCTGGCCAACTTACTAATGCTTTAACACCACCTGGGGATGATGGGCCTGAAGAACGGAGATTCGTGTCTAGGTGTGAGAAGGACTTGGCCACACCACATACAGTCTAAGATCTCACACCTTCCTAATCCTTTGGTATCCATCCTTGTAACTGGAAGCTAATCAGAGAAACACTTGCTTTGAGGCCCACAGTCGTGTTACACACTGGGGTTCTTGCTTTTATCCTCATCCCCTTGGGTCACGGCAACATCATGGAACTTGTCAGGCTGACTTGCATAATGCTGCAAAAGTATAATTAATAACCTGTCCCTGTAAGCGGTGTTTAATCAGATGAGCAAATTATCAAGCTCCTTAGGTTTTCCTACAGTACTAGCATGTTACTAAATATAGTTACAGGGTGGGAATGGTGCATTTTAAAATACACGCACGCACAACCCACCCGGCAAGCAATCCTCACTTTATTCCTTTCCCAGAGATGTGTTTCACTCCAGTGGCCTTCTGAAGACATAAAAGAGAAATGCCATAGATGCACATCCAAAAGCAGAATGAGCTTTTCAAGGATAGAGAAAATTCTTACAAAGCAATAAACAAATAAAACACAATAATAAACCCAAGCACAATGTCACCTTTCGTTTAAAAAAAAGAAATGTATGTTAGAGCTCATTCTGCCAAATATTGTTCCATGGATGAAAAAAATCTAAGCATTTCCATTTCAAAGCTATAATGGACACTTTATAAAAATTACTCCTATATTATTTTCAGATGTTTTTCTACCCCCCTCCCCTGAAAAAATTAACTATGTAGGTGGCCACTGAAGCAACCTGCAAGGTCATTCTTTGACAAAACATAAGTGAAAGTGGCAACTAGAACTTATGGGCTGGCGGGAAGCCTCAGAAGAAATTTATGAGAAAAAGCACTTACCGCCTGTATGGCGAATTTGAGCTTTTTCCATTAAAGCATGAGCTCCATAGACAAGACCCTCCGTGAAAGACAGTAGGAGGCAAAGTACCCGGAGGAGGGCTTTCTCTGCGGTGGCACCCCACCAAAGGAATGCACTCCCCAGAGAGGTCCACCTGGCACCGTTGTTATTTGTTTTTCGGCGCCAGGCTAAGACCTTAATATTTCAATAATATTTTAATAACTTTTCATATCAGCTTATAGGCTTTAATCTGCAGCCAGGGTGGATCTGGATTTTATGTGTATTATGTTTTATTTTATGTAAGCCATCCCGAGGCTATGCGATGGGACGGCATGCAAATACTCTAAATAAATAAATAAATAAATAAATAAATAAATAAGAGGGCCCTTAGTATACCAAAGGAAACGAAACTTCATAATCATCACCTTGACTCAGTGATTGTTTGGGTTCGTGTGTCATTTGTGCCTTCTATTTCTGCTGGCAACTACCTAGGACAGCCTTTCCCAACCTGGCACCCTCCCAATGTGCTGGACTACAACTCCTATCATCCCCAGATGACACCATGGGAGTCACATCTGTAAGATACCAGGTTGAGGAAGGCTGCCACAAGAACTTAGCTATAGTATGTTGCTTCAAGATAGGCATCAAAAGTAGGAAGCTTGTAGGCATGCAGGGCTACTCGGCCCACTGGGCAGTCATGTTTCACCTGCGCCTGTGCTACTTCTTACGAGTAGTGTACTCTGGGTCTAGCAGTTTATCCCCTGGGAGTCTTGGGTATTATGCTGAGACTTGTCAGGGTGTCAAGGAAGATGGATGGTAGAGAACCACCAATGGCAGTAGTTGAGTTGTTATCAGGCATGAATGAGTCTTGTACTGACAAGGAGAGGAGAGCTGCTTGGTACACCAGGCCTGGGAACTCCAAATGCATGAGAATACAATGCCAAGGGTTGAATTCAGGATCTGCTTTCGATGAGAGCAAAGGCCTTTCCGCAAGAAGCAGGGCTCTGTTCATGGAATGTCCCTCAGCCTGATCTGGGGGAGATCCAGCTCCCCTCTGCATTACAACCTCACCCCATGAGTTTCTGTATAGGATTTTCAGGGGCTGGAAGGGCTGATAATGGAAGGGGGTAGTGAGGAAGTCCACTTCCAGCAGTGCCATTGATCCAGCTTAAATTGGATCTGACCCAACTTCTCTCCTTGGCCCAGTCTGCTCTGAAGAAAACAAAGAGGGCCAGCAAATGCCTCCAACCAAGGAGAGAAGTCCTTTATAGCCCTTCTACTCTGAAGCAGAGTGGCAAATTCAGTACTTCTTGAATGTTGACTGACTGAGGAGAGGGGAAAAGTGCAACACTGGAGGGAGTAGAAAGGAGTTCTCCGGAAGAAAGTTTTGCTGACTGGCTGGAATCCTGAAAAGGAGCAATTTGCGCTGTAGCAATTTGTTGCCGGTTCCATCTTATCCTCAATGTGCTGAGTTATGATGGCTATGGAGTCAAATCACTGAGAAAAAGAGAGGTATCTGCAAGCTAGGAAGAAGACCAAGATTTTCAGCAGCAGAAAAAAAAAGTGTGGGTCAACCTAAGCAAAAGAAACACACACACACAAACACACACGCGCGCGCGCGCGCACACACACACACACACACACACACACACACACACACACACACACTGATTCCAACATGCTCACAACATGCTCACTGGCCATAAATTGCTGAGCACTGTGAGTGGGAAATTGGCAAAGAAGGGTATGGAGCATGACATTCTGGAAGATTACATAAAACACTGAAGTGCAGCACACCGGAGCGCAACACCTTGTTGGAGGACCAACTTGCAGTATTACATTATGTGTTACTTTTTCTGCTAAATTAACACAGAAATCATGACACTAAAATAACTGGGAATCAGGTTTTGCATAAATGTACATCTATCTTAAGACAATACCTACAAACTATGATGTTTCTGAAAGCACTCCTACCCAGAAATTTTTTAATGGAAATTTGCACTTATAATTAAGATTGTGAGATCTTAATTTTAAGTGTGAGGATCTACTGCTTTCTTGTAAGAATATTTTTGGTAATATCAATAAATACCCATCCTTTTGAATTTTCAGTAATCATGTATAAACTTTCACCTGTTCAGGAAACATACCCTCACTCTGAATTGACTTTACTGCCCTCATTGGCATCCACATGTAGACAGTTACAATTGAATATAAACTGAGTTGGTGATCCTTGTTTGGCAAGTATCACTCATACCTGGGAATATTGCCATCAATGTGAGCTGTCATCATGTAGCAGAATATGATTGGCTGCATAACTGGTCATACCATCCTATCCACATTTACAGCTATTTTTCACTGAACATTTCTCAAATGGCTTCTTCAGATTTTTGCATCAGCAAGATGTCATCTGAAAGTCAGTGGTGTGCCAGTGACAGTTACACAAAACCCGCTAATTAACCTAGCAGATTTTCCAAGACCACCTTACCCTGGACCATTCAGCCTTCCAGCTACCCTATAGCAGCTAAGCCAGTGGCAGTTCTGACTGCTCACACATGCCCCATGTCTACATTGGAGCAAACAAGGCAATAGCAATCAAGCAGGTGGAGGCAGAGAGATCAGAGACCAGGGAGATGACCACAAAACTGAAGAGCTCAGAAGATAAGGATAGCCCAAGACAATTTGAGGAGGTCAAGAAATCACTCAAAACATGTGCTTTCCACAATTTGCCACTCTCAGATATGCACATATGTGATCCATTCATCCTAAATTAACACAGTCAGGCATCTCGGAACCTGGGCTATGGACATCCTCATATTATATGTTGTACATATTATATGTTATACATACAATATGTACAACTGTGTGTTGGGTATTGTTCCAGGTAGCTTGACTTTTGAGAATGAAACTAAGAGCAAATAAAAGTCAGAAGTGTCTTGAAAACAAAACTTTTGAAAGCTTCTACATTTGCTTTTATTTTTCCAAAAGACAAAAGCAAAGGCTTGAATTATTCAAGAGTATCCTGTAATTCAGCAAGCATTGCTAATTCTTCTCCTTGTCTGGCCAAGGGCTATTTTTCCCTCCCCCAGCTCTTCACAACACAAGAAGCAAGAGAAACAATATGCCACTGACACCTCAGTAAACAAAAGACTTGCCAGCCAGACATCAGCAGAACATTGCTTTCCTAGCCATATACCCAAGATCATAACTTGGTCCAGAAAGATATCTTTGCCCTGTGCCGTGCACATGATGCTGCAGTACTTGCCAACAGCAAATGGCAATTGCACTCCGAGTTTGCATAATGCTGGGCAGCAGGCCATTTTCACTGTTTATCGTGGCAGAGTTCTCAAAGATGTATATTAAAATATTGGCACCATAAAAAGGCTCAGTTGAAGTTACTTTCTCATTTCCAGGGAGGCCTTACAGAAAGCAGGAAAACATGTTTTAATGGAAACACTCTGCTCATCATGCATTAATACCATTCCCTCCAATGAAATTTTGAATAGCTTTACAAATGTTTTGATAATATATAAGGAAGCGACTCCAGTGATTCTGAGGCTATCTTGGGAGATGAACTTCTGATTGATTCCAGAGCAAGCAGGGACAATCCTTCTGATGGTTCCTCATTAACATTGTCAACTGCAAACTATTTTCATTCTAGGTTCACCTTACAAAGCAGATCTGATCATGTCAAGCACAAACGCATTTCTTTAAGAGTGCATTTCTAGCAAAAATGTCTCCAACTTGGTCCCAGATGGGTTCAGGCTACTGAGATGTTTGAAAGGAAGAACAAGATGTGCACCTCACCCAATCTCACAATGATCCCTGATTGGGAAATTAAAAGCAGGAGATGTGTACTTACGAACTGTTCAAGCGCTGGCAGGTCCAGACTTCAAGAACCAGAATGATTTCAAGGACATGGAATGAAGTCATGTGAAAATATCTTGAACCAAGCAACCAAGGAAACTAATTCTCATCCTAGTTGTTTCCTTTGTCCCCTCTCTGGAGTGGTGGGACCAGAGGTGCAGAGAGAAACTTTGAAGGGCAGGCAGATGCTCACAATCAGAGGCTCAGTAGCTGGACCTCCAAGAAGTCTCCAAAAAGCAGCTGTGTTGATCCCTATCAACAAGCCAGTTCAGGCAGATCACTTCTACCTGGGGCAGGTCTTGGATAGTCTTAATTGCCCCTTTGAGACAAAGCCACCTTGAAATACTTTGCGCTATTAGGACTGCTCACATAATATGGGCTTGCTGGCAAAGTTCAGTTCACACACGCACACACAACAAACGCTGTGAGGGTTGCAGCTAATCACAGAGGAAGTGCCACAGAGGAGTGGCAATCGACACGACCCGCCCGTTAATTAAAAAGCCACCACACTCTGACCCTGTGAGCTTTGGCTCTGTTATGGCATTGAATATCATCCCCTGCAATAGGAAATGAGCTGGTGCACATGCATCACGTGGTAAGAACTTACCATGTACTTTGCTTAGCTCATTTGGTTCCTAACTGGACATTACCAGGGTGGCACGAAATCGTGTCCCATGAAAACAGCAAGCGTGCGGCACGCGGCAGAAGTACGCATTTGGGTGCTTAGGAAAGAAGCTGGGTCTACCATTATTACTTAACATTGACACGTGGTCAAGTATGTGCTGTACTGTATCGGACACTCTATCCCACACGGGTTCAGATGTTACCACTGTGGCGCAGGACTGTACCAGTACACAAAAGTGACACAACCTATGGCTGGGGAGCTTATCACTTCAATAAGCAAGACAAGGGCCTTCAGAGACAGACAGTATACAAGAGATTAAGGGCTGTGGGGGAGCCAAAAAGGAAGGCTGCCTTCCAGGAGTTTGATGATGTGACTCCAGAAAGGGAGCAGAACAGTTACCCGCATTAAATTGTTTAACATATGAAGATGAGAAACCTAAATCTGTCGCAGCTGTGAACATATTTCCTCTGCATCGTGTCTCAGAATCTTCTTCCTTGCTCCAATTACCATTAGCTTTTGTATGCAAACCTGTTAATCAGAACAAAAGGCAATTTTGTATGAAAAGTAGCTCACTCTCATTATTACATGCTCCCTGGGGACTGAGGATAGTTAGTATGAGAAATGTTGCCCATGACAGGAGCACAGGATGATGAAGCTAGGAGAAAATGGATACATTCTCCCTTAGCAAAACAGTTACTGACCTAAGGGAGCAGCTGGTTTTCACATAAGAATCCCTCAAATCTTTAGAAGGACTTTCAGAGGGTGTTGTGAGAGTTAGCTCTGCACAGAACCTTTAATCAGGGCTTTCTGATTTTTTGTGCCCCCCTTTTTTGCAGTGCACTGCATAAGTGATTTGATTCTGCAAAGGACTGGAGTTCAAGCGACACATATTAGAAGTGCAAATTCTACCACTGTCATTTTACCTGTTCTTCTTCTTCTTCTTAACTGCAGCCTGATTGGTGCCAGGTCATTAGATGTGCTGAGGACAAAATGGTCGGGCTCACTTCTCTGCTCCATTTGCATGTAAAATAGAAGCTCTCTGCTACATCAGCTTTAGTTTATGGATCAAAATCCACCTTGCCATCTTTCCTCCTCTCCATCCCTCCTTTGCACCTGGTGTCGAGTCAGAACACATAAGCTGACATGATTGCCATGGCAACTGGCTGTGATGTCATGCAAATAAAGGATTAGCAGCGATTTTCACTGCAGGATTGTTCAAAAGGAGATGCTGTGTGAACAAGAAATGCAAAAAGAAGAAAAATAGCTTGAATATTGTTAATGGGGGGAAACAGAACATTACCAGCATTGTACAATCTGATTTACAGATGTTCGCTCCCCACCACAAAGCCATTTTGATCCCCTTTGTGTTAATTGTTTCCATTCGGAGAAAAGTCATGAACCCTGAAAAAATGCCTGAACAAACATCAGGGTGTGTGTCTTTATCTGGTTAAGATGGTGATTGGATTTTCCTTTTCCACTTAGACAGTAACATCAAAGACACTGACCGCCTGTGGTGCCATTGGATGGGCAACTTCCCTGCCGTTGTTCCCACCTTGTGGAGGTTTCCATCCTCTCTAATTAGGGATCCAAAGACGTGCTCTTTTTGTACTCTGCTCCTTAAAAAAGGTTGCCCTGTGCCTTCATGTACAGAACATTGGTCCTGAGTCCCTAACATTTTGGGGTCAGTGGCCACATCTGGGTGCTCTGGGCAGTCACAAAGTGCTCATTTCCTGGAAGGCAAACTGGTGAGACTAACACAAACGGAACTTGACAAGATCCTCCCTATAGAAGCAGAGGTGGTTCTGAGCTCACTTTTTGTAACTCAAAGGAAAGATAATGCTTCGGAGGGGGTGCTTCGTGGCACAGACGTGCCCCATTTTTAAAATTAATAAAATAATATTGTGGCACAATCCAATGGCCACTAGAGAAAGCCCAGATAGCCATCAGGAAATTCAGAGTCCTCACTCTGACCTTGGAGACACACTCTGAGGTCGGAGCTGGGACTGCTAATTCAGCGCATCTTTCTGCTATCCTCATGGCTGCTGTGAAAGGGACCCTGCTGGATGCAGCTCTGGAGGCAGAAGACTGATCCTACGTGGGGCTGGCATGCAAGAGGGGCATTCTGGGAGGCAGAGGAGAGGAGTGAGGCTTCACCACACAAGGAGGCATCCTTTCTTTCCCATGGGCAGGGATATAATTCTTAAGGTGGCTGAGAAATGATGGAGGCGATCTCCACCTCTGTGCTTCTGCCTTTGATAAGATACCGGCAAACCTGCAAGTTCCAAGGGTTATCAGCTGCGCATGATTGCACAGATAGATAATGGCATCGATTCCAAGTTGCATGTTGGGCTGATGGTAGACAGATAGCTGATGTGGTTTTCAGAATTACATTGATGTTGATGCTCTTTCTGCACAGATAACACTATCCACAGTACTCTTTCACAGAAGTACCAGGTCACCCAATTGCTGCCTCCACACGACCCCACTTTGGTCATGAACTACTACCAAAGATCATGACAAAGAGGCTCCCAGCTACATGAACCTGTCCAGGGTAACAGCACCAATATGCTCTGTCTTGATGACTTCCACTGAAGTTGATTTTAGAAAGTGTATTTTTTCTTACAGATCTGATCAGAATTACCTCAAAGCATGTAACCACTTTTTGTATTTTGGAAACACTTCTGGCACTTTAATAGGCCCAACAAATCATTTTTTGTAAGCTAATGTTTGCAACTGCTTAAAGGAAGGGGAGCTCAAACCACCAGGATCACGATAAAACAACATCTGTGAAATATTTAAAAATATCAGCTAATAATGGCTACATAAAAAAAAAACCTTCAAAGGAGGTTGAAACCAAGACAAAAAGTCTTTTTATTCTAAATTTCTGTATTTACAAAGTGCCATTTTACACAGTGTTGTAAGCCTCTGCGTAAAAGAGCCATAGTCATCCAAGGTTGTTGTGCTTACATTAGTAACAAATTTTAACACTTGAGTATATTAACAAAGAAATTTAACAGGCATAAAAGACACAGATAGCATGTGCTGAATTTTCACATATATTCTAGAAACAGGTTGAGGCAAAAGTAAAATGGGCTGAGTTTCTTTTCTATTTTTTAAAAAAAGGCAAATTATCAATCATACACAATACATGGTGCTTCTTTCCTTTTGTTCATTTATGCATGATATGCTGAGTTTTAAATCTCAAGCCGTTTCACATCAGGATTTGCAGGCACTTTAGCAATCCAGTTATACATTTTTTCACAATACATGAAAGTTCAGACCCTCAAACATAAAACCAGCTGTTGCAAAGGAAAAATTAATATACTCAATCTGCACATTAAAAATAACTCTGCCAAAACAATCTTTTCGTTTCAGTTATTTTTGGATAGCAACATGTTTTCATGATGATGTGTACCAATTTCCCCCCATTTATCTTTTAGTTATAAGTGTTTGTGGCTGATTTTCATTGTGATGCTGAGACACAAAAATACAGTAACGTGGAAGCGAGGCGCAAATTGTCCACAAGCCTTTACAAATTGTCAAAAAAGACAGGTTTAAAAAAGCTATTTTAATTCAAAAATAGAAATTCATTTTTTCTGTCCTGCATTTTCCCACCCACAAAATAAACACAAATTAAATTACCAAGTCATATGCAGTAACTGAGCATTGATTCATGAATAATTCATTTTTGGGGTTCCATTTTTATGTAATGGGAAACATTTTATAACCCCACCCCACACAAACATACTACACCACACCAGGCAGGTCTTTTCTTCCCATCCATTCCACATATTTGATGAAAGCACAAAATTTTCTCCAATGATATTCACCAATGTTAACTTATAAATACAATGTTCTCACCGATAATATAATGTATATATGGTTAAGGTATAAGACAAATGCAACAAGGTCCCCAGGATAAACGAAACTGAACAATACAAAAAGTTTTGCGTAGGAATAAGGATAAAGCTTTCCAATAGTACTCGAGAGTGAACATGGACCACTGAACAAAAACAGTATTTCGGCATACGGACATTTAAATATTGATCGCTGTAAGACACCTTGGACCAGAGACCTCACGTGGACCTCTGCTTATGACGGACATGCACCCCTTTCCCTCAACCTGAAACGATAAAAGGAATGGCGATGCATTCTCTACTCAGATGATGTATGTTGGAACCATAATTCTCTGCGGGGTTGAACACCTGATAGCAAGAAGTAGCCAAGCAGCCATTGGATAGCACAGGACCAGGCCGGGACACATAACTAAAACACGTCACTTGCCTAGAGTATGATTGTCAAATGATGGATCCTTTTGTGGCTGTAACACTTGAGACGAGACACAACGGCAGAAGCGTAAGGCCCTCCAATTCTTTGCCCATATTGCTAAAGGCACTGAAACAGGCAGAAATTCCTTAGTACCTCCAACGTAAAACGAAGGATGCTTTTCTTCCCCAGATACAAGTCTCTTCATATGAAAATGTTCCATTATTGCATGGGCTGTTGACTTGTGACTCACGAGTAAAATGGTCTTCCCTTTTCTGGCGTCTGTAATCTGTTTAACCTGGCAACCTGAGATGGTGAAGGTGGAACATCTTGCCTGAAGGGGCCTTTTGGAATCGCATAATTAGGGTCCTGAACTTTCTTATAGGAGTCATAATTGCTGGACCCTTCAGAAGATGTCTTTTTTTTCAGTTGCTGCTCTTTGCGTCTCTGCTCCTGACGCAACAGCTCTTGTGTTTCAAGCATGACCCGGGCGTTGAAGCCGTGGCCTCCCATGTAGCCGTTCCTGGAACCCTGATAACTGGAGTACCGGGGGTTGTCTTTTGCACTCTGGAAACCTTCACCTGGAGGGTAGTTCTGCTCCCAGGAATCTTGAGACACGGAGCTTGCATTTTTCCGGCTTTGCCTGAAAAGAGTCACATGTCCATGTAAATAATACGTTACCATTATTTTATTTTTCAACACATGTTTATTCTACCATCCTGCCTCGGTGAGGTGCTCCAGGCAGCTCACTACTGATCGCATGTTTTATCGCTAGGTCTCTTTTTAGTATTTGATGTTTGATGTCTTAACATGGTGTTTGGGACTGTTCACAGTTTTTAGGTTGTGTTTAATGGGATTTTATTGTATTTTATTCTTGGACTTGAGAGCTTCAGCAATGCATGCACTGAATGAGTAAACAAACAAGCACACAATAAACAGGCAAAACCCATAAATCAGTATTGCATGCTAGAACCAGCACCACAAGAGAGTTCCTGCCTTTGTGTTCCTAGAAGGTTTCTGCAGGTCACTGAGGAAAACAGGATGCGAGACTAGCTTCTTCCATCATCGGATCCAACAGGGTTGCGTTGCACTCTCTAAAAAAGTATCCAGCAGTGAGGGGGACAAGTGAGCTGCTCTTTGGAGAGAGCTCCACAATGCAGGCACCACGTGTAACCACGTTCTGCACGTCCAAAGGCCACCAGGACTCTCTGGTCCCCTCCCCTCCCACTGGAAGGTCCCCTTTCTGCCTCCTCTGAGGTTATTTTTCCAACCAGGGAGGGTAATCAGTGTGGCTGCAATCTAACAGAAGTTAGATGCGTTTCTTTTGCACTGACCAGCTGCTTTGGTTAGAACTGAAAAAGGAGGGCATAAATTAAATAATGTGAGTGAAATATAAACTGACTTCATTGTATTAGGTGGCTTGTGCTTTACCTTGTGCTGCAGCTTTTGCTCCACACACACACACACACACACACAGTCTTTTTATTGCAGTTGTATATGCAATGTAGATCAACATGCTTGCCACTTTCCTTTTCATTTCCATTTTATATATCACTTTGTTCAGCTGTAATTTTCCCATATTGTATATATACAATATATATCGGGTTCTACCAGAAGTACTCTGGATTCTACCCGATACTGGCCTTTCTTAGAGAAGAACCACTGAAATGAATGGGACTTAAGTTAGACTATCATTGGATGCAAACCTCCAGAATTTCAGGGCCAAGCTTCTTGCTTAGCCATCAGTGCTGATTTCCCAGATGTTGATACAAATCTAGACACCTTGATAAGAGCATTCTAAACTATAACTCTCTTCAGCTCTAATAATTGGTCATATGGTCCCCCTCTGGGCTGGGGCACTGAAGCTCAAAAACCTGGAGGGCACCAGATAGCCCCCTGGTCTACAGCTATGAACAGAAAAAGGTAGCAGAAGAAATTGATAGCTTTTGAACAGGGGTGGAAAACCCTCCAGGTTTAGTTAGACTGCAACCCCCATCAGCCCTTGTCAGCAGTACTGCCAATGGTTATGGGTGTTGGGGTTGCAGTCCAGCAGCAGACGAAAGGACACAGACTTGCCATCCCTGTCTAAGAAGAACTGCAGCACAATTCAGACACCATCTCCATCATTTTGAATTCCCGGGCTTTATGTTTCTTCTGCCCAAAGTGTTGGCCTTGCCCTTTTTGCTTAGAGTAACCTGCTGTTCCTCAATTTAGAGGAGATCCTCCAATGCAAAAATGAACCATTTGAATGTGATACAGCTAGCACCGTAGCAGCAATTCACATCTTCAATTTTGAGGATGCAATAGAGCAGGGCATGGGGCATCAGTATGCAGAGACTTAACAGTCCCGATCGCCAAAGGCCTGTCTTTTATCTGAGGAAGACCTTTGCATGTTCATCCTGCTGTAGATTAAAAAAAAAACCTGTTCGGATGATATGTAATACCTGAACCATCAACTCAAGGAAATTTAGGCAAATTGCAGGATGGTGGAGCTGCACCATTAACGGTGTATGCGTTGAGGAGGAAGGAATTCATGCTATGCTTTCCGTGTGCAGCAGGTGGCAAGACACACAGAAAGAGGAGGTGGGATGCAAGAGGAGACCGTCGGACACAAGGAGCGAGCTGGACTTGTGCACACTCCTTGGGCTCGTAGCGCACAAAGTTCATGGTCCTCAGTCGATGGCCACTTGCTTGCCAGTTGACTTTTAGGCAGACAAGGCTACACCAGAAGAAACAATTTCCACCCACAGCAAGGAAGCTGTTCTGGCATTCCAGGGAAGTGGAAGATGAAGCAAGTGCATTTCCTATCTCCACTACATCAGTAGGAGATACTTCCCTACACAGAAGCAGCTAACAGTCGCTGCTCCACATTATGCCTTGTCCACAGCAGGACTCCCCTTTACTCTGCCTCTCCTAAGCCAGTGACAGAGCACCACTTATCAAATGTGATTCCCTTGCAAAGAGGGGACATAGAAACAGAGTGAGTCAGAAGGGGCCTCGCGCGCCATCTAGTCTGAACCCCAGCTCCAGCCGGCTCCACTCATGACATGCAATAGATTCATAGTGGGACTGGAGGGAAGACCAGGTTCGAGCAACTTGTGCCTATCCAGATGTTTTGGTCTACAACTGCTATCATCTTTTACCCTTGGCTAGGCCGGCTAGGATGATATAGGTTGTGAGCCAAAATATTTGGAGGGCCATACGTGGTCCACTCTTAGCGTAGGCACCATAAGAATACTTATGGCATCCATGCAAATGGAGTGAATGTACAAAGTGAAATTTTGAGGCTATGGACCCAAGAATTCAAAGAGATAGGTAGGACACCAAGAGATATTAATTTAAACTATTTATTGGGACTGATCAGGGCCACCAATGGTTCTGAAATACCTTGCATTTTCTATTTTAAATAACTTTTTTATTAAAAGTTAATTTCTGAACAGAGGCAAATATAGAGGCAAATTAAAAATATGCCAGGCTTAAGTCTAGTTATTGATGGAGGGTGGTACATTTAACACATTCTTTAGTTTTTGATTGCTTGTTTACCTTACATTCAAACATATGGATAGGATTCACTAGCTGCCTGGGGGTTTTCACTGTGACTCTTCATAATTGCACATTATATAATTACCCTGTAAGCCAATGAGGCTGCTCATAACTTTTTGAACTTAAAGGGTTATGGGTATCCTAAGCACTGTGGGAAAACCATGGAGGCAAAGGCTGCCTTTACGCTCCTGCCGCCACTTACATATAAAACTCTTAGATGGCCTCAGACCCTGAGGAGCAGCCTTGGAGCTTCAGATGGCACAGATGGGGAGATGGAGCGACCGCATGCCTAGTTTGGAGTCCTGGCCCTATCCTTGGGAACGCCTTGGAGGCTGAACTGGGACGCCAGATGATCCTATAGCTTATTTAGGCTCTGTATAATGACCATAGGATTGGACACTTAGTCTCCTTTCCAGAATGTGAGGAAAGACTTTGATAGATTGCTGTCTAGGTCCTGAGCGCTTGTGTGTGTGTATAATATAGTATATAATATACACTATAGTTTGTGTGTGTAGCGAGAATGGGGGAGGGAGAGAGAGGTTGCTGTCTATATTCTGAATCTCTCTCTCTCTCTCTCTCTCTCTGTGTGTATTATATAGCATATAAAGGTTAGATAGTTTAACTTTGCTTCTAGCCATGGTTCTTTGCCACAGCTCCATTTACCAGGACTTCACTATTAAAAGCACTGCAGTTTTCCAAGTTTATTTTCTAATACTGGATTGCTTTTATGAGTTTGGAAGATCAAAAGGCAAAAGCATAAAAATCTTGTGTACCCAGATGAGATAAAAATGAAGTGTTAACTTAGAAGCCTTTTATATTTCAAAGAGAAAAACTTTGCCATGAAATGAAAAATTCTCGGGAACCTGAACTGCATTGTGCTTGAGGCTGTGAAGGTTGATACAGGTTAGTCGAGATGGTGTCATGGCACGCAAGTGTTCTTCATGCACAGTCCAACTTCTGAGATAACAAACCTCTCAGTATGCCCGCAGTTGAGCTTCCGAGTCAGAAGTGGAAACTGTCAGTTTAGTTGGATTAAAATTCTGCACAAGCCAGATAGTCAGGGACAGGGAGACAGAGGAAAAAGGGGGAAACAGGAGCCTTAGGGTACAATTCTATGCATGGCTGGAGTGAAAAAAGCCATATAATTGCCAGCATATCTGGCTGAAGGATGCTGAGAACTGTATGACTGTTTTCTGTCTAGATAAGGATAGGATTGAGCCCGTAGGGAAGGACGGAGTGACAGAGAACTACATCTGCCAGGCCTCCTTCCACCTGGAATAATGCTGTTGCAGCTTTCTTCTAGGTATCCCAACATCGGAAGTGTGGAATGCCATGTGCAGGACGGGGACGTGACACTGCTGCTCTGCCCCATGCTGCCAAGGACAATTTCAGGCAATTGACAGTGCTTTCTTTTGGTGGAAAGCAATTCTGATGTTCTGATGGTTTCACAACTAAATCAAAGGACAGGCTCGTTTGTGACCTTGGTCCTTCACTTCTTCCATCTGTACAGGCTGAAGGACATGGTGGCTACACACCTATGAGCAGCACAATGAGATCTCTGAGTGACTACATTTTCCATCCAGTGGGTATTCATTCAGACTTTTGTTTAGGTTTACAAAAGCCTCCTAAAATAACTCTGCTTCCGAATCCCTTTTGAGAAACAATTTACAGCAAAGTGGATGAGGGTTCAGAGCTGCCAAAGTTTCAGAAATGCACTCCAGAAACTTTCCAATAGTAGGCTCTGAACTGAGAGGTAGATGTGATTCTAAACAGATTCATACTCAAAACCACAATGATTAATCGACTAGGCCTCATCTTGGTCTATCTGCTAGCAATGAGACAAGTTCAAAGTTGGTTGGACTGTCTGAAGCACTTTGATGAGTAGATATAAAAGTAATGTATGAATTTGAAAACAAGATTTGTTTAGAGTGTAGATTAACCATGAAAGAAAGAAACAAAGGCTGAAGTACTTTTTAATTTGCTTGTGCACAGATGTTTTGTAGCAGAGACCTTGAACAATCTGTTTCCCCTGAACTGAGCATATATTTGTACCTCTGTGGAAGGTTATTCCACAGTTCCCTGTAATTTATGGATGAAACAATAATATGCTGCATGTTTTTCCGAAAGAAAACAAAAGCTATTTACCAGAAACATAATGAGATAATTTTTTAAGTGAGAAGACAAGAAGACCCCTCCTAGAGCAGACCAAAGAATCCATCTAGTCCAGCATGCTCATTTCTGGCTAAAGGACTATGGGAAGTTCACACGCATAGCATGCAGGGAATTCATGGATGAGGCCTACAAACTGTTACTTTTCCAAATGTTGTTGGACTCCAGCAAGTCCCATTAGCCTCAACAAGTGTGGTGAATGGTGATGAGAGTTGCAGTCCAGTGACTCCTAAAGACAGGAACTGCAGTCAGAGTGGGTATGGTTGCACACCCCAGCTGAGTCTCACTGACAAGAGCCCTCTAGAGCTCACCTTTGGAACCCACCTGCCCTTCTGGTTGTGGTGAGAAGAGAGAGCAGTAGATGCCATTGTCAATGGCTGTTCAATGTTCATTGTCACTGTTCAATGGCTTTCTACCCATCAAGTGAGCAACTGGTAGCCATGGTGAGAGAGGATGAAGAGCAGTAAGAGCTAGTGATGGCAAGGGCAAGAAAGTAGACTCTTTATGGGAGGGAGCCCATGGAAGGTACCATGCCTCAGGCCCATCAAAAACCTGGAGCCAGCAATGTTTGGAGTGCCACAGGCTCCACACCCTGCAATAGGCTCCCAATTACGTTAGCAACACATATTTAGCTTAAAATCCCCACTCACAAGGTTTCCTTTCTTCTTCTCAAGCCCAAGGTTCCCCCCATCACCCCAGTCCTCAATTAGCTCAGCAAATCTTTCGAAATATCAATGCATTAGAAAAGGGCAGGAAACAACCGATCAAATTTTTTCTCTGTACACCATCTTTTCACTTTCTTAAGGCTATTCCCATTGAACCACACCCAATTTTTTTCCAACATCCTTGCACACAACCAAGGAGCTATTCTCCTATCCCAATACTCCATTGGGTTCCCAATGTCATTATTTTTAAATTTCATATCATACTTCCTTCAAACAGGATTCAAACCACCTATGCCTCAAGCCAGCCCAAATTATTTACCAAATGCCTGAAGACCGTAGATATAGCCCCATAAGCAAACTTCTTTCCTTAAAATTAATCTCCCTTCTGGACTCTATGCTGCCTGTGAACATTTTGCATATAAATCTCAATTTTAAAGTACATTTATAGACAGAAGTTAAATATTGGAACCAATTAAATGTGTCAGAATCTTGGACATGACCCAATATGATACCACTTTTCATGATAATCTCTTTATTCACTCAATTAATTCTTCTATGACATACATCTAGATCATCATGAGAATCATCCAAAATTCACTTTGTTCACAAGCTTTCTAAGAAAGATGGCTTCTGTTAATTGCTATGTCCTTTTACCAAATTTGTATTTATCCATTGTGTGAAATTATAATATATAAGGGCCCACAAAGCTCTTTAATTTCACAGTCCAGCTCCACGAGTGGCAAAATAGCCATGGTTTGTGCTCTAGTATGTTCTGAGCTAATTTTGAGAGATTAATCAAGGAGTACCACACACATAACTATTTTCAGGTTAGACCCTCATGATATATCTGGCATCCACCCTATTCACTTTGGGATGGATCCAGATATAGGTGTGTGCAAGTGAGTTGGTGGAAGTTGATTTCCCTGCCTTTCCTTAAGCATATCTGGCTGTACTGAGAGGCACAGGTGCTACTGAATGGGACAGACTGTGGTGTGAATAGAAGGGGAGGGGTGGATCTCTGAAAATTGGGCAGAAGTACCTTCCAGGAGCAGAGCTTTCCTCATGCAACATGTCCATGACTAATTTTCAGGGACCCTTTATTTTTTCTCAGCTCTCCATGCCACAGTCTACTTGATTCTGTAAAGCACCCCATACAACTAAGTAAATTTTCAGGGGCTTTCACAGTTACTGAGGGGAAGAGGGTGTATGGAAGTTCACTTCTGTCGAACTAACTGCATATATCTACACAGGAACTTAGGAAATTGCTATCAGAACACCAGGCCATCACAGGCCAGTATTGTCCACAATAGCTGTAGGATTTTAGGCAGGACTGTCCAGCTCTATCTGGAGATACCAGGGATTCAACCTGGGATCCTCTGTATGTAGAACATGTGCCTTTCCACTGAGCCATGACCTATGATTTGGAAAATCTGGATCCAACCCATTATGTACAACCTTGACCTCTTACAGATGTCCACAAGAGATAAAAGAAGTATATATGAGAGGATACATAAAAGCTTCAGACTCCACTCCGTGGTGGAGTGTAACTTTGGGAAAGTGTAACTTAGGGATGGTGTAACTTAATGACCTGCAATAGCAGGGGGTTAGACCTGATGGCCTTCTGGCATCTTCCAGTTCTACTGTTCTGTGATTCTATGTTTCCAGATGATTTCCTGGCTGCGTGATCTCCTTCCTTCCCCATCCTTTCATTTACCCCCTATGCATGTCTGTGAAAGACTCAAAGAAGGCACAGCACTACAGTTACTGATTTCCCTCTAACAAAATGGTTTCAGGAACACACCTGCCCCATAGCATCAGATGTCTTACCTGGGTAATGAACTGTACTGCCGCTGAGCTTGCTGGAAATTCTCTCTTTCTTCTTGCCGCTGCTTTTGCATCTGTACTTCAACCGATACCGAATGCCTACCACTTTGCGAGTAAGTCTTTGAATTTGGCTAGGACCATAAAAATAAAAAATACAGGTCTTTTTGGTTGACTTTGAAACAATGAATAATGCTATTTTTCTGTACACAAACAATAACCTCCCTGCACAAAAGGCTGAAATAGACCTGAACAGCAAACAATGGCTGGTTGAATGTTTTCGGTTTAGGATACATCTGAACTTGGTTTTTTGAGCACAGTAATAACTGGGTTAAATTCTGTCTGCCATGTTGAACCTTGTTCTTTCCAAGGTCTCCTTGTAGTCTTATTTTTAACAATGGTATATTCATCTACTGCAACTCACCTGCGTCAGATGACACCCATATCTTTAGACTTGGAAGAAAGGGAAGAAGGAAAAGAATGCTGGTAAGTTTGGGGAAGAGGAACTGAGGTGGGGAAAATGACAAAACGAAAGGAAATAAGAATAGTTGAATTACAAATGCATGTGGCCTTGCATCCCATGTAGGAAGAATGGCAGAATGTAAGTGTAGTTTTGTTGTCCATGCTACATTGCATTCATATCCCACCTTTCTTCCCTTTCCAAAGAAACCAAAGCAGCCTACAAGGCATTTCTTCTCTCCATTTTATCCTCAAAATAACCCTATGACATAGGTTAGGCTGAGAGTCTTTGACTGGTCCAATGTCACCCATGAGTTTTATAACCAAGTTGGGACTAGAACCCAGCTCTCCTGAGTCCTAGTTCAGCTCTCTTTACTACACCACCCTGGCTTTCAACAAAACAATAAAAAAGAGGCATGCAAGAGGAGTTTGATAAAAGGGATTTGTAGAATTAACCAATCTGAAGAAACTTCAGAACTCAATAGGAATTTGAATACATATGCCTCCTTTCCAAATATGATACTCTATTACTTGCAAGAACTTGCTGATTAAGTGTGATCCATCATTAATCTAGACCGAAAGGTCTAAATCTTTGTCTCTACTCAAGCTGAGAGAATTGAGAGAATTAAGACATACATTAGGTCTTGCTCTGAAGCCTTTCTCCTGATGCCCCCATCTTTCAGGGTTTGGGCACAGGATGACGAGAGATGAGGCCTTTCTATGGTCATACCCCCTGCCCACAGAGGCTCAACTGTTGCCAATACTTCTATTTTTCAGATGCCAGGCTAAACCTGTCCTGTTTATCCACACTTTTAACAATAATTAGGAGCTAGTAACAGGATGGGTTGTATTCATTATTTTTGTTTGTTTTGCTTTTAATGCCAGAAAGTAAATAAATAGATAAGTCTCAGGCAAGGAGGAAATACTACAGAGGGCATTGGGTTGCAAAATATATTTCATAGCTGACAAAAGGAAATCTACAGACCACTCCATGCCCCAGCTCAAACCTTGTGTTTTTGTAAATGACTGACAATACATGTTAGGGATTTTTCCACATCTGTACACAATGTTTAATCCTGGGAACAGTCTACATCATGAATGGGAAATAGAAAAATAACCCCCCACAAAGTGAAAAACTATATTCCAGGGTACTGGAACTCAGAGTCCCAAACCAGTTAACACCTGTACAAACAGGGCAACAGAAGGCAAAGTATAATTATCCTAATTCTTTAAAGCTATCAAACAAAGCTGACTCAGTTTTAACTGTGCAAATTGCAAAGAACTCTAACCTTGTTTGGGAGGGGATGCTGATCTTTTAAATCAAATGGTGGTCAAGGCCATCATAATGCACAAGGCTGTAGCACACAAATAAATAGTTGTTTATGTTTTCTGCAATGAAACGTTGGTGAAATTATTGCAACTGTGTAGAGCACTTCTTAAGGAACACAGGGGGAAAAAGTCAACAGGAATGTTGACATGGAGAACATTCAGACAGAAGATCGTTAAAGGGATTCTACACTAATAACTTAGTAAAAGTAATATACTTTTCAGAATTTTGGAGAAGTGATATCAACAATTATTTTGTATACTGTACATTGCCTTAATAGAAAAATATCAGATATGCAGAGATGCTATGGAAAATCTCATTCATATGATATAAATACGTAACAGAATTGCAAGAAGATTCAGGACTTTCAGAAGGATGGAGCTGAAACAATTAGAAATATATTCTCTTATTTATTTCCTAAAGAAGAAACATTGCTCAGTTTGTACTATAGTAAGATTAGAAATAACCACTGGCTGGGAAAAGGCAGAAGGTTCATTGGGAGAACCTGCATTTCATCTTCTGAAATGGACTCTAGTAGACAAAAAGCTTACAGCAGCACAATACATTTCTTAGACTAGCACCATTATCTCTCTGGAACTTACATACGTGTATGCTACACTCTCAATGATGCTTCATTAGTAACAGCAAGGTATTAAGAACAAAACGAACTATTAGGAAAATGGGAATCTGTTCCTAAGTTATTGCGATAGATACGGTAACCCAGAGGGGGAGGGGGGAACAAATCATAATATATAAAACCCTAAATGGCTTGGGGCCAGGATATCTGAGGGAACATCTACCCCCTTATGTCCCAACCCAATCACTGAGATCTTCATGGAGACCCTTCTCCAGATCCCTCCCTCAATGAAGTAAGGGCGGGAATGGCTAGGAGAAGGGCCTTTTCTGTGATAGCACCTCACTTGTGGAATTCACGTCCATCAGAGGTTCACCAGGCATCTTCCCTTTTCTATTTCAGATGCAAATTGAAAACATTCCTTTTCTATAAGTACTTTGGAGAGTAGTTTTAATGGTTCTTGTATTGGTTTTATTGCTGCTACTTCCATGTTATGAATTTTAATTGCCAGACAATTATACTTTATTTACATTTTTTCTATTTTAGTCAAAAGGATGTTTTAAAAGGTTTTATTAATTGAATGTTTAACTTTTATCTCTCCCTTTTATTGATTTGCTTTCTATTTGTTTTATTATGTATCATTCAAATGCATTAATTGTTTTATCTGTTGCCATATAATGTATTATCCAGAGAGCTTTATGGCTATGAAATTTGGCATACAATTCTCATAGATGATGATGATGACGACGACGACGACGAGGAGGAGCTAAAAGGCCTTCGGCCTGATAGAGCAATGCCCTGCATTATGTCCTTCTGTCCTGGTGTACACAGAGAGTTCCTATGTTCCTACATAAGGGGCGACTTCCTCATTCATTTCTCTGTGGAACTACAGCACAAACAGAGCTGTCCCAATCATGGGTCCAAACAGAGAAGTTTAAGGGCTTTCTGGGTGGTTAACAAAAGTTTAAAGATTAAAGTTTAAAGGCCCTTCTCCTGGTAGCCACCCTCTTTGGAGAAGAAGTCCAGAAGATGATCTTAGGGCCTGGGTAGGTACATAAGGGACAACAAGGCGTTCCTTCAGATAACCTGGCTCCAAGCCGTTTAGGGCTTTCAATGTTAATACTAGCCCAGACTTCAGCTGGGAGTCAGTGTAGCTGAAAGAGGGCTGGCATAATATGTTCTCATCAGTCTCACCAGCAGTAAGCGCGCGACCACACACACCAATCCCAAGCCGAGGCCCTCACTATCTTACTATCAGATAGCAGACACAAAAGCAGCCTGCAGGCACCATGTTAATGATGTTTGCTGCTAATCACTTCGTAAAATCCATTGGAAAAAAAGGTGCTGGAACGATGTTCCGGTGCCGTTCTATGACAAAAAAAAGCCCTGGTTCTCATCAGCCAGTCCCATTTAAAGCCTTGCTGCCCTGTTTTAAATCAGCGGAAGTCTCCAGTCCCTTTCCAAGGCAGACCCACATATAGGACATCTAGACAAGTAATCTAGACAAGAAGTTATCAGAGTGTGGATTACATGGAGCATCGCGTTCCGTCTGGCTCAGGAGTTTCATGCATGTGCTGCAAACCTATGAGTGCAATCCCATCTATTTTAGATAGGAAAAAGTCCTTTGACTTGCAGGGAGTAGTAGGACCTTTTTTTTTTTTTTTGCTGTGTTAACATGTATAGGATTCCTGAAAAGCTCTGATCTGGGCTGTTAGCATTCATGAAAAGAAAAAACAGATCACCATTCTAACAAAATCAAGACTCTAGAATACAGTGCTCTGAGCCATGTCACTGCCAGCAACATTTCTGCCCGGCTCTCTTCGAGAAATGTCAGTTGAAAGATTTTAACAAGAGTGTCTGCATCCATTAAAGTTGTTGGAGCAACTGCCTTGAGGATGGGAGTTCATTAATTATTGGCAGAGCAGATATATATTCCCAGGCTGAAGTGCCAGCTGTCTCACAGCCCCTCAGCACATGGTCTGCCAACGGGATCGTAGTGGAACAATGTGAAATGGACACTTGCCCACTCTGATCCGGAAGAGGCATATGGTCATGGCCATCCGCCAGGGATCGTTGGAAACTGTGATTCAGACAGAAGTCATTTTGTATATGTTGGGCATATACAGAAATTCTCATTTCTTTCTTTTTCCTCATTCATTCTTTCATTCATTCATTCATTCATTCATTCATTCACACACACACACACACACACACACACACACACACACACACACACAC